>NC_133358.1:5210593-5520593 GCF_030506205.2 Paramisgurnus dabryanus | reverse complement strand
TGTGTGTGTGTGTGTATGTGTGTGGGCCGGTGTGCGTATATTTTGAATAAATTCTCTAATTTAAAAATCAAAAATATACAATACAATACAAAATATATGAAATAATACAAACATATATTGAAACAAATGTTTTATTTTATTTATAAATATATTTTGTTTATATTTTCTCAAGATCATATAAATTTGTTGAATGTCAGCAATTAAATGACTAACACAAAGTTTACAAGCTGCATTGTGCAGAAATACGCATCATATACTTAGACATCCTAAAATCATGATATAACCATATGCAAGTTTGTTAAGCAATAGATTTAAGCAAATAAGGAAAATAGCAAAAAAGAGCTAGAAGTATAATAAACCCAAATAAAAAACATTCAGTTTTATTAATGTTTAAATATCCACTATAATACTGTGTAGCAAACTTTATGCAGAGAGAGATAAACATTTCAATACTGTATGTGAAGGTCTTACCTCAGATTCCTAAATAAACCATCCAGCTTCTTTAGTATGTAACAGAAAAGTTAGAGTCCAAGTAGATCTTTAAGATCGCAAAAGCTTTCTAACACTAAATCTCTGTATGTGTTTTGATAGTTTTGACACCTCCGGCAAATTGAGAGTAGTACGCCTCTACCCACAAGTCATATGAAAATGCTGGTTTTGACACTCAAAACATTTTCTGAGCAGTAAGTTCTTGTCCCTTGCCTCATATGGAAATCTTATGGAAATCTATAGGATAATGAGAAAGCATCTGCACACCACAAAGTCACCTTAATGCTTTTCAAACAATTTCTCAATGGTCTCACCTCAGGGGCCATCCAGAATGGTGTCCCGACTGAAGTGTTCCTTCTGAGACGGGTGTTCGTCAGTTGAGCTGACACCCCTGATTGAAGAGAAGACACACAAACAAATAAACATTTCAGTTGTCATTCACAAGGGCTTTGTGGTTTTGCTGGCTTGTTTGGATTGTCGGCATTTAATGAACCGACTGCGGACTTGTAGCTATTTGGCAATGGGAACACAATTTGAATAGAGAACAAACAACAAAACTAAGGGAAATGTGAACATTGTAACTCAAAACTGACCCATAAATCAGAAGAGTATTATCTTTTCTTTTAAGACAAGGTGTTTTTAAACATATTTAGGATTGTACTTGTACTTTAAAGGTCATAAAATAAACAAATCTGTGACATTTCACTATGTCTAAACGCAGTACTGTAATCGACAGAGTTCAGTAAATATTGCTGATAAAGTTAAAAAGCACAAAACAGATCCAGTTCCAAACTCCTTCCCATTACTTGGGAAAGTTTAAAAGTTTCAAAGTTTAAAAAGTTGGAGATCCGCCTACAACTTATTTATTCTTGTCTGCATATTAAACTGGGATTTTATCTTTGATAACATTCCACACATCAGTTTTAAATCTGTTATTTATTTATTTAATATTTTTGCTGCTATCAACCGTGAACACACATATTTAGCATCTTTTCAAAACAGCCTTCCTTCCATTCCGCATTAAAGCTCTTGAATAACCAGTGTTGAGTAAACAGTGGGTTTGTGAAGGTAAAAAAATCACAGTGGATTTGTTGCATTTAGAGACTGGTGTTACTAACACATACTGTAGACTATAACCAGTAAACCAATGATAAATACAGAAACATGGATTCATAAATTATGTGAGATATGAGTGGACCACAGACCATATATGTATGGAAGGACAATAGAACCACACTCGCAGACCACAACCCTCCTGCGGCTGTTCCCTTTATGCTACATTAGATTTGCAGCATGCCCCGGGGCCAGCCTTAATAATCATCAGAGATAACACTGCCAATTAGAATATTCATGACAAAACCACCAAAGCTCCCTACTTTATTCTTCCCCTGCTCTCGCTCTTTCTGTCTAATAATGCATGTTTTTTGTAAAGATGAGTCAGTGTGGGGGCATTATCTGCTCAGCAAAGCGTGAGCTGCTTCAGACGGATAAAACATTAGCATTGCATGACTCTGAGCATGCTTAGATACGTGCACGTGGAACCTCTGCAGCACCAGGGGCGTCGCAAGACCCTTGAGCTCAAGTGAAGGTTTGCTGTGCCCCAGTAAAATGTTTATAAGTCTGTTATAGGTTTCAGAAAATTCTTTTTCATTTTACATTGTTATTATTATTATTATTATTTTATTAAAGAAGGATAATGCAAAATACAATGATACAGAGGACAATGAATTTTAACATCCTTCAGTATATTTATACACTAACACACATAAAATACACCCTCCCCAGGCAGCATGGATAAAAAAACATAATTCCTGGTTACAGAATAACAAATACAATAAAATTAGGACCCGTGCATGGCTTCCATTATGTAAAGGAGATGAAAACCGGACTGTCATTGGGATAATGCATATGCACAGCGTAGGTTAACTAGTGGGTAGAAGAAATAAATACGCAAACGAAAAAAAAAACACAAAAATAATAATAATAATAATAATAATAGAGGAAAACCCCACTAATCAGGTAATTCTTTCAAACTTTTAAAGTATGACAAAATAGGATCCCATTTAATATAGAATCCCTCTGCAGATATTATTAACATCATTTAAATAATTTAAAAGTTGATTGTAGTGCCAGCTGAAGCAATTAAATCCCTTTTAATCATACGATCTGGCTCCACCCCCTTCTTTGCTACACACTGGCCCCACGCCTTTTCTATGCCCCAACTATTGATGAAATCGATCAATAACATCCATTTTTTTTACATAGCTATCCAGTTTTGGATCATTATCCATTATCTTGAAAACAATGATTTGATAAAGAACATTACATTATTTATTATTTTAACACTCAACCTGTATAAAGAATGCTATATAGAAAATACACTATACAATTACAAAATACATTATAAATTTAACAGTTCCAGTAATGGATGCATAGGTTAATACAGCTTTCCAGTCATACTACAATACCACTATGCTGTTAAACTGCTGCTCCTCAGCTACTGCGTATCTGTGCATCTAAGTTTAGTTTACAATGTAATGCAACTCAATAAAATAGATACAAGAAATGTTTAACAAAAAATCTAAATATGTATGTACTGCTTTAAATGTAATAGACATGATCAAAAGCATGCAGTAGCAACTAAAGTCAATGGGACTTTAAAGTCTGTAGTCATTTCAAAGATATGTTTCTAAACTGATTATAAATGTGTTGCTGAAACACGTTACAAAACTTTGGACTAGAAATAAATTAGAGTGTTACACTTTACACAGTTTTTACACATTTCTATGTTCAGTATTATTTGGGCGGGGCATAAATGTTGTGGATGACACTGTGGAGCTGAGCACAGCTCCACCCCTAACACAATTGCGAGCATCCTTTCAAGTTGTAGCTGTATTTGAAAGTTGAGAGAGATGGGCAGCTTTCCCGTGATTGGGTGTGGTTTCAGCGCAGACAGCGGACATGCCCCCAGCTTTTGAGAGCCACGAGTCTGGCTTATTTTTCACAGATTTTGATAACTTATTTAATGTACTTGCCATTTTTTATCATTCACATTTGGCTGTGTGGTTAACAAAAAATTTTTCTGTGGTGTGACAAACTCAGAACATATTTAATATCACTTTACACAAACTTTAAAGCCCTTCAGACTTTTTTCAAAATCTCTTATGTCCTACTTTAGTATAGACGGTTCATCAGATGTAGAAGTCTACAAGGAAGACCCGAGACCTGAGGACCCGTGATCCGACCCGTGACCCATATGGGTACGGGTCTATATTTTAAATGATCAGCCAGGTCCGGGTCAGGTCCCAATTTATTACTTCGAGTCCCGGGTCTGTTTAAGATTGTAGGTAATACGCGAGTTGATCAGACTTGGAGAACACACACCCACATTTAAATAAAATATTTAAAAAACAACAACAAAATCTTAGATGAACTGTTGCATAAATCTTTTCTATGAAACTAAAATTTTATACGTTTATATTTGGTTGCTCCAGTCAGGCAGCTAAAGCGCATGTGCTCTTGTAATGTTTCTATGGCTACCAGTCAACTTTTGCAGTGGCACAATGACTTTAACTTTGACAATTGGCTCTTTTATTTAGAAGGCAGGACATATTCCGCCATACCGCGCATTTTGCACTGTATGTTACTTTGCACTTTCTCCAATTTTTATAATAATATTATAAATTGACCGTCTTGGTGTTACATATAAATTCCTCGTGCAGACACTGCTCAATGAGCACAGTAAAGCTAACGTCAGCAGCCATGGCACTGAATGAGCAATTGTTATTATAATCCAAATGCACGAACAGTCTAAATTATTATTCAAGTTAACTCGAAAAACAAAAAATGCAAAACTGTAAGTAATTCAGAACTCTGTAAGTGGACTTTTAAATCTGTAATAATGATTGGATTTAGCATTTAAATCGGCAAGAGAGATGAATAACATGGATTAATCTTTCTTAGCAAGGAGGATTGTGCATCACAATCAGGTACAAATAAGAAGGCTATATGCTAAGACAAAAAATTTATTTTCGCTACTTCTTTATTGACTTATAAATAGCATTTAGCTTAAGGGATATTTGCCGATCGGGTCAGTCGGGTTTGTGTCTGCCCAGACGGGTTCGGGTCCATCTTTTAAATAATTGACGGGTTCGTGTTGATTCCGGGTTCAACTTTCAAAATAATAGATGGGTCTAGGTCGGTTCAGTGTACGAATTTTTGGACCCGTGTAGACCTCTAATTGGATGCACGTGCGTTGTCACGGTTACGCATCTGGACGGAACTTAACTTCCATTCTCTGTTTGTTTAATTGTCTGTTTAGTGGCTAAACTGAACTCTGGGACAAATACCTCGTCGAAAATAACAAATGTTTTAGTTTCCTAAAGATCGAGGGGAGAGGGCGATCATGGATCGCTGCTATGTAAAAGGAGGTTTGGCAGCCAATTGTAGTTAATTTTACACAGTAATGTTAGCTCAGTGTAGTTTTTGATATTCTATGAAGCTATGAATTGAACTAAGGCAGTGGTTTTCAATCTTGTCCTAGGGGACCCACAGCTCTGCATATTTTGTATGTCTCCCTTAACTGACACACCCAGTTCTGTTCATGGATCTCTCCCTTAATGAGCTGATGATCTGAATCAGGTGTGTTAGATAAGGGAGACATGCAAAATGTGCAGGGCAGTGGGTCCCCTAGGACAAGATTGAAAACCACTGAACTAAGGTAATCTACTTGTTGTTTATTTGGCTTGTTATCAAAAGTAAACTACTCTAAAAGGATGATGATTTGGCAAGCTAACACAGTCTCACCCCATTACGTCAATATTTGACGACACTTGACCATTCGTCATATGTTGATGTGAAGGGTATACCTTTCGCGTCATTTTTTGACGAACTGGGGACTTCAATACTATTACGTCCGTTGCATTCTCTTTCCTATTTTATTACCATTTGCGCGTCGGTTTAGGGTTAGATTACGCAAAATTAAACAGTGTACGCGAAATTAAACAGTGTACGCGAAATTAAACAGTTGTCACCTGGCGTTGGGGTTAGAAACAGTTGTCACCTGGCGTTGGGGTTAGAGTTAGGTTTGGGTAGGGATGTCATTATGTAAATCTAACCCTAAACCGACGCGCAAATGGTAATAAAATAGGAAAGAGAATGCAACGGACGTAATAGTATTGAAGTCCCCAGTTCGTCAAAAAATGACGCGAAAGGTATACCCTTCACGTCAACATATGACGAATGGTCAAGTGTCGTCAAATATTGACGAAATGGGGTGAGACTGGGTTGGGCAAGCATATATTTTGCAAGCGTAGCTTTAAAGATAATGTTGCTTATATTTGTAGCATATGATAAAAAATGTGTAATGTGTCTCACTTTTATCAGCATCTCACATCGTGACGGCAATGTTTATCACACACTGAGGCTCTTGTATAGTTCAGTAGTAGTAGTTTTAGCAGTGCAAAAAGTCATGGGTTTTGAACCAGGTAATACAGTGATAAAAATGTATACCTTGTAATGCACCGTAAGTCAATTTGGATAAAAACGCCTCCCAAATGCATAAATGTAAATAAAATATCAACCTATCAGATAAATCAGAGGCTGGGAAAAGCATATTTTTCATGTGGATAAGCGGATTAAACGTTTGTATTAGCAACAGTTTGGGGCATTATTAAGTCTTTTGTTTAATAACATTGTACAAGTATGGCAATGATGCTTACATTGAATGAATCCGGTGGCTGTGTTCTGCTGGAATCCTATTGGACACATTTCTGTGATGTCACTACAAAGTTTTCTCACTGTTCTTGTCAGAACTCTGACAGAAATCTTTTTCTGCTGACAATAACTTTGTTACAGCAATCTTGAGTTTCTTGCATGACTCATCACTTGTTCTCTCTCTCTCTCTCTCTCTCTCTCCACAGGGTTCGCCCCACCTCTCCTCTCTCTCCATATGCCCAGCCCCCACACTTCACCCAATTCATCCTTAAAAGAGCATGATGTCCCGTTATCTACCGCATCCCTTGAATGAAGTGGACTAATTATGGGCTTCATTTGCCTCTGTTCTGGGCTGATACCTCCATGAAGGGGGATTTGGTGGGTGGAGGGGGGTAACTATCTCCTTTCAGGGCCTAAATGTGGCAGAGAGAACAACAGGAGAAAAGATTACATTTAAAGTGGATTTTAGGCTGGGAAATTAATAGTGAAGGGGGTGTTGGAAACATCTGAAGCGTCATAAAAGCTTCTGGCTGGCTTAGATTCTCAACCAAAAGCATTAACCGGGTTTATAACGGCTTATAAGCTCTCACATTAAGCTATTTTGGGAGAGATTCTTAAAAATGTCCCACATACAACCATAGTGAAAAGCTTATCGTCCAGAAGCAATGAAATAATGGCATTCAGGAATGGTTTGTTTTACGGCATTTAGGGTTAGGAAATAATAAATAAATAATAATAATACGTTGGTTACACTAATGGTTTTGGAAAGTCTTCAGTTTTTTGCTGATGTGGACAGATCACTGTTATGAAGCAATGAGCTACGAGAGTATGTGATTGTGAACATAAGGTTTTCGTATATAATGTGACCCAGTCTGTAAAAACCTAGTCAAAGTATTTTTTGTGATTAACAGATTTATTGTAAATCATCCAACATAATCTAAATAACATTCTATGAAAATATAACCTTGATATTTTTAATATTGACTGAGTCGATTTTTTCATACGATGGACATTAGCTATGACAATAACTGTCTGTAGGTTTGTAGTCGGACTATTATATTCACAGTGCTAATTAAGCATGTATGTATATGAATGCTTCTGTGCTGCCCTTGCAGTAAAAAAGACCCTACAAATCATAACTATTCAATTCTGTTTCTGGAGAAATACGTTCTGCAGAGTTTAGCTTTGACCTTGGTCAAACACAACTAAACTAGGTATTATTCAGTTCTTCAGTAGTAGAGGCGTAGAAGCAGGGTTAGGATTAAACTCTGCAGGACAAAACACACCAGATGAAACTATTAAACCATCCCACCTTTGAAGAACACAATAATTAATAATAATAATAATTAATAATAATTAATTCATTACATTTATATAGCGCTTTTCTCAGTACTCAAAGCGCTTTACATATGAACGGGGGAATCTCCTCAACCACCACCAATGTGCAGCATTCACCTGGATGATGCGACGGCAGCCATATTGCGCCAGAACGCCCACCACACACCAGCTTATTAGTGGAGAGGAGATAGAGTGATATAGCCATTTAGTATGAGGGGATGATTAGTAGGCCAATGGGCAAGTTTGGCCAGGATGCCGGGGCACACCCCTACTCTTTTCCAAGGACATCCTGGGATTTTTAATGACCACAGAGAGTCAGGACCTCGGTTTAACGTCTCATCAAAAGGACGGTGCTTTTTTTGACAGTATAGTGTCCCTATCACTAAACTGGGGTGTTAGGACCCACACAGACCACAGGGTGAGCACCCCCTGCTGGTCTCACTAAAACCACTACCAGCAGCAACCTGGTTTTTCCCAGGTGGTCTCCCATCCAAGTACTGCCCAGGCTCAGCCCTGCCATTCAGTGGGCAAGCTGTCTTGGGCCACAGGGTGATATGGCTGCAACACAAGGCTCATCATAATGGATGTTTTTTTTAATGAGGGCTCACTGACAAAACTTTGCTATTACACAGAATAAGAGTATTAATGTATGTGTATTTCATGTATTTTTATAGGATTTTTTATCCCAAAATTGTACATACCTGACATATGGCTACTGCTACTGATTTACTTCTACTTTGAGTGGCAAAACATTAAACAAAATGGCTGTCTGTTCTAGCTGTGGCCGCGTAAATGTCAGTATAACTGACAATTATCAAAAAAAAATTAATTTAGTTGCACTTGATAGTAACCCTAGCGACTTGTCAAACCACCTGTGGTCAGTGGACGTTGGCATGGATGATGCATTTACCTCTCCTTT
The DNA here is from genome assembly GCF_030506205.2 of Paramisgurnus dabryanus. Lineage (NCBI taxonomy): Eukaryota > Metazoa > Chordata > Actinopteri > Cypriniformes > Cobitidae > Paramisgurnus > Paramisgurnus dabryanus. Next base: position 5,512,132 of record NC_133358.1, on the reverse strand, counting down.
CGGTGTTTCTTGGCACACTGTAAACAAATTCTGCCGCACTGTCTTTTGCCACTGAGTGGCCGTAACTGCAGTCACTTTCAGCGAAGGTGACATCATGTGAAAACCCTCAAATTTATATTTATATTTTTAAGTAGAAGTGGGTATGCCCCATGCCATGAAATAAAGAAGTGGGTATACTCTGTATATCTGCATATAGCCTGCACTAAATAACTGGAACTTGGTATCTTGAGCAGCACAAACACAGTCCTGTAGGCCATCATTGCTGTTTTGGTTATACCCCTGCATGCCAATAGACCTTTTTCAGTTAGTAAAAGATTTTCTGGGCAGGGTTTACCTAGAGGCCGAAACATTTTCATGACCGCTTAACTTAGTTTGGTTATTTAGTTTTTTTTTTAAACAATGACTGGACAAAATACGATTTAATCTGACTTTGTAAGGTTACTAACTTTACACCACACGCAACCAAACCATAAACTGTACCAACAAAAGACAATATTTTCTTTAAGCTCAACTAATATGTAGTGTCTGGTGCCAACATGAGCATTTTTGTTGATCGTTTCTGTCTTGTCCGCTCATTTTACATTTTATTGCGTTCACAGCCATCATTGTTGTTGTTTTTTTTAGGTATGCAATAACAAAGTGGAGCCTTAAAGGCTGTGTGACGTCACTTCTTGTTGACGTTTGAAGTGTCAAAACGGAGCATAGCAAACAAATCCTTCTTGTCGTTTATTGGCTGGAACACTTTGTTATGTTTCGGGGTGGTAGCAGTGTTGCCAACTATTTTCAATGGAAAGTAGCTTAAGCTTGCTTGGAAAGTCGCTACATGTTGCTTAATTACGTCATTTGCTCATTAGCATACCAGTGACGTCTTCACGTCGTATGTGCATTCTTACTACTACATTGGCTGTTTCATATTTCTCTCTCTGAACTTCCACAAATTTAGTTTTAATACACATGAATGCCTAAAAATGTTTTCTCATTCATTTATCTGATTCTGTTCTTATAAAATGAAACGTGTGTATGTTCATATTTAAATGTCCAAACAGTCCAGTTTCAAAACATATGAGGATACCTGATAAATGATGGTAAACGTTGTTTTCTAGGTGTGCTGCTCAGCTCACTTGACTCAAATACATTTATTTTTTTGGTACAGCGATTTTTTTTATTGAAAGACCATTTTACATTTACATCCTGCCATAAATGTAAGCCATCGCAGAATCAGCCAGCTCCGGCTTCTCGAATGCACGATTATGCCGTCTGGACACAAAGAGATTAACCACATCTCCTGCCCTGACTGCAGCTAAGAGAGAACTGCTATGCTGTGCGAGGACTAGGCCGCCTGTGAGTGCTTTGGGATAGGGGTGGAGCCTACGGAAGAGGCGGCAGCTGCTCGTTGAGAAGAGTGACAACACTCGCTTTCAAGCCAAAGTCTCCAAAAGTCTCCAACGACGCCAGAAAAAGTCGCTAGATTTGTCGCTAGTCGCTTTTTTAAAAATAAGTCACTAAGGGGGTCTGAAAAATCACTAAATATAGTGACAAAGTCACCAATTTGGCAGCACTGGGTGGTAGGTTTGACCACTTTGTTTTTGTTGCTGTTTGTGGAGCCTTGGCTGTCTACAGAGACCGTGCTTTATTACAGTGTGTTCAGGGGACAGGCAGCTAGCAGATAGTGATGAGATGTTTACTATATGAAACAAAAAAATGTTTTATGGCCTAAAACGCATGAATTCGCTTATAGCACCTTGAACTCCATCGATTCTGCCATCCATCCACACAACAAGATGGAATTTGCGTCCATGTGTAGCCGACTCTGTGCTGGTTTGTATTGGCTGCCTCCAATTGTCTTTTTGTTTTGCTTCCAACTAGCACCTGACCTAATCGTGACATCAGACACTAAATGGGTCTATAGACTGAAAAGCATGACGTCACAGTTACCCCAGATTCATATTTTTATAGAGACAACAAGGGTTTGTTTTAAGCAATGCTGTTGTCGTGTAAATGAACAGGCAAAATGTATAAAAACGTTTCTGCTTTTCAGATGAAAATGTTGTTGTGTAAACAGCCCCTAAATGCAAAATGAACTGGTTCAGACATAGTGCAATCTTCCTCAAAATGACAAAAATTTGGTTAATAGATTTGATGAATGACTCCCATTCCTACTCATATTAAAACATCCCCCTGTTTAAGAGCTTCATTTGGTTAAGAAAGGCTAAAAGCAAATCATCAGTGACTAAAAGCACAATACCCTCAGCCCTTGTGTTAATAATGGGAGAAAGAGGCTTAATGGAAGTGTGTTAGGCCTCCATCATCACCCTGCATAAATGCATTCTGCTTTTGATAAGAAAAAAAATAAGTGCTGTTCAATTAGCCTTGAAACACACTGATGTAATGGCTTTGACCCGTGCATTCAAATGGTGTTGCTCAAGCTATCGGTCTCGGACTTGCACATAAACACGGACAATAAATCAACAAGGCTTTTGTCAAAGCCAAAAAAGGACAATTTCCTACCAAAGTCGACCAGCTTGATGCCTCCTCCTGTGGTGAGTAGGATATTGTTGCCTTTGACGTCTCGATGAATGGTTTTATTGATGTGTAAATGCTGGAGACCCTTTAAGAAACCAGAGCGCACACATTAACATCCCTGCAGCAAAAAATGGCATGCTGAAAGGAAACATTTGATCGTATATTGTTATGATTTTTAAGTTTTACCATAAGAGCCTCGTGTAGGATGTATGCTATAATGGGTTCCTCCATGCGATCTCCTCTCTTTAGCATACCTTTAGCCAGATCTGTCACAGACCCTCCATTGCACAACTGCAAATACAGAAAAAACATGTGTGTTATTAAATAAACACATTTTTAAATATACATAGTTTAGTAGTCTCTTTAATAGTTACACTTTTTATATTATTTGTTGACCCAAATTTATTTGTGATCAATTGCTTTATACACAGTCTGACTTTTCATTTCATTGACTTCCATTCACATGCATGCAAATGAATCAGACCGGCGGAAACGCAAGCTTGTGCAACCATTCTTCACAGATCGCTGTGTAGCAAAGTTGAAGTCTGGTGAATCCAGACTTGCAAATATGTATCACATGGAGCGTTGTGACCAGAACAAAATGTGTATGTCACTGAATGACCTTTCTCTCTATTCAAAAGCACAAATGGACGAAGCCAAACATCATATTGACAAATCACTCCCTGCCCATTCTTCGCAGCAATGTCAGACAAATATTTGCATGTTCAAAGTCTAGTGTGACCGCGGATTTCTGTTTGAAATATAAACAGAGAGCGTCTTTGTGATAACTAATCTCATATTTGATAACTACAAATGAAATGCAATCAAAAAGTGTAAAAAGTAAAAATATAACCTTGTTTAAACCACATTTGTGCTCCATTCACTTTCTTGGGCTCCTTTTCATTTTTTTTCACTCGACCAATCACATTCCCCCGCGTACGGCCAGGTATAGAATTGTTGGACAAGAGGATGAAGGTATCTCAGGAGACAGGAAGTAAGCCAAACATTGGATTCGGATGTGAACGTCAGGCACGTGCAGAGGGGGGGGGGGGGGGGGTTGCCCGAAGCACCTGCCCCTGTACCCCTGAATGACCAAAGTGCCCTTTTTGTCACGGCATTTTTTTTATTAAATGCCCTTTTGTGAAGGCCTGCCCAATCTAACTATTAGTAAAATTAATAAAAATAATTTAGCTGTAAATAAAATTAGTCACATGATGACGTATTGACCTTTCATTGGACAATCTCTTTAGGGACGATCACTAGTTCACAGCGCTAGCAGCGCGCCCACACATGCACGACACGGTGCGCAGAACAAGGAGGATCCCCCTCCAGCCGGCATTGAACCTAAGCGGTATGCTTAATGTTAACCTTACTTATTATTATTCTTTTACAAGAACGACGTGAGGAGAGCATGCACAGCTTTTGTTTATTGCTGTCTGTGTGTATTAACATCTCTAGAACGTTAGATGCAAACAGGGCTCTCACGTCTCACGCATTCGGCGTGAGACACACGCGTTTCAGCCAGTTCTCATGCTGAAAATAAAACATTCTTCCCATATAAAAACAATGAATGAGGCAAAGGCAGGGACGTTCTCTCAACTTCACGCAGCAATGCAAGAACCGAAACGCACATGACATCAAAGTACCGCGAGAAATATTTGGGAAATCATACGGAGGAGTTTGATTTCAAAACGCTCTCGCACTGTTCTAATGTCATCCACCTGTCACGCGGAGTTTGTTGGAAGAGCAAGATCCGATAAATACGGTAAAAAACACTTAATTTTTGTATCATATTGAATTTACGATTCCTGGACTCGCCTTTGATAATTTTTGTATCATATTGATTTGCTCATTCAAAACCTCTCCAGCTTTGCAACCAGTTAGTTTACCTGAAAATAAAGAAAGTACTAGAGGCTTCATGAAATGAATGAAAGGAGAGATGAATGTCATTATTTTATTTCCCTGTCATCAAGGCATCAAAGTGTGCAAAAACAAAACACAAACACGATTCAAAAGCTAAAATATGTAGGCTACTCTCTTTGTATACAAATTTCCAACAGGATTAGAATAGAATTATATTTTAAATATGACAACAAAAACACAAGCCTGTAAACGTAATAATATCTTAACTGCATATACTGTTTACACACACAAACACAAAATGTAATGCACTGTAATTCGCTTTGGATAAAAGCGGTTGCCAAATGCATAAACATACAGATATAAAACTCAGTCTATATAGATTTTTCTGTCTCACTCTATTTGCAAGGAAAACAAAGAAAAACATTAGACTTAAAATCGTCTTTCTATTCTAGTCTTCTCTATTCTATTATTTGTTTCAGTTGTGTGCTTGCGTGTCAGCGAGCAAAGTGCCCTTTTTATTCTTTGAGCACCTGCCCCTCCAATGGTCTCTGCACGGCCCTGGTGCACGTAAATCTATCGCATACTCACGTGAATATATCGCGTGCTCACGTGAATCTATCGCGTGCTCGCGTGAATCTATCGCGTGCTTGCGTGAATCTAGTTTCTTTAGAAAACTTTAATTTAAAAAACTTTATTTAATTTTTGCTCCATTTCAGGAGACAGGAAGTAAGCCAAACATTGGATTCGGATGTGCACGTAAATCTATCGCATGCTCAGGTGAATCAATCACATGCGCACGTGAAACTAAACGCGATAGTTTCACGTGTGCACGCGATAGTTTCACGTGAGCACGCGAAACTAAACTTTATTTACTTTTTGCTCCATGTCCCCTTAGGGGCTCTGTAGAATACAGACCTTGCGCATGGAATACCGGTTTATTTTCGGTTTTAAAATAAGACAAACGCAAGAAAACACACTATTTGGTTTAATCATTTGTAAATAAAATGTGGGATATGCTATTAAAAGACATATTTATATTGTGTAATGTTAAACTGTACTCGTCAACATGATTTGCTGCATCCGGGTTACCAGGTTACCACAAACCTGCAAATGTCACGAATGGCCAATCAGAATTAAGCATTCCAAAGAGTCATGTAATAATACAAATTAATTAAAGCTGAAAAACGACATTGTTTATTGTTAGTTCCTGTTGGCTAATAATGCATGTACTCATGTTAATAAATTCAACCTTATTGTGTGATATCAAAATTTTTATTATGCTTCAAATCTAAAGCTGGTTGTTATATTTTAAGGTTGTGTTAAAGATGTTTTAAAATAGAAACAATTTCCACTACAGCTTTGTAAAATCTGTCATTTTGTCTCTCGAGCTCTACACAAATATATCCTGTAAAACTAACAGAGGGTTGATTTTGTGTTGATGATCAACACTGCTTGCCTGTATTCAGAGGACACAAAGGTGAAAATAGGTCTTTTTATCACAGGCAAGCCCATCTGAAATTATATAAATTTGCCTCACACGTTGCCAAGGCAACAACAATACCCTCAGATTTAGAACCATTTAAATCGACCAAAGGCAAGCACGACTGTCTTGGACACTGTATACCATTGTAATAGGACAACATTTTTGTATGAATGCTTTGATAGTCTCTTATTCACGAAAGCCATTATGTTCAGATTGTGCACCTTACAGTCCAGGATAAACACACCAAACCAGTGAGGTAAAAAGAGTGCAAAAAATTACTAATGCAAAAATGGCAAATCCTTTGATAACAATCTGCTTGATCCCACCTCTCAGCAGAATAGAGAACACTTCAAAGGGAACATCAATGAGTCACATTACTTGATGTGCCGAAAGAGCATTTACATGTTAAAACACATTTACTTTTATTTCCAAGACGCATCTCAATGAGAGATGGTGATGGGTGCTTTGGTGTTTTTGGGCTATTTGCCCAACTGTGCATTAAGCTTGACTGTCTCCAGAGCTAAAAATAGGATAGGAGAGCATATTATTATGACTCACAAGTGACACATTGAAAAAAAATCCCTTTATTATTATTTTATTATTTGTGTTGTTGTGTTATTTTCTGGATTATTTGTTATTTAACTATGTGTTTTATGTGATGCAGTTGTTGTACCCAAGACATTTTTTTCCTTTGGGACAATAAAGTTTACCTTTACCCTAAATTGTTAAATACATTTTTTAAGTGAACTTTAAACTATGGAATAAACCCAGTAAAAAATTTATAAGATCTCTTCCTGCATTCAATTTGTAGTACATACTGTTTTTGCCCCCTTAATTTTATCTTATAAAATAACCTCCTTGAAAAATTGCAAAAAGCATTGAATTTAATTGATATGTGCTGTTAAATTCTTTTCAGTGATAAGATTCAGTGATAATTTGTCATAGTAAGTGGTCATTTGTCATTGGTTGAGTAGCAAAGGTGAAACTTGAAGCGCCATATTCCCTCAAGTTTAAGACTTTTTTAAAGTGTATTATTGTTTTCCCCTTAGGTTGACATTGGGATTGTAACACGCCTTCATGTTTGCCTACCAAGTTAATAAGGTTAACTGCAAGGAGTGGCCAGGTTTATTTACAACTCCAGAAAACTCTTCTGGGATGAAGGACAGCTCAAACACACTTGAATTGTTTACATGTGTTGATGCTGTGACTGAAGGCACGTATTTGTATTCAGATTGTTAATAGAAAATAGTTAAGAGAAAAGCCCCAGGATCTCAAAATTAACAGTATAAAGCTTCACATTTACATGAATTTATTAGGCAGGCATTTTTATCCAAAGCGACTTACATTTAAAGTGCATTTTAGGGTATTGTAACTAACAGGTAATGCAAAAATGGATAAAATCATTATTGGTGATTAAAAAAGCAGCCATCACTGTTGGCATTTAGTGTTTTGGGGATTTAAACCATAACCACAAATATAAAATGATTAACTTATCTTGTAATATACTCCTTGTGTACAATAATATTGGTGAAAAATGTCATACAATTACATTGAAGGACCATAATAAAGGTCTAGGACTTCTAGCAAACGTCTAGGAAGTAAAACATAATAGCAACCACCCATATCACCCTACAGCAGCAACAACACATTGATTGACACTGATTTCAGACAAAACTGAGATGTGCGCATGTATGCGCTATGAATTTCTCTCGGCTCTTGCCCAGAGAGTGTGCATGCACTTTAAATCCGTGCTTTTGCAAATCCATCAGCGCTCAAGCTCTCTGGTAAATAACCCCTACTGTACGTTGCGCTGGGTGCAGGGAGTGCTAATGGGAGTTGTAGTTTCCCTGTGTCGTATTGCGCATTGTTTATAATTTCGCATAAACAACAATAAAAAATATAGTAAGACTGGCTGTCTAACACGCAACAGCGGGTGTTAATGTCAAGCCCCGTTCAACATGTTGAATATTTACGATTTGAGATCGGAGTGGCCCTTGACGTGCTTCCGAGCAGATTCAGACGCTCTTAACACACCGCGCACCACAGGAAAATATGTTAAGATAATCTGTGCAACCACGAAGATGATCGGGACTCTACCATAATGCTGCTACACACCAAAAGATTTTTTACATCTTATAAGATTTTCAAAATGTTATAGACCACAAACATGAGGATAAAAAATCCTAGATATAACCGTTTTGCTCCTATTGTGTGTGGTGTGCCAAGATGTGTCAAAGACAGCACACCATACATACACGAACAGATTTTCAACACATTTTGTGAACACAGGAAATCGCTTAGGTTACTCACGTAACCCCGGTTCCCTGAAATAACGGGAACGAAGCATTGCGTCAGTTTGCTGACGCTATGGGGGAAACTCCTGTTTACTCCGTGATTGAAGCCTATTGGTTAACGTCTGTAGAAAATACAGACCAATGACGTTTGAGCCCGCGCGGGGGCGTGGCACACGTCCCTATATAAGCCGGTGAAATACGTCAAGAGCTCATTATTATTCGACTGAAGCGCGCAGCCGAATAACACTCGCTGCGTAGACGTTTGTAGCACGGCCAGCGACGCAATGCTTCGTTCCCGTTATTTCAGGGAACCGGGGTTACGTGAGTAACCTAAGCGTTCCCTTTCAATACGGTTCACTTCGCATTGCGTCAGTTTGCTGACGCTATGGGGGAACGTAATCCCATCCCGCCGTGCATACACAACGGACTGAGGTGCCCTTACCGGAGAGACACTGCATGTGGCCCTAACCCAGCATATACATAGCTCTAGCGAGCGCAAGTGTAAGCACCATATATGAGACAGTAATACGCATACAGTGAAGTTTCTAAACGCACCATGATGCATATACAATAGAGCACGAGACGGCGGGTTCCCTGAGCGCGCCGCGAGCTGTGCATGAATTATTAATAGGTAGCCATGACGGTGAGCTAGCAACGCACCGTGAAGGCATACAGAAACGCAGTCGCGTGAATCATTAAGCCGATAAGACCTGTGCTTGTAAGGCAGGTACATCCAGGCTATAAAATCTGACAAACGTAGACGGCGAGGACCAGCCGGCCGCGTTACAAATGTCAACGATAGAAATCCCCGTAGACCAAGCCCAAGATGAAGCCATACCCCTCGTGGAGTGAGCTTTTAAACCAACTGGACAATGTTCATTCAGGGAGGCGTAAGCCAAAGCAATGGCTTCGACGATCCATTTAGATAGCCTCTGTTTAGTGAGCGGCATACCTAAAGAATGTTGTGCGAAGCTTACGAACAGCTGATCTGACTTGCGATATGAGGCAGAACGGTCCGTGTATATTCTTAACGCTCTGACGGGGCAGAGCGTGTTCGGGGTTTGTTCGCCGTCCGCCGTCGGAAGGGCGAGAAGTGAAACCACCTGAACTCTAAATGGCGTGGTCAAAACTTTAGGAATGTATCCCGCTCTCGGTCTAAGGATCACTTTGCTATCGTTAGGACCGAATTCCAGACACGACGGGTCAATTGAAAACGCGTGTAAATCGCCCACTCGTTTAACCGATGCCAACGCCAGGAGGAGAGCGGTTTTAAACGAGAGAGCGCGCAGGTCAGCCTGTTCGAGGGGCTCGAAAGGGGGACCGCGCAGCGCTTTCAGGACCGTGGACAGATCCCAAGACGGGACCGTGTTAGGTCGCGGTGGGTTTAGTCTGCGAGCGCCTCTAAGGAATTTAATGATGAGATCATGTTTTCCCACGGTGCGACCGGCGATAAGGGCGTGATTCGCCGTTATCGCCGCCACATACACTTTAAGCGTCGAGGGCGCGCGACCGCTGTCCAGCATTTCCTGCAGAAAGGAGAGAATATGCTCCACTTCACAGGTGTTTGGGTTTAAGTCTTTCGTCGTGCACCAGTCAGAAAAAATAGACCACTTTTGAGCGTAAAGGCGCCTGGTAGATGGGGCCCTAGCTTCAGTTAGAGTATTTAACACCCGTCCTGAAAGGCGTGATGGTTGCCGTTCAGAGACCAAACGTGTAGATTCCATAGCTCCGGCTGTGGATGCCATATCGTCCCTCTCGCCTGAGATAGGAGGTCTTTCCTCAGCGGTACTGGCCATGGTGCTGATGTTTTCAGCTGCCATAGGTCGGGGAGCCATGGTTGATTGTGCCAAAACGGGGCGACCAGAATTATCGCGCATTTCGTCTCTCTTATCCTCTGAAGGACCTGTGGTAACAGAGCCACCGGAGGAAAAGCATACAGAAGACACGCCGGCCATGCTTGCGACAGGGCATCGTGGTGTCTCGAGAAGAAGATCGGGCAATGCGCGTTCTCGTCTGACGCAAACAGATCGATCTCCGCCCGGCCGAAGACGGTCCATATTCTCTCGACCGTCTGAGGATGCAGTCTCCATTCTCCCGGCGGCGGACCGTTGCGCGAGAGAATGTCTGCACCCGTATTGGCTACACCCGGTACGTGAGTCGCTTTTAACGAACGTACGTTCGCGTGAGCCCATAATAAAAGCCGTCTCGCCAGCCTGGATAGGGAGCGAGATCTCAGCCCTCCTTGGTGGTTTATGAACGAAACCACCGTCATACTGTCCGACCGCACTAGAACGTGTTGATGTTGGAGTTTCGGTCGAAAGTGTCGTAGCGCCAAGATAACCGCCCACATCTCGAGGTGGTTGATATGTAGCTGAGACAACTGGTTGTTCCACGCACCGAAGGCGAGCTCGCCGTCGCAGTGAGCGCCCCAACCCGTCGCAGACGCATCCGTAGTCACCACTTTCCTCCTGCTCACGGAGCCGAGCTCCGTGCCCGAGAGGAAAAGGTGAGGGGATGTCCATATCGAAAGCGCTTTCACGCAGCTGTACGTGATTTTGATTAATAAGCGGCCCGACAACCAAGCACGGGGCGGAACTTTCGCTTTCAACCAAAACTGAAGCGGCCTCATGAACAGCATTCCCAACGGTATTAGTGGGGATGCTGCTGCCATCAGACCCAGCATTTTTTGGAATCGTTTGAGAGGGAGATGTGAACCCGCTTTGAACGATGCCGCCTCGCGTCTGACCGTGAGCGCGCGTTCCTGTGTAAGCCATGCCCGCATCTTTAATGAGTCGAGCGTCGTGCCTAAGAACGCGATTCGCTGCGTGGGGGTGAGCAAACTCTTCTGGAGGTTGATTTTGAACCCCAAATTCTCCAAATGCTGGAGTACAACGGTCTTGTGCGCAGTAATTTCCCTCTCTGACTGTGCTAGAATAAGCCAATCGTCGAGGTAATTCAATATGCGGATGCCGCTCTGTCTGAGAGGGGCGAGAGCCGCATCCGCACATTTGGTAAATGTGCGTGGTGCCAGAGATAATCCGAAGGGCAGAACTTTGTACTGGTATGCTGTCCCGTCGAGCGCGAATCTTAGGAACGGCTTGTGACGTGGCGCTATCGGAATGTGAAAGTAAGCGTCTTTCAGATCCACTGATACGAACCAATCGCCCGGTCGAATTAACGCCATGATTCGTCTGGCTGTAAGCATTTTGAACGGCCGTTTGGCAAGAGCGCGATTCAAAACGCGTAGATCCAATTTCGGTCTGAGGCCGCCGTCTTTCTTCGGAACGAGAAAATAACGACTGTAAAAGCCTGATTCGCTTTGATCCGCCGGGACCGTCTCTATCGCGTCTTTTAGTAATAAAGAACGCACCTCTTCCCTGAGGATCTGCATACGATCGTCTGGGACAGTGGTGTAGAGAACGCCGCGAAACCGGGGTGGTCTCCGTGCGAATTGAAGTGAATAACCGTGTTGGATTACGTTTAGAATCCAGCCCGGCATACCGGGGGTGGATTGCCAAACGTGAAATTTGACGGCGAGCGTCGATATGCTTATGGACGTTAAGCCGTGTGTGTGTGTTTGTGTGTACAGAGGAGGAAATTTGCTCTTTTTGTGAAAAGGTAAAAATTTGTGTTTCGCTGTTACAGCGAGGGTGTGTCCAGCGCCCGAGGGGACTGAAACACGCAGAACTTTCGAGGGCGGGCCGGCCGAAGCGGGACCAGAGCCTCTTTTCCTCCTCAGACTCTCTTCAGGGAGGCGGCGCTGGCGTCGGGTCCAGCGTAATCCGAGGACGGGGTAGCGGCGTCGAGGCGGGCCAGCCGGTCGTGCAGGACGCTGGCGCTTGACCTCCGGTTCAGCTCTCTGCTGGGGCTGAGCTGGTGCTGGCTTAGGGCGTTGAGCTGGCGGCGGTTTTGGGCGGCCGGTCTCAGACGCTGAGGCAGATCGTTTTGGTAGAAAATGCCGCATAGCCTGCGACGATTTCTGTGCCTCAGTGAAGCGCTGGGTGAACCCCTCCACAGCGGAGCCAAAGAGCCCCGACGGTGACACGGGCGAGTCAAGAAGGGCAACCCGATCCGTGTCCTTTATCTCCGTCAAGTTCAGCCACAGATGTCTCTCCAGAACAACCAGGCTGGCCATGGCTCTTCCTACAGCCTGAGTGGCGACTTTAGTGGCGCGAAGGGCCAGATCAGTCGTGCTGCGCAGGTTCTGAAAGGTCGACGGGTCCGGACCTGTCTCGTCCATGTCACGGAGGAGTTTTGCCTGGTATACTTGCAGCACCGCCATCGTATGGAGAGCGGATGCAGCGTGGCCGTCGGCGGCGTAAGATTTCGACGCCAGGGTCGATGTCAGGCGACAGGGCTTTGACGGATGGTTCAATTTAGCCCTCCATCCGCCGGCTGAAGACGGGCAGAGATGGGCGGCGACAGTTTCCTCGAGCGGCGGCATCTTGGAGTAGCCGTGTTCATCAGCGCCGTCCACTACGGAGAGGACGTGGGAGACGGCGCTCTGAGCTCGGGTGGAGTGGGGAGCACGCCAAGATTTGGTGAGCTCCTGGTGGACCTCAGGGAAAAACGGCGCCTGCCGTTGGCGGGACGATTGACGGCGCCCGGGCTGCAGAAACCACTCGTCCAACCGGCTGAGTTGAGGCTCTGACGGCGGCGACCACTTGATGTTGAGCTCCGTCGTAGCTTGTGTCAAGATGCGGATGAGCTCAGAGTCGTGAGGACGCGACTCGGTAGGTTCATCAGCGGCGGCTGCGTGGGCGTCGTCATCCGAAGCCGCCCAATCCTCTAACTCCTCAGAGGATGACATCACTTCCAAGTTGTCACCGGACCCAAAGGAAACCATGCCGCTAGCACTCGGCAGGGGGCGTAGGTCTTCATGGGCGAAGGTGACAGGGTGACGGCGGGGAGACAGAGCACGCGGGGGATGAGCCGGCGTGGACTCGGTCTCAGGGCGTCTTCCAGCTTCACGGCTCCGCTGCTGTTTAGGCGGGAGAGCACGGGAAGCCTTCCGTTTAAAGATCTCGAGGCGGGAGCGCAGCACCGCGATAGGAAGGAGCTCGCAGTGGGCGCAGCCCGCCTCGGCGAGTACGGCCTCGGCGTGGGCAGGACCCAGACAGATGACGCACTCCTTGTGGAAATCCTCCACAGGCAAAGGGGCTCGGCAGGAGCCGCAATGCCGAAGCGACATTATCTCAACGCGTTTCTGCTCTTTTAGATACTCTCTTTAGGCTCACCGGAAAGCGGCAGGGGAACACGCTGGTGTGTTGTAGTCCGCTGCAGTGCTTGGATCGACGGCGAGTAAGGGCTTCTTCTTCGGAGCAGCGAGAAGGTTCGCGCTGAAGGAGAAAAGTAATGAGCTCTTGACGTATTTCACCGGCTTATATAGGGACGTGTGCCACGCCCCCGCGCGGGCTCAAACGTCATTGGTCTGTATTTTCTACAGACGTTAACCAATAGGCTTCAATCACGGAGTAAACAGGAGTTTCCCCCATAGCGTCAGCAAACTGACGCAATGCGAAGTGAACCGTATTGAAAGGGAACTCGCAAAATCTTGCGAGACTTCAGAATAAGCATGGCAGATGACAGCAGGAAGATATCTCAAATATAGTGTTTGCTATGATTTTCATAGAAAATTCAAGAAAAAAGACAAGGGTTTGGGTGAAGTCGTGGAGACAGCGGGAACATGGTCCATCTCTGTTGTCCACATCAACTACACTTTGTAGTGCTTCCGTTTTCCATCATCTCGCTTTCTGATTGGACATTGTTTCTTTTCACATGATAATCTCAAGAGCGTGCGCGCATTTGTCCTCGGGGTTTCCCCCACACATCAGGATTTCTGATGGTAAATATTAAACATGTCCAGCTCCAACGTTCTTCCGATCAGGTTTGGACACTCTTAACTAGGGATGGGAATCGAGAACCGGTTCTACTTAAGAACCGGTTCCCAGTGAATCGATTCCTTCGAATCGTAAGCATGCCTGCTTAACGATTCCGCTTATCGGTTCCGCTCGCGCTCGTTGCAAATGTGTCATGACGTCACATACACGCTGTGTTGTTTTGGTTTAGAACGCAGCAAACATTGCATCGAGGCAGAACGATCCAAAGTTTGGTTATATTTAGTGGTGGGCAGAGCGAGGCTTCGCGAAACACTGAAACAGTTGAATCAATAACTTATATTTCACGCGAACATACGACAATACGGTCGCGTTGCAGGAGGTTGCAGGACTGTCGCGTGTTTGACACACTATTACACAATAACAGCAGCGAGTCAAACACCAGCGGAGCTAACGGGACGTCATCTGTTATTAATGCAGAAGGTAATGTGTTAATGTTAATGTGAGCGCCATTTCATTATGTAAACTTTTACTATACGGATAATCTCCGTTGTCATTGTCCATCATATTGAGTCTGACTGGCTCTCACACTGGCTCAGAGGCTGCAGAAAGTATCTCTCGTGCACCTCCAGCTACTCAGTTTACAGAGGCAGGGAGGAACTAAATGACCGAGGCGAGGATAAACACATTTCACAGAGCAGTAGAGGCAGACACTACTTAAGTATTTCTACTTAAAAGTACATTTTCAAGTATTTGTATTTTATCAGTGTTTTTGTATTTTTTTGAAAACATACATTCCAAAGCATATTATCATAATTTTAACTCCACCACATTTCATAATATCAAGTTTTTGGTTTATATTTAATATTAAAGTACATTAAAAATCTAGTAATGTTTTTACTTTTACTTAAGTAAAAAGTACTTTTACTCAAGAAAAGTAAAAGTACACAATTTTTATGTAATTATGTATTCAATCAATTTTAATATGCAATATAAATACACAGTATGATTCTATGCTTTAGTGAACATTTTTAGTAAAGTAATTTTTTCCCCAAGACAACACTCTGATAAAGCACAGATGCTTGGAAAATGAAACTAAAATACTCAAGTAGTGTCCACCTCTGCCGAGCAGTGACTAAGTTTGTGGTAAAGGGTTTGCATCCGTTTGCCACAGTAGATGTCTCTGCATTTCGGTAGGTTAATTTGCTGTATTTTGTCCAGCATCATGTCTTTAAAAGAAAATAACAAATGCATGCATGACCAAAAGTGGCATGTTTTATTTCAGTCTAGTTCAGTTTAATTAATTCCTAGTCCGATCACACATTTACTGGTTGAGAAACACTGCCCTAGGCTATAGGTCCCTGGACTTTACTTTAAGAAGTAGCTCACCTACTTTTAAGTTGGTTCTGATGTTGCTACACATAATTTGTGTATACTCTGTTCTGTGTCTTCTGAACAGATATTAAAGCGAGTTAATACAAACATGCAAATTTGTGCTTATTCCCTCACCCAATGAGAATTGATAAGAGAATCGATAAGGAATCGGATCGATAAGCAACATCGATAATGGAATCGGAATCGTTAAATTCTTATCAATTCCCATCCCTACTCTTAACACGCCTCACACTAAGGGAAAATCTGATTAGATAACCATCAAGATAATCGGGACATAGCTAGGATTGTCGGAAGGGGGGAAATTTGGCCCAAAATGAGCCCGATTATCTTTTAATATTTTGTGTTCCCAGCATTAGGAAGAAAATCCGCCCAAATTCAGCTCAAATTTCTTGTGGTGTGTAACCAGCTTTAGTCTGTTTTGTTTGACTCAAGTAGCTTTAAGAGTTGTGAAATCAAAGACATCAGATCTTCTGTCATTCACAGCATCTTTCAAATCCCACGTTCATGTGTGTATTATAAAGAGCTATTAGGATGAGCCAGCCCAGTCTCATGAAATTACGTACCTATATATAGTTACATAATTTTTGTATTCTTTTTCGTGATACTGTCACAAATTTTCACATTTTTTTGAGATCGTATCACGAATTTCTGTTTATGTTTCATTGTCACGTATTGGTTACTCAACTATTTTGTCCTATTTTCTTACAATTTTCACTTCGGTTTAGGGTTAGATTTACATAAAATGACATCCTTACCCAAACCCAACTCTAACCCTAATGCAATGACAATATAAAAAAATAAACCAGAAAAAATAGTATAAACCAATCCTTAAAGTGACACCTAACGCAAACACCAAATCTAACCCTAAACCGGAGTGACAGAAAAAACTGTTACCAATACGTGACAATGACACATAAACAGAAATTCGTGATAAAATCAAAAAAAAATTTCGTGACAGTATCACGAAAAAGAATCAATAAATTATGTGACTAAAGACCATTTCAAAAGATGTAAACAACACTGGTCCAGAAGCACTTCCTGTTTCCGTTTTTTAACACTAGATAAACGTTGGGATAAAATAAACCAACAGAACATATAAACCTGAATTAATTGAAGTTCAAACATCTTAAAGATAATAATATATGTGAAATAAAAAAATAACTGTCACAAACTGTAACAGGAAGTGTTTCTGGACCAGTAGTGTTTACATCTTTTGAAATGGTCTATAGCTACATAATTTTGTGAGACTGGGTAGGATGAACCTATCCTCCCTCATGACATCACAGCATCATGAGACTGAGATCACCTGCCATCATTGGATTTCACTGTGAAACAAGCAGACAGAGAGAGTGAAACATTTATCTTACAGCGAGCAACTTGAGTGTTTTGCTTAATGCTTTCCTTTACACAGGTGAAAGGTGTGACCAGTGTAAGTAAAGATAACTATGGAAATTTACTGATTTTCCTAATTGATTGACCTCGCCAATCTGTAAACAAGCAACTGAAGTAACAAACGAAGAGTTTCATTGCAAAACAAGATAACTTCATTTTTTTTTTTTCAAAAATCTTGTTTGTTAATGTGCATTTCAATTAATATCAATCAAACTGCAGTTGGTTTATTTTGGTTTAAGCCTTCATAACAAAAAATATGGCTAAGTAGCACAATAAATCGTTTTGGATCCAAACAAGTACAGGTTAATGGCACAAATAATACATCTGATTGTGGACCTGGCATGATTGTTGCTGGCCACTACCAAAAAAAAACTAAGTAAACAACATGAATTAAGTTACAAGATTAAATTATGTAATCCACAAAGTATAAGTGTGACTGTCTGTACCACACACAGAATAATAAGGGTGCATAATTGTTTTAGGTTTTAAGATGTTATAAGGCATTGTGCTTATTGACTGGCCATTAAAGATTTACAACGCATAAGAACATTATATTAAAGGGCCAATATTATGCCCATTTTTACAAGATGTAATATAGGCTGTTTCATCGGACACAAATGCATTTCCGCCATTACGCGTCTGACCGGAACTTCACTTCCGGTCTCTGTTTGTTTAATGGTCTGACTGCTCAGCTGATTTTGCCAAGTGGTTGATGCCCTCAGGGCAACATTATGCTGACCCTGGGACAACATTTCAATCAACCAATCAGATTTCAGAAAAAAGTTTACAGTTTTTTAAGTTTAAGCTTACAAACAGGATTAACTGTTTCTAGACCTTTGTTTTTCACTTATCATGTCCCTCTGATTTTAGAGTTTGGTTATGGTTGGGGTTTGGGGTGGGTTTAGGTTTTATTTAGAAAAACGTTGTCCTTGGGTCTACACATTATGTTGCCCTGAGGACATCAACCACTTGGCAAAATCAGTTCAAGCTGGTCTGACTAGTGGCTAAACTAAACTTTGGGACAAATACCTTGTTGAAAGATCAGCTTGGCAGCTGATCTGTGGTTAATGTTGCATTATAGTACACTTTATAACACAGTAAAATTAGCTTAGTTGATATGCTTTAGCTACTATTTGAACTAAGGCAATCTAATTTTTGTTTATTTTGCTTGTTATTCAGAAGTACACTACTCTAAATGGACTCTGTTGTTATTAAAGAGACACTCTATTTTTTTTAAATAGGCTATTTTTCAGCTCCCCTAGAGTTAAAAGTTTGAGTTTTACTGTTTTGGAATCCATTAAGCTATTCTGAATCACTGAATCTGATAAGCCCATTGGCATCGCGCTTAAAATAGTCTCCAGCTTGGTAACTTTCAATAGCTAGAGACTATTTTCGGGTGCTGCGTCATAACATTGTGCCTGCTGCACCCATGGTACAGCAGCAAAGTCTTTGATTATTACGCCAGAATGAGAGTATAGTTTCAAACCATATCGGTCTAAAAAGCGCAACTTTTAATTTTCTGTACACAATGTAACTAGAGAAGAGTCAAGTTTTAAATAGGAAAAATATCTAAACTCTTTTGTCATTTTTGAGCGCGATGCTAATGGTCTAATCAGATTCAATGAATTGTGCTAAGCTATGCTAAAAGTGGTACAGCCAGACCCGGATATCGGCTGAATGGATTCCAAAACAGTGAAACTCAGGGCTGGTTCTCCGAAACTACCTTAATGCTACGTCGTTCTTAAGTTGCACCTTAAGCTGTACCTTATCGCTAATACGTGTTTCCCGAAACGTTCTTAGTTAGGTATCCCTTCTGTAAGTCATACGTTCGGAAGGTTGGTCTGGAGCACTCTTAGCTATACCTTATCCCACATGACTCCACTAGGGGCCATCACTTTCATAAGATTTTACATTGCAGTCTATATAACTAAATATTTGTAAAAAAAAAAAAAAAAAAAGTTGCAATACACTCCGTGTTTAATTAGGCAAATATTTTTATATTTAAAGAATAAAACATTCACATAATTAGAAATCATTACACTTGTTCGATTTTTAACTATGTTTTCCAAAGGAACATCAGCTGCGAACTATTAAATGCTACAGGCTTAAGAAACTATTTAAAAAAATATATTTTGGGTGGAGGAGTTGGTGAAACTGCAGCTATACAGCGAATCCTACTATTTCATTTGTGCATTTCATATCCGTTAAATACCGGCAAGTATTTTAGCTGCATGAATAAATTGGGTAAAATTACAAAAAAAACTAATTGTGATTATTAATGTTAATTCGACATTGCATCAAAGTTTTTTAATGTTTTATATCTTTGAGGCAACTGCATGCCATATTCTTTATAAACATTCAAAATAAACTGCTCACTTGATTACTGCTTGTATTGTCGGTCAACACAATTTCCACATTAAAACTAATCAAAGCTAAAATCTAAAGTAATCATAATATATATTTATTTTTTATATAATATATATATTTTATATGTTATATTTGAGGTAGACAGACAGGCACCAGAAATGCGTCCATTAAGCTTTATCCGCATTGTAACCACGCTGCTTGCGCATCCAGTGTCCAAGCACAATAAACGCGTGAACAAATGAACAACAGTTTGTTTTTATATATTTTAAGTGTAATGCACAGCCAAGTACCTCCACGACCCACCTTATTCCCCTGTGCAATGCACTTATTGGGAACCCCTAATATAAATGATCCTTTCAAATTAAGGCATAGCAGATGAATTGGAGCAGTTTAAACATGATACGTTTGGAAATAAAGTTGCGGGTTTTGCACGGGTTTGATATAAAATATAAAAGGTTTAATTTAGTTGTTTGCAATTTGAAATATTTTTTACCAGATATTCCTAATAAATTTAACTTGAACTATTTCTAAAAATTTTCTTTAATAAAGAACACCGCTATCTCATAACGCAACGAAACCTATTACATGAAGTGAATAATTGATTGTCGAGCAATCGATATCAACCTTTTCAGCACCTCCACCATGGACAGCACCTACTAAGGTCGAACATAAGAAGGTTTACCTTAAGCAACATCCTAAGGTATAATTCGGAGAACACACGTAGGAAAGGTATACCTGTAGTTAAGGTGTACCTTTTGAGTCTTCGTAGCGCGCTAAGAGACAACGTTATCCGAGAACGCAGCCCAGATGTTTAACTCTAGGGAAGCTTGAAAATTAGCATTTTTAAAAAGTGGAGTGTTCCTTTAAACCTTTACAGTGTTTACCGGAAGTTACGTTTGTTCCACGAAAACCATTTGTTTATGTTGTTACTGCTGAAACCGTCTATATGTCTATATGTGCTCAGAATGTGTCAGTAAAGTGTAATCTCAAAATACCCCCCATATCATTTTGTAATATCATGTCCAAAATGCCAAAATGCCCCTTTTTGGGTAAGAACAAAAATGATTTTTGTGTGAGTACCTTTAAATATGAGCTACAGCTTCTCACTCCCCAGCCCAGTCTCACGAAATTTCGTTATATAGTCACGTATTTTTTTGATTCTTTTTTCGTGCTATTATCACGAAATTTCGTGTTTTTTCGTGATCGTATAACGAATTCCTGTTTTCGTGTGATTATCACGTATTGGTTACTCAACTGTTTTGTCCTATTTTCTTACCATTGTCGCTTCGGTTTAGGGTTAGATTTACATAAAATGACATCCCTAACCAAACCCAACTCTAACCCTAACGCCAGGCGACATATAAAAAAATAAATCAGAAAAAATAGTATAAACCAATATATAAAGTGACATTCTAATGCAAGCACCAAATCTAACCCTAAACCGAAGCGACAATGGT
This sequence comes from Paramisgurnus dabryanus, assembly GCF_030506205.2. Taxonomy (NCBI): domain Eukaryota; kingdom Metazoa; phylum Chordata; class Actinopteri; order Cypriniformes; family Cobitidae; genus Paramisgurnus; species Paramisgurnus dabryanus. The sequence continues at coordinate 5,491,521 of NC_133358.1, read as the reverse complement.
TTAAAAATAGGAAAAAGCAGTTGAGTAACCAATACGTGATAATCACACGAAAACAGGAATTCGTTATACGATCACGAAAAAACACGAAATTTCGTGATAATAGCACGAAAAAAGAATCAAAAAAATACGTGACTATATCACGAAACTTTGTGAGACTGGGTTACACTCCCTTACCAAAAGACAGTGAGCACTTTTGGTTAAAATCGTATTCTTGTGAATACAGTCTGGGGCAAAAGTATCTTTAGCCGCATTAGCACAAAATACATTCAGAAAAGCTTTTAGATAAAATTAAAAAGTCAGTCAGTGTCCATAGGCGGGGCTTTTCAATGTGACATCACATTAACAAGAGAATCAAAACCGCATTTCTAATGAGACTGCTTTGGTTTAATGGAGATTAAAAAGGAAGGATTTATCAGCATTTAGCAATATTCCAAATGTTCAAGTGAAAAACAGACAAAACATTTAAAGGAAGAGCAAATTAATTACAATGTTCGGACTGAAAGTAAGCATATAATGACAAACTTTTATTTATCTTTAAAAATAAGTTCAGGTCATGTACAAGAACTAAAATTCTTTACTTCCTGATATTTTTTCTAATTTGTCTTGGGATTATCCTCGGTCTGCGAAGTACACATTATTAATGTCATGATGAGCCATCGCCCATCACCATAATTCTACACATTCAGCTTGAGTCTAATTCTGCTATCCATCCTTACCCCATACTGTCAGCCTGGATCATGTGATTCAAAATCTAGAAAGCTATAAAAAACAGCATCAAAAGTTTGATGTGCACTCAAGTTGTGTTTTACCAAACTGTAGTAACATAACTAGAGCAAAATTTGATGTTAAATATTTGATTGGAACGTTTATTGTGAGACTGCATCAGACAATGAAATGTGTGTGTATGTGATCCTCACATCTTTTTTTCTTTTAGAAGCAGCAGCTCTTTGTCCGTCCAACCTTATCATTTACACTCAAATAATGAGCTAGGTGTCTGCTTTCTGTCACCGTTTAATGAGAAAGCCCTGATAAACAATAGCATTAAACCTTATTGTGAATTAATTATGGGCACGAGCTAGACAGACACAAAACATGGTCCAGAAAGGGTTTCTTCGAATGGGAAAGTTGATGGGAAAAGTTGATCATTTTGTTCAAAAAACGGAACCAAAACCCAAAATGGTCTCAAGCTGTTACTAAGTCCTAATATTAACCATTTTGTAGCAATGTGTACCTTTGAGGTACCAATATGCACCTAGGTGTACTTTTTAAAAGGGCACCACCCCAGCGACAGCAAGGGACCATTTTGAATCAAATAAACTTTGCTTCATTAAACAGTCGACAATGCATTATTTACATACTCTGGTCCTGGTTTAATGTTGGACAAAATCGGATTACCATTTATAGCCTTTGTGCTAAAGAAACCTTAAAACCTTTGACTTTTGGTTATTGCAGAAATACAGCTGTTTTATTCAAATGTTAGATGTGGGTTTCTCAGATATGAAGGATTCATTTAATCCTAAAAATAAAACTTATTACATTAGATTTTATCAATTGTAAAAAAAATACTGAAGCAACCTTTGGTATTATTTGCAATAATGCAATTTTTAATTAATATCTACTCATAAACAGACTTTATCAAAGCAATGCAGTCTCTCATAACGTACTTCTCATAAATGCATATCCACAAAAAGCCCTTGAATAATAGCAGCACAGCAGATGCACTGTTCTATATGAAAATACATCAATAAAGCCCCATCATCATAGTCCTATTTCAGCCATTAGTGATCGACAGGACTCTACAAGCCAACTTCCAGAAAACTAAATAGAGATCATTTCCCATATCTTTGAAGTTTTAATATAGCGTAGCAGAGTTGGGCCCTAATATGGTGAGGAACCTATGAGTGCAGATGAAAGACTGCAGCTCCCTTCATATCCATAATTAGAAGCCACAACACAAAAGAAAAGCAGAACAAGCAGCAGGCCTGATGAGCAGCCAATATAAAGTGGAGGAGGCAATTTCTGCGAGTCCTCTCGATAATCAGGGGGTCACGCAAAGTGGAGGAGCCGTCTTGCCGGATCTTGCTGAAATACGGAAAATTACAGTTCGGGGAGGGCGACTGTAACCATGGCAATTTAACCCCCCCATCCCGTTGACTGCTAACTCACTGCCGACAGCTTGAAAGCTGGACTTTGATCCCAGGCTGAGGATTAGCTTCCATATTTGGATTGCCGAGTGTAGATTTTGCATGCAGGAGTTTGCATACAGAAATGCAAAGCTATTTAGGCAAAAAGAGCAAGTAAAACGACAATTCAGGTAAATGCTGCGGAGGGATCTCTGGGAAAGATAAAAAATCTTCTTTTTTTATTTGTGGTAACTGTTTATAAAAAGCATAACAAGGTTTCAGGTGGAGTAAAAAAAACATACATTTACATTTTAAATGAAAAATGCAAAAATTCTTGAAACTTATGGTATGTGCAGTACAGTGGACTGAAAAGTATTTGGAGTAAAGTGACAGTATTGACCCGTCTGAATATCAATGTTCTGTTTATAGCAGACCACATCCTACAGTTTACTTCCATCATTATAATCCAATACACCTGACCTGAGGTTAAATCTAAACCAATGGTTATCCCGCTAAAAGTTTGATAGTGCTGTGCAAAAGCTTTTCTTTTCTTGTTTATAATGTTTTTGAGTAATTTTGCAATGACTATGCTGGTTTGAGGTGACTTAAAATAAATGTCAGAAGTCAGTTTGGTAACTTTTTGCTTAATGAAAAGTCCACTTTATCTTTAAAGTAAATGTTATTTTGTTTTTTAAAATGTCAAATTTATTTTAATTTTTAAACAAATTTTATTAAATCTTTTTTTTTACATTTTATCACAAAAAGCATTAGCATTTGTTATGTGTCATGTGGGTCAGTGACAAAAATGGTTTGGCAGGATGAGAATTTCAAAGATCTTTTAAAAAAAAACTGTTTTAAAAGCATGCATCAGGTTTATTTCATTGCACATAGTGTATTTATGTTGATTTTATGCAAATTACATTTGCACCATTTTTATGAAAGTTAAGACTGAATGGAACTGAAATGTCAAATGGTGTAACCGCCAATTGTGCCAAAGAATGAGAAATATTAAATGATTTATCTATCTTGATGGCATGTAAGCGTAATCATCAAAAGAAAAAAAAAATCATTTTAAAATATAATTTTATTACTTATTTCTAAATGTAAATTTTAATGCTTTTTTTGTAATATCTGTCCTGACAGTTCTGTTATCTAAATAATCTTTGAAAAAAATATGTTAAAAAATGTTATAATAATTCCTTAATAATAATTTCCTTACATTTATATAGCGCTTTTCTCAGTACTCAAAGCGCTTTACATATGAACGGGGGAATCTCCTCAACCTCCACCAATGTGCAGCATCCACCTGGATGATGCGACGGCAGCCATATTGCGCCAGAACGCCCACCACACACCAGCTTATTATATTTTCATTTTAAAATATACTACTGTAGTCACATCAACTGACATAGACCGGTTACACCACATTGACGTTTTTGTAATTATCCCCCAAATATTTTAGACCTGGTCCTCAAAAAAGAGAATGTATGCAAGTAATCTGCAAATGTATGTTGAAATTTTAACCCTTTTACATTGAATTGAACCATATGGACACAAAATAATTAACGTCACATCATCGACCCATTTACACATATAAAAGCATGGCTTATGTGATCAAATACTTTACTATATGGCCACCGTATTTTTCGTACTTTTTTAGAACAAATTTAACACATACATATCCTGTTTTTACAGGCTGCATAAAGGTATTTTTAATTATTTTAAAGTAGTGCACTCTTAAAAAAGGTCCAAAATCTGTGACTTAGGTACACCTTTGTATCTAAAGGGTTTATATTAGTACCTCAAAGGTAAAAATTGGTGCTTTAAAGAAACATATTTTGGTATCTCAAAGATACATACTGTATAGCTACATATTAAAGGCGGAGTCCATGATGTTTGAAAGCCAATGTTGATATTTGAAATCACCTAAACAAACACGCCCCTACCCCAATAGAATCTGGACCTTCTGTTGATAGACCCGCCCCACACATACGCAACCCGGCATTTGATTTGATTTGATTGGCTATAAGTGTGTTTTGGTAGTCGGCCCGTCTCCTTTTCCAAACCGTTTTTCAAACATCGTGGACTCCGCCTTTAAGACCTTTTTTAAGGGTCGCTGTCCCAGTGACAGCTTTGGTACCTTTTTTTTTGACAGTGTACCATCCATTGTTTACAATATTCTTGTTTATGTGGTACTGTATCTGATTTACATTTATGGTTTTATCCAAAGTGTCTTGCAATTTGGGAAACAATAAAGTGATTTATCATGCCGGCGACAGACCATAACTAACAGGGGGGCACTTGGCTTCCAACAGGGGGGGGCACGCAATAGCAACAATACCTTGCAAAAACAAGACATTAAAACAACAAATACAGTGCAAGCACACACTCATACAACTGGTACAGACTGTCAGCTCATTTCCCGTATAAAGTGCAAAAGACCACAAACTATGCGCAAAACTATTGAACTTCGACCGCGGCGTGAGCGCAAGCTGAGCTCCGCTGCGCTCCGCTGCGCTCGCGCTTTGCTCGACGCAACAACAAACCGCCCTCGTGCGGCGCAAGCCATTGAAATGAATGGGTTTCATAGCACACCGCGTCCTAGCTTTAAAAAAGCTGCTTAACCATAATCACGTCATAATGCTGTTAACGGTCTATAGCCACACTTCACATTTAAGCTTACGTAATTTAAAACAACGCTAACTTACCTTTAAAATAGCTGAAGACGGCGTGTACGAACATTAAACTTCCTTAAAACAGTGTCCTGTAGATTTGTAAATTCCACCTCGGCCTCTAATCTCTGAGTTTGAGCCAGTCTGTGTTTGCATGAAGTCAGATATAGCAGGCGGTGCTGGTTCGTTCTAAATGTTCTAATATCCATATTTTACACGATCCATAAAATGCCGCGAAAAAACACATTGCTAGCATCAAGCCACAAATATGCTAAAGACGTAAGACGGGTGAGACGCAGCAATACATCCAATCAGAGAAACTGGTCTATTTTAAATAAAGAAAACATATATCAACTATATTTTCCTCAATTATTCTTGATATATATTAAATTAATATAAAACTTTGTAGGGTAGCACAACAACCTGTTTGGGGGGGGGCCACTGCCCGCGAATGCCCCCTCTTGATGCCGGCCCTGGGCAATAGGCTAATATTAGTAAAGCAGCTTTGTATTTTAAACAGGGACATGCAACAAAACCGTCTAAAAAATATATTTTGTTCTCTCGATACAAGTACTGATGGTATTCTGAGACTAGACTACATTACAGATACAGAACTATGTGGCACATATTCACCCCGTCAGCACTAAACCCTGATACTGAGATACAGTATTACACCAAATTAACCTAATTTAATCTCTCCAGATATGTCTTATATACTGAAAACGATTTAAGAATGCATTGTAACTGTAATAGCAGGAAAAAGCCCTGCACAAGATCCCCAAGGTAACATTATTGACACTGTGAAGACAAAATACACTAACAGACTGAATTAAACAACTGACATTTAATAATGGATTTTGGGAGGTATTTACTGACTCTCTGAAGTAAGTAAAGACAACTTAACATTTTCAGAAATGTCTATTTGCACTGCGATCATCAGAGCATGATGATAAATATGGGAGATATGATTTTATATCTCCCAGAACAGCAGAAAACATCGATTTAGCACAACTGCTGAGCTCAACTGCTCTAAACATCTATAATGTGTCTCTGCAGCGAGAAGGAACGTTAGAGGATGATCAAATAAAATATAATGCAAAAACTTAAACTATTAGATAAAAAGAAAAGTATAAACTATAAGCAATTTAATTTGCCACTTTATCGCCAATACAATAAGTCTGTGAACTGTTCTCATACCAACCAAGTCATTGGCAAAACAACATGATTTTAAACAAAAACTGAGGAAGTGCTATAGAAATAAACTTGAATACTGGCAGCGTGCATTTAACCATCCACTGTAACCATCATGTCAGTAGATTTAACGCAATGTGCTGTGTGTGCATACTGTTCACCATGATTACTGGTTAGAGATTTAACAAACGTGCATTACTTATCAGTAATTATAATCTACTGTAATACTTGAAGTGACCTCTACTGTTCAAACTAAATGTGCAGGTGTACTGCACTGAATTGTTCAGCACAACAGGAGAGTTCAGGATTGGCATTCATAGCTGCTGGGTTTAACAGGACACAGCTTCAGCCAGTGAGAATTGAGGAGCTGTCTCCTCATATCTGTACACTGTCAGAATCAGAAAATGGTTGAAAAATGGTCCCTTGCTGTCACTGAGGTTGTACCGTTTTAAAAAGTAAACATACATTTGCACATAAAGAGTTCATATTAGTACCAAAGGTATGTATTGGTTCTAAATGTTTACATATCTGTAGCTAAATGGTACATGTTAGGGTAATAATAATAATAATAACAACTTTAATTTATATAGCGCCTTTCAAAAACCCAAGGACGCTTAACAAAACAGCAAGGGAAGATGGGGGGGGGGTGGAGCTAAAGTCCATAGGCCTCAGTGAAGAGGTGTGTTTTAGCTGCTTTTTGAAGGTTGTTAGAGAGGAGGCAGAGCGAATGGCATGAGGAAGCTTGTTCCAGAGTGATGGAGCACCCACACAGAAAGCTCTATCACCAAACGTCCTTAGCCTGGACTTAGGGACAGCGAGCAGGTCCTTGTCAGAGGACCGCAGGGACCGGGCTTGGTTGTATGGCTGGAGTAGATCCATGGAGAGATTTGTATGTCAGAAGAAGTATTTTATAAATGATCCGGGACATAACTGGCAACCAGTGAAGCTTCTTCAGCATTGGAGTAATATGAAGTCCAAGTTTTGTGTGTGTAAGCATCCTAGCTGCAGAGTTCTCTACATACTGGAGTCTGTCAGTAGCCTGACTAGGCAGACCTAAAAGGATGCCATTACAATAATCGAGTCGTGAGGTGATAAAAGAATGAATGAGGGTTTCAGCGACAGAGTTGGAGAGGTACTGTCGGAGTCTAGAGATGTTCCTTAGATGGTAAAGGGCAATTTTGGTAGTGTTTTTGATGTGTTGCTGATAGGAGAGAGTAGAGTCCATAATGACGCCCAGGTTGTGTACTTGCGAAGATACTGAGATGGAGAAGCCATCCACATCCAGTATGAAGTCATCAACTTTTTTAAGAAGTGACGAGGGAGCAAACACTATGAGTTCTGTTTTGTCTTTATTGAGTTTGAGAAGGTTATTGACAAGCCAGTGCATTATGTCCTTCAAGCAGTTGATAAGTGGCAAGGGTGGAAGAAAAGTGGAAGGCTTAGTACTGATGTAGAGCTGGGTTTCATCAGGGTAACAGTGAAAATGTAGTCCATGTTTCCGGATGATCATCCCTAGAGGTAACATGTAGATATTGAATAATAATGGGCCAAGCACCGATCCCTGTGGCACGCCGTGTAAGACTGGCACCAGATCAGAGCAAATGCCTTTTAGGGTGGTGTATTGTTGCCTGTTGGTGAGATAGGATTCAAACCAGCAATACGCAGTACCAGCGAGGCCAATGAGTTCAGAGAGGCGAGTGAGAAGAATGGAATGAGAGACCATATCAAAGTCAGCAGAAAGGTACCACCCCAGTGACAGCTTTTTCTGACAGTATACCTGCAAATCTATGTCCAGACCTCCTGATTGAACAAGTATCATACCACTCTTATCCCATTGAACAGATTTATATTTGCCAGTGAAACAACTGTATAAAAACAAGCAAGAAAACTATAACATAGCGTTTTTACCTAAACTGGGATGGAGCTTTCAACACTTTTGAGTTCATTTCCTGGTAAACACTGATACAATTACACCTTTAATACACTATATGGCTTTGAATGGATGGGGTTTTGTGGACACATTAGCAGATGTGCATTATTCTGCTAGTAACATATTAATGAAATTATTAAACAATAATGAAAATGACCCATGTTAATAAATGATGACCACAGCTACAGAACATAAAACAGCAGTGTACCTCCAGTACAAGCCATAGCTGGTCACCATTCTTGATGTCCTTCTTGAAGAACATCCCAAAGAACTTGACAACATTGGGATGATCTGAGAGAGCCTTGAGGATGTTGTACTCGGCTTCGATCTCTTCATCAATATCCTGAAAGAAACACGTTGAAGTGAATTGGCTGGCATTACTCTGTAAAGCGCACATTAACAAATTCAGTAACAAAAACATTAACAAACAGTAGTTCCTTCTCAGTTAATAGCATTATGTTAGCAGTGCAAAGGTTGTGGGTTGGATACACATTCTGATAAAAATATATCATACAAAGTATACCTTAAAATGTAATAAAAAATGTGTACCTTAAATGCAGTGTAAGTTGCATCGGTTAAAGATGTCTGCTTAATGCATTAATGTAAACTTTTAAAATAGTTGCCTTTTATAAATGTTGAAAATAGCTTTAATCTCATCCTTCTATCCTTATTGCAGACTGATCTCATGGAAAGTCATGTTATAGTCATAAAAAACTTGATTAATTTACAGTATTTGTGTCCATGGCATGAAATTTAGCTTTTTTTGTGCCTTGAGCACAAAAGTCTTTATGTCACTCACAATTTCTATAAATAGTTTTTTGTGTATATTGCACAACTTTTTTTTCGTGTCATTTTTTGTATTGTTTTCTCATAATTTTTTTCCTATTTTCCTACCATTGTCGCTTGGGGTTTAGACGGCTGCATATGAAAAAAACACCTAACCCTAAAAAAATTCTAACAAAAGGTTTCTCAGCTGTTTTTTGTAATATTAGGTGTCCTTAATAACATACTAAAAGTTTACCAAAGTTTGACCACTAGAAACAGTGCCGCTGCTAGCCATTTTGGTGCCCTAAGCATAATTCCTTTATAATGCCCCCGACCCTGAGAAATTTTTTGTTTGTTTTTGCCAGTTTCACTTTTTATTACCAAACATATAACTTAATAGCAGAAAGTAAAATCTTCACAGCTTTAGTCAACACACACATTTGAAAGTGCAAACTTTTATAGAATAGCAAAATAGAACAAATACCAAACTTAAATTATCAAAATAATCCAGACATGTTTTTCCCAACTACAATGTCACTTTAAATAAATTACATTAAATAAACATCAATAACAAGAATACTCAAAATTCTTAAATATTACAAAGATTCAGAGAACTAAGTGTCACAGTAATGTTTGCTTCATATCATGACATTTTATATTTATATATATTTAACAGTCAGGAATTGTTAGCCTACCATGTGCACTGACTGCTAACATTAACTAAGTATTAACCACCGTCAGGTCAAAATAAACCACAAAATAAACTAACTGCTCAATATCTAAAAAAAACGTAGTAAAGAAAGTAACAGCTGCCGTCAGTTATTTGTAAAATGCATAGGTAATGTTTTACAGTAAAATCTCAATTTAGCTTGCACTGAAGTTATAACTTATAACAACATTGTTTGCTAACATTAATATCAGCACAGCAAGATCGAGGCGCATTACGATTAGCAGCTGCTGCAGCCCATGCGCATTTCCCTTATTTAGGAATTAAACATGATGGACTTACCTGCAAGTGATGCACGGGCATCATCCCGCAGTTTCATCTTTTTTCTTTTTCCGATCCTGACCCCTGCTGTCTTTTCGGGCCATTTCCAAAAGTTGCCTACTGGCCGTTTCTCAATCCGAAAGCTGCAACCTGCGCGAGGTCTCATATGCAGGCTGCATACGTCATCAAGCCTGGTTTATTTTAGTTAACTGAACATTACATTAGCAAGTCATAAGCATATTAAAACAATTTACGATTAACTAAGAATAATAGTTCACTTTATAATCGTTAATATTACGAAATAAGAACGTTTTGATGATGTATGCAGCCTAGAAATGCGACCTCTGGAGGCTGCAGCCTTCAGATTGAGAAACGGCCTCTGTCAAACTTCGTCAGGCGCCCGCGCGATCAACCGACACGGACCATCAAAGGCTGTGGGGCATACTTTCTATACTAGCGCAATTAAATTATCTCGTCCCCCCTTTTTTGTAACATTTACATGGATAAAAAGTGCCTAATAATATTTCAATAGACTAATGAAATTCTATCAGCATTATAATTTTTTTTCATTAGGCTATTGTTTTGGTGCCCTCTCAGCACCTGGTGCCCATACGCACAGCGCGTGATGCGCGTTATGGGAGCGGCGGGGCTGAAAGGTGTAATTTTCAAGATGGCGTCCAAGACAGGCAGGAAGCCCTTAAAATATCCTAACTCCTTAATTATTTGACCTAGCCAAGTAATATTGGTGTCTAACCCCATGATTTATGGGTCTATGAATCCATTGGACTTGTCTAAATTGCACTGATATGATAACATACTTATGGAATACATGATTTTGTGAGATTACTGTAAGGTTTTATCTTTGTTTGGGGTAAACCAGAGATGTAAACGATTTAGCCTATGCCATGTAATTCCTACTCAATATGTGTTTTTAGACACATACCCTTTTCTTGCTAAAACACAGACTTGACATTCAATGTAAAATGTATTGCACCAAAAAATTACTTAAATTGGAGTTGAGTAACTTTGATCATAAACAACTCTGAATTAGCCCGAACAGATGGCTGTGTGTGAGCCTTCTAAAATGGTTATTCATTTCAATTTAAATAAGGTATTACATATGTAATGCATCCTCTATAGATGTTTTAGAGTATAAAAGTGGCATTATACTAAACCTAACAAAACTAAATTTACAATTGTTAGAAATTAAAGCAACACTATGTAGTTTTTCTTACCTTTAAATAATGTCTCTAAAATTATTTCAGTGATAGAACAACTTTTAACTGGACAAATTGTACTGTTGCTCCAATCTGAGCAGCCTCCTAGCTGCTACAAGCACACTCTGAAAGTGGCGGTGGAGGGTAGAGCACACAGCCCCGCCCCTCCCCCTGCCTGCAGAAGAGTGTCTGATACCAGGCACTGTTGTGCTTTTCAACCACATGGGGGAGCTGTAAGTCATTTTTACATGGAAACTACATAGTGTTGCTTTAAGAAGATGGTGGAAGAGAACACTGACATTATATATTGCTTGTCTCATTGAAATGTTGTTGGCAGCACAGTGTATTCCATTTTATTCAAACAAAATACACCCTTGACTACTTAAACCACACACCCCACCCAGTTTTGGGGATGGAAACTGGTGGACAACCAGTATAAAGCTTTTCAGCTCACTTTTGGGGGCTTTTTCACTGGGTACAGTACGTAGTACACAATACTTTTTTAGGTTCCAAGCAAGCTGAGCTGATGCTAAAACTTGATGTAAAGCACTGAAGATAACTGATTGGTCCGAGAGAATCATCATTACCAGCGGCATCGCTAAATGCAAGATTAGTTTTACCGTAGGAGCCAATGGTGTAGTGGGCAGCGCTCCGACATGTGGTGCTTTTGCACTTTCGCCGACCTGAGCTAGATTCCCGGCTTGTGGTCATTTTCTGATCCCATACCCTCTCTCGTCCTTGTACTCTCCTGTCCTCTCCTCTATCACTATTTAAAGAGGGGCCAAAAAATATAACTTGAACCTTTAATCTCCCCCCACCTTCATCTGACTTAATGGCTGACAATTTTGCTTCTTTCTTTGTAAAGAAAACTAACACTATCAGCAGTCAGTTCTCTGCGCTACCACCTCTTGCACATGCTCAAACTCCTGATGCATGCTCCCTCCTCTCTTTCTCCCTTTTAGCGGAACCAGATGTTTCGACGATCTTTGTTTCTAACCACCTGACTACCTGCCCGCTAGATCCAATACCCACCCATCTCCTTCAGGCCATTCCTCCATTGGTTATCCCTGCTCTCACCCACATGACCAACTCATCTCTTTCCACTGGCACATTCCCCACAGCTTTTAAAGAGGCCCGGATAACACCACTGCTGAAGAAACCCACAAATAAAACTACAGACCGGTCCCTCTCCTTGCCTTCATTGCCAAGACTCTTGAGTGTGTGGTTTTAGACCAGCTCTCCTTCTTCTTCACACAAAATAACCTCCTAGACAGCAACCAGTCTGGTTTCAAGAGCGGTCACTACACTGAAACTGCGCTGCTCTCAGTCATGGAAGCTCTAAGACAGACTAGGGCAAATAATCTGTACTGATCCTACTGGATCTATCTGCCACTGTTGACATTGTCAATCCCCACACCCTCCTGCTTGGACCACTGCTCTTTTCTATGACATTGACATGACATTCCTGTGTTCGAACTTCTATCATTCAGAAACACAGCTTTTCCTACCTCTGCTATGCCACTTTGGATGAAGGATTATCATCTCCAGCTGAACTTCGCAAAGACAAAATTGCTTGTCATATCATCTGGCCCTAAGATTCAGCACAATCTTTTTATTTAACTTGGTTCTTTGACTATTATGCCTTTCAGAACAGCCAGAAACCTGGGTTTGGTCATTGATTGTCAGCTTAGTTTCACAGAGCATGTTGCCAGCACCGCCCGCTCTTGTAGATTCATCCTCTACAACAACAGTAAAGTTAGACCTTTTCTATCTGGGCATGCTACACAAGTTCTAGTCCCAGGCTCTTGTCCTGTCCAGACTGGACTACTGCAATGTGCTACTGGCCGGACTCCCAGCCAATCAACCTCTAGGGGAAAAAGAGTGTGACGACTAATGGTAATCCAGTGAAGGTCACAGTGCAATAAAGTAAACAAAATAAACCAGAACAAGAGAAAACAACTGAAGAAAATAGAAAATATATGTATAAATAAGAAAAGTATCTAAAAAGGCCAAAAAAAAAACACATTATAAAACTTAAAAAATAAATAAATAAAAGGGGTAACTTACTGAGCCTTCACATGGCAGCCCTCTTTTGACTTATTTTAATGAATTAATTTTTTATTGGAATCAAAAGAATGGTTATGAACTACAGAAATCACCAACACCAGGCAAAGCAATATGGAAAAGGAGAAATATGCAGTTACTTGTGCTTTTTTTTCGCATAAATATGCTTGTAACCAATTTTTTTATATATAATTGTACTTGTAATCACTCATCTATTATTCAAATATGCTTATTAGAATATTACATGGTCAAAACATGTATCCGGCACAAGTATTCCTGGTTTAGGGGGAATACAAGGGAGTAATGGTCATTTTAAGGACCTGATGGCCGCCATTTTGAAAATGGGGCCTTTCTTGGAGTCAAACTTTGGTAAACTTTTAGTATGTTTTTAAGTACTTCTGATACTACTGTAAACCACAGAGAAACCTTTTGTTAGAATTTGTTTGGGGTCAAACCATATTTGCATGGTTGGAATTACTTTCTGTTACGTTTTTAGACATCCTTACCCAAACCCCAACTCTAACCCGAACTCCAGGCAAGAAGAGTTTTAAAAGTGGAAGAAAACAAGTATAAACCAATACATAAAAGTTCATCCACACCCCAAATCTAACCCCAAGCAACAATGGTAAGAAAATAGGGAAAAAAAACTATGAGAAAACAATATATAAAATGAAACGAAAAAATCATGCAATGTACACGAAAAAGTATTTTTAGAAATTTGTGCGAGTGACACGACAAAAGACATTCATGCTCAAAGGAAGAAAAGCTATATTTCATAACATGGACAAAAATAAATTAATCTAATTTTTTGTGACTATAACACGACTTTCTGTGAGATCATGTTGCTTTATTGGCCTTGTACACCCTCAAAAGATGACCAGATCATCAGGTCACTCACAAACAACACGCATACATTTCCACTTGACATACAATGTATATCAATATTAGGATAAACAACTACTGTGGACTTCAATGGGTATCATCAGCTGTGCAGTGCAATTAAAGTATTAAAATATAGTCTGTCAATATTGTATAGACCTTCATTGTGATACAAGCCACTGCCGGGGCTTATTTCTGGAATATCAAAATACCCATGCTTTGTAAAAGAACAAAATACCCATGTTCAGATGAATTTATAAGTAACAGTGGAAAGACCATAAAATGTCCACATTAGCGAAATCTCACAGCAGTACACAACACATTAGATTTAAAGTCTATATTTTGGCTTCAGAAATATGATCAACACAGTCAATGTGCTGCTTGCAGATTGAACTTGAAGGAAAAACAACCCTTTGAGTGCATAATTTTAATAAATATGATAAATATCTATTCAAGTGTTTCTATGGTGGCTTCAAAAGAGCTCCATATTTCTATTACTTACATGAATACAGCATTTCCTGTGTTTGGAAAGCAGTGGAAATAAATATTTGTGCAAATTTGAGGGAACAATGACCACGGCAGCTGCCTATATTTATTTGTTATAGATGAGTAATTTTAAATATACTGGCAGCCAAAAGCCATTGAAATACTTCCAAACCTCTTTTCAGGACTTTGAAAGGGTGAGTTGGTTCATTTCCTGATGTAGGAAATGAACATAAATTGCACATTTTCCTAAAAGCCATCTCATTTTGATTAGTCTGCTGTGAGGGGGCTTTATATTTGTCCAATCACTAATTGAAAGAGACCAGCAAAGAGTGTGTGTGGAGAGAGAGAGAGAGAGAGAGAGAGAGAGAGAGAGAGAGAGAATATGACAGTGCTTTCAGTAGTCAGTAATTGTCTACAAGCCTCTCAGGCATACAAATATGTGCATACAGGTGCACATTAATGTGAACTGAGTTCTGAACCTATTGGGCAAATTCTGACCGTGGGTTACCAAAAATTATGACTTCATGTCATGACTCAGTATTCACCAAAACAGCGTCCCTAAGCAAGTCTCATAATCATATAAGTTATGTTTGTTTTAATCAAAAATTTGATGTTTAAACAGCCTGACATTGATTAGTAAGATATGTGAGTACTCACATGGATTGGATCCAGTATTTTGACGGCTGCCTTGCTGCCATCGACCTTGTTAAGCACTTTGTAAACTTTCCCATAGGTCCCTTTACCAATTGTCTCGATGATCTCCCAGGTGTCAGATGGATCGGGAAAGCTGTCAAAGACAATGGATTTTCCAGAGCGAGGAAACATCTTCCCAATGGATCTCCTGAAGGAGAAACAATACATATTTGTGTTTGTATCCGGATGTTATTTTTGTTACTCTGTTTCATTAGACTTTTAAAACTTACCACTAATGCAGAATAATACATCAAAAGAAAACATTGAGGCTAATGTCTCATTAATCTAATGATGAGGTTATTTAAATAAAAATTTGTCTTAACCAGTTTCATTCATTTTTTCTAAAAATCAGAAAACGAGTTGTTAGGCCTATTTGTTTATTCATTTAAGTTCAGGAAATAAATAATAGAAACATTTTTTCTTTATTTTATTTTTGGTTTTAATTTGAAAAAACGAACGAAGGAATGAAAGGGGCCATATTTATAAAATGTTATTGTAAAATAAAAATAGTCTGATAAAAAAACTGACTTCCAAAATAATCCAGCAGGCCCAAAAATATTGCTGGCAGGCCACTCTTGGCCCACGGGCTGCCTGTTGCCGACCCATGCCCTAAACGATCCCCCTACCCGTTAAGCTTTCTACCAGGGCGTTTGCTCTTTTACCGAACGATGAGTCAATTTCAAGCCACACTGTCACTTAATTCTCTGTACAGTGACAATAGGCCAACAACGAGCAAGGTGCTACATCTCAGATAAATTCAAGGAAACCACAACAAAACAAAAAAACATGCCTAAGACCCTACCCCTTTCCTGCATGGCCGATGACAACTTCAGTCAGGGTGTGTTTTTATTGTTCTCTGGGCAATAGAAACAAGAATTGACTCAACCCAAAAAAAGAACTAGGCTATTTGTCCTACTCCTTCCTGACCAGGAAAGGTCCACCATCCTGACCACCGGGCCTGGGTAGGTACCCTGAGGTGCCTGGAGCTATGAGACTTAAATATAGCTAGTGATGCATGATGTCCAATTTCGTTTACAGATGATTCATCAGAATTTTCTCCCAATCTAAAATCAACACTCAGAAAATGTGACAAAATATTAATGCTATACCATACAGACCTTTTGAAATAATTTTGTTTCCATCTGTGTTGCAACAGTTTTGGAAAGGACTTTTCTGCACTGAAATGACTGTGCCTCTGTGCACAAATCATTGATGGGTTTGGGTGATGAGTGTTTGGCTCAGAGCCTGTAAGTCATAACAAAGGTGTTCAGCTAGGTTCAGTTATGGGCTTTATGCAGATCAGTCAAGTTCTTCCACACCAGACCGAATATTTGTGCCTATTGAAAAGACTTGAGTAGTTAACATGTTCACTACAAGTGGGTGCCCCAAATCTTATGTCCATTTATTGTATTTTACATGCAACCCTCTCCTAGGATAGAAGAAATGGATGGATATTCTGGAGCAACATGACGTTTCTGACTTCTGCATACAACGGCTTGGCACTAAGTGGCAGCATATGAGATGACGGACTAAAGCCCCTGTAGCGGTTGATGTGAAGCTATGCCATCCAAATAATTGCAAATCCAAGAAATGGCATTTTGAATAACTGTCCACTGTAGTGACCACTATGCAGGAAGGGGGTTAATTTAAATGAAAAAAGTCTACTTATCGCACGCAAAGCGAGCATGCTACCCTTCAAGCGTATTCACCTTTGCTCTGGCTAGTCATGCACTGCTTAGGAACTGCCTGAGGAAGCTGGTGAAAATGTTGTGGTTACATGTTTCCCAGGGGCATGCCACAATGACAGTGCAACTTGGCTCATTGCTCTAGGGGTGTGATTCTCGCTTTGGATGCGCGAGGTCCCGGGTACAAATCCCGGACGAGCCCATCTAAAGGTTTCCTACTTGATGCTGCTACACTGTGGAAGAGTCATGTGAAACTTGCGCAGTTCCATGGCTGGTTAGAGCGTGGTGCTAATAATGCCAAGGTCGCGGGTTTTATCCCCATAGGCATTGTGCTTTTCCTCCACCTCTTCTTGTTGACTGCTACAGTACTTTGATTTGTGATGGAAATTTCTGCAGGCTGGTCCGGTATGGCCGAAATAGCTCAGTAGGGAGAGTCTTAGACTGAAGATCTAAAGGTCCCTGGTTCGATCTCGGGTTTTGGCATTGTGGGATGCATTCTGAGTTTTTGTTAATGGATTCACAGCAGTTTACCTTACATTCCCTGTCCGAATGTCCTTTTCTCCCTGACCCAGTGGGTCAGGTGACAAAGCAAGGTGAGGTTCTATGGCAGGGGTCTTCAATTAAAATAGCTTGAGGTCCAGTAAATGAACCCTCCTCCAAGCCAAGGTCCGGACAATTATGTACTGCACGTAAAAACATAAATTGACGGCTTTCACCAGACTAAAGAAATGAGTGTAAATATTTGCTTTTATTGAACAAAATGTAATGTTACCATGTATTCTGAATAATCTCTCTTAATTCATATGGATTTTCTCTCTTAATTTGTACTTTTCCTTTAAGTCTATAAAAATGTAAATAAGCTCAAATAAAATAAATCAGGTTAAACTGAGTTTACCTTAAAGATGGAAGCATAATCTTCCTAGTTAAAAAAATCACATTACATTTATGTTAACTTGCATACATTAATCTGACTGAGAACTTCAGTGGGAGAAATTGCTTTGTCCTTTCCAGCTTACATTTTAAATATTATTTTCCTCACTTCATGTCTTTCTTTTCCATCTTAAAATGTTACACGCAGCATCCATGCACTATTTCCCCATCTGTAACGGGCTTGTTATGCTTTCCTAAAATCCACTGTATTTTCAGTGATCACTCTTAGGCTCGTTTTTGGGTGGAAGTGAGTGAGGACCCGTGTGGGTCGCTCATACTAGGCTTTTAGTTCATTTATTTTTCGCACCCTTCCCTCGTACTGCTATGAGGGTAAGTTTCTTCAAAGTGTCTATGTTTGCTGGGCATTGTTTTGGGGGTAACAAACACTGTCCCCTTGGACACGGTTTTGCGTGGAAACCCCAAAAGGCTGACAGGTCCCACCGAGAACTTGGATCGCTGGATTCAAAGTGCAGAGTGTCAACCATTACACCACAGATCAGGGTTCACCACATGGCGGACCCCGGTCCGAATCCTGACCGCAAGATTTGAGATTTCCTTTTATGTTAATTAACTCAAAACTCAGTGGTTATAGGATAATGTTGTGCTAATGTTATACACTGTGAATGTACGCTTGCATTGTTGATCAAAGTCACAGTGCTTTCATTGCCACACAACGAGTTGGCATTTTTTTCTTAGTAGAGCAGCTAACATAAAGGAGTACTCCACTTTTTTCAAAAATATGCTCATGTTTTGAAAGAAATAAGTTATTATTTATTTTCATTTTTACCTGAAGTTCATACAAAAGTGAAATTTCTGCTTTAATGTCAGCTCTAAAAATATGCTGTTTGCTCTTTGAACTTAAGAGAATTGTGCCTGAGAAGTCCTGGAAAAATAGATTTTTATTTGATGATTGAGATTAAGAAGATAATGGGAACCCTGAATATGCTTTACTACTGTATAAGAAAGCCACAATAAAGTTCACAATCAAAGTTCTAACTGCTTGCTTTAAAAAAAAAACTTATTACTTTTACTTCAAATACTTAAGTACATTAAATATCAGAAAACTACTTTTGATACTTAAGTACAGTATATATCAGATACTTTAAGACTTTTACTTGAGTAATATTTTAAAAGACAACTTTCACTTCTACCAAAGTCTTTTTCTAGTACAATACTTGTACTTTTACTCAAGTATTGCTTTCTAGTACTTTATACAACACTGCCTACAAGTTTTGGAAAGTTGGGTATGTATTATGTATCAGTGGCCCAATATTCCTTTTATGGGCAAATCTTCCAGAAAAGCACGCCCACACGTCAATCAGAATGAGAGTTTTTGAATGTAAGGAGAATAAAGCCTTGTTCAGCTTTCCAAGTAAGACAGGCTTATGGAAACAGTGGATATAATTTGTTTATCCTGGAGTAGCAGCGTAATTTTGCGTGTGTTTGTTTAACGCTGGATTTCGTTGAAAAGTCCAAACTAGGTCATGAGTTGCAGGTGGCAAGTAAAACTGCTTGAATGTCTGTGTTATGTTGGAAATTGGCACATAAGTGCATATGATGTTAACAACACAAACTAGTATATATGTAGTGAATCATAAATAATCCAGAGATAGTGGGTTGGTGTGTATTGCTAGCTCGTGACTTGCTCACGCTGGTACGCCTCGAGGGGGTCAGGTTTATCCAGAAAATTGGCTAGAGCTGATCTGTCTTTTATAAATCTGATAAAACTAAAGACTCTCTGGAGATATGAAGGATGTTATACTACTCTATAGGTACTCAAGATTAACAAGAGTTAAAGAAGAGCAGAAACAGCGTGTGTTATGGGAGCTTTAACTTTACCAATTCATACCACTACTCATATGAAAAATGTACGTGACACACACTGACACGTATTTCACAGTCCAAATAATCTAGCATTTGGCAGACAGTTTTATGTAAATAAAAACTTACTGTAGAATGTTTTCAAGGTATACATTTTATCATCAGAACTATATGTGTGCTCCTTTGAAATCAAATCCACAATCTTTTGTGCTGCTAACACAATGCTTTACCAACTGAGCTACAGGAACCTCAGTTTTTCTGGTCCTGGGACACATGGCACTGCACATTTACCTTACTAAGGAGATTTCCCTATACGTCTACCTACACTTGATTCAAATCATTAACTAGTTAGAAGAGAGCTCATGAACTGTACGGACTGTGTTAGATAAGAGAGACACACAATATGCAATCCTGCAGGAATTAAGGTTACCCATAGAAAACTGATCACTACTCCTACAAATGACCAATGATAAGTAAAGCATCCTATTTCTTTGTTCAACCTGATTTAGCCAAGTATAGTATTACATTTACAACCCCAAATCAGGAAAAGTTGGGACACTGTAGAAATTGTGAGTAAAAAGGAATGGAATAATTTAAACTCACATTTTATTCACAGTAGAATATAGATAACATATCAAATGTTGAAAGTAAGAAATTTTGAAATGTCATGCCAAATATTGGCTCATTTTGGATTTCATGAGAGCTACACATTCCAAAAAAAGTTGGGACAGGTAGGAATAAGAGGCCAGAAAATTTAAATGTACATATAAGGAACAGTTGAAGGACCAATTTGCAGCTTATAAGGTCAATTGGCAACATGATTAGGTATAAAAAAGCCTGTCAGAGTGGCAGTGTCTGTCAGAGGTCAAGATGGGCAGAGAATCACCAATTCCCCCAATGCTGCAGCGAAAAATAGTTTTCTGAGTTTCTCAGCGAAAAATTGCAAAGAGATTGAAGTTATCATCATCTACAGTGCATAATATCATCCAAAGATTCAGAGAATCTGAAACAATCTCTTTGCGTAAGGGTCAAGGCTGGAAAACCATACTTGATGTCTGTGATCTTCGGGCCCTTAGACGACACTGCATCACATACAGAAATACTACTGTAATGGAAATCATAACATGGGCTCAGGAATACTTCCAGAAAACATTGTCGGTGAACACAATCCACCGTGTCATTCGCCATTGCCAGCTAAAACTCAATGGGCCCTATCTTGCACCCAGCGCAATTGACTTTGTCAGTGACGCATGTATCATTCGTATTTTGCAATGGCGCACAGCGGGATTTTCCCTCCACAGACGCACGTCGACAAACTAGGGAATGAACTTGCGCTACCTGGGCGGTTCAGCACAAAAAAAGAGGCGTGTTCCGGCGCAAACCATCTCTGATGCTATTTTACAGTTTCAAAAAACAATTGCGCCACTGACCAGAAAAAAAAAGTTTAAAGTCAGTGGCGCGTTGCGCGTTGTTCATTATGCTATTTTAAGGGCGCATGCTTGACCATAATGTATAGCTTGCACAACGCGCATACACTTTGCATCTAATCTACACAGATGCAACAGTTATTTTTGCAAATCATAAATTGTTACACTAAAAAATATTAATACACGAGATAAGGGGGATCACAGTGGTGAGCATTGTGGTGATAGTTTTTATTTATTGTGTGGCTGCGTTAAAAAATTCTCATGCAAATAACGATTAAAATATTTGTGACCAGTCACGGAAAGTAGGGACACAAGTCGGATCTGGGCATTTTGAGTTATTCACAGATTCTGATAGTACAGTTCCTAAGCTTTCCAACGATGTGTAACACATGGAAATCTGATAAGATTTGGAGAAGTTGTGGCCATTTGAATATAGGAACTCAGAAATACTCAAACCGAGAAAATCGAGACGAAAGGGACTCTTCTTTTCAGCTGGGGGAGACAATAGGGCTCATTTACATCTCATTTAGCTAAGCCATGCCCCCTGTAAAACCCTTTTTGAGATGTTCTAGCATCATATGTAGTATTTTATGACCAAATGACAACCCGCAAAAATAAACATGACTCTTTTACCTTTGTGGGGATCACAAGTCGAATCCAGTCTGTTTCAGATTATCCAATGACCATATTTGTCAACAAATGCGTATAATCCGTGAAATATAGATTGTTTACATCAGATTTCGCATGAATGTCTGGTAATACAATATAATATATAATCTGAAGACTATTTAAATCGTAACATGTAAGGGTATATGAGCTTACACTCCGTTAAACACATGAACCCGTCTTCAAAGTTTGTATTTAAAATAGGGAAGTAGTATAATAGATCATCCAAACAGCGCCGTCGAAAACGTGACATCCTTTAGAGATGTTACCAATGGCTCGCTCGTTCCTCCATCAGCCAATGACTTCATGGAAAATATTGATAGACAAAACATGTAGCCAATTATATGAAGAATACAACGATATCTGTGTAACTTCTGTGTGTTTGGACTCATGCTGCGCTGCAAGAACTGACATACAGATGACGTCAAAGTACCGCGAGAGCGAGTCGAAATTAAACTACTCCGTAAGATTTCTTGAAGAGCTCTCGCGGTACTTTGACGTCTTCCGACTGCGGCGCCGCATAAAGTCATTAGGTGTGTTCGACTTCATGCGGCGCTGCGCAGACCGATCGGCGGCTGACTTGAAGCAGTGCATTCCGGTTAGTATTTCTGTCCGACTTAAGCTGGCGCTGCAGGCACGTGACTGTGTCATATGGTTTTCAAGTACCGCGAGAGCGGTTCGAGATCAGCCGCCTGAGTTAGCCAGCGCAGTTCCCGAAGAGGAGCTGCACGGGCCGTAATGACGACACAGCTGTTTCAAGATTGGTCAGATTCACCACATGACTACAATCACGTGTGTTTCGTGTGTATTTTCACGCCCTCAGTTCCACAAATGCTCACAAATCTGTATTTTTATAAAGGTTAAAGCTCTTTTCATGTAGTCGCGATGTTATATTGTGTCATCTTCATCAAAATAAAATGTATACAAAAACGTAGACCCCACTACATTGGTATTTAAATAATTTATGCTTCTGTTAAACTTTATTCTTGTAAAAACAGATGCTGTAAGCCTCTTCAGTTCCACTCATGCTCATACACGGACTTTCAAAACAGTATAATTAACTTTTTATGTAGTTTACATCTTACAAATCATGTTTAATGCGATTAAGCAAGCAAACGGCACGTGATCAGCCATGCCTGACATAAATGCAGCAAACTACGGGAACCACAGCGCGTCCGACTTCACGTCTCCGTTTTCAGCTCCTCCCCGCCTGCACGCGGCTAATCTCGCCGATCGGTTACATCCAGCCACAGCCGATGTCGAACACACCTAGTGACGCAGCTGATGTACAATGCGGCTGACTGTTATCTGTTCCGCCCCAGCTTCTTTTATTTTTCTTTTGTTTTGTGCGCCCGAGCTTTACAGTCTGGGGAGACGCAGGCTATAAGTTTGAAAAAAAAAAAAAAAAACTTAGCAAACATATCTGAGGAACAGGGCAGCGCGTCACAACAGTCACGTGACTTCACGCTCGAGCCGGAAGAGAAGACAATGCTGAATAAAGTCGTAATTCTGCTATTTTTGGACCAAACTGTATTTTCGATGCATCAACACAATCTTACTGACCCACTGATGTCACATGGACTACTTTGATGATGTTTTTATTAACTTTCTGGACATGGAAACCATACATAGATTTTCAATGAAGGGGAAAGCTCTCGGACTAAATCTAACGATAAAACATCTTAAACTGTGTTCCGAAGATGAACGGAGGTCTTCCGAGTTTAGAACGACATAAGGGTGAGTCATTACTTACATTATTTTCATTTTTGGGCGAACTATCCTTATTTAGTAGTCACGCTGTTCCCTTTGGGGGCGGAGGCGAAAACACAAGCTTATCCAGTATGTAAATATACACACAGACAATGACGCCCCCCGCTGCACGCTAGAATCTCCGGAAAAACAAGCCTATTTTAACCGCAAAATGTACGCTTTAAAATATACAAAAACTGCTATCTCAAACATGGAGAGGCTTCTTCGTGATCTCAACTAACAGATTCTGCAATAAAACGAAAATCACAAATTTCGAAAAAAAAACTTTGTTTCTCATTTTCTCGAAACTTGTGCTGCCGACTTGAGTCCCTGGTTTCCGTGACGGGTCACATTTTCATAAGTTTGTTGTGTGGCTGTATTACGTTTATTTTATGTAAATAATAATTTAAATGTTTTCATAAGAAACCTTAATGTATATGAACTTGATTTGTTAGTCTACTTTGGGGTTGGACCTTGCGTTTCTTGGGTCCGATTTCAAAGCCCCCAAACCCTTTCAGCGGTGAGGGTGGACGCAGCGATGTCCTCTGCTGGCGTCAGGTCCTGAGGCAGATCCACCTCCCGTTACACGGCGTGCCCGATTTATGCTGGCAAGCTTGGGATTCCCCCGTACAAGGACGTCGGTCTCCTCGGCTGTGAACCGCTCCTGGCGTGTGCCTGGTAAATCCGTCATAATAGTTTATGAGATTTGTAAATTTTTCCATTCCTTTTTTACTCACAATTTTTACAGTGTCCCAACTTTTTCTGATTTGAGGTTGTATTATCCCCCTTGATGGTCCTGGAACAACATTTGTATTAATAAATCTGAATTTAGGGATACATTTGGGGGTGTCAAGTTGTGTCTGTGGAGTTCAGAGAGCTACTGACATGCAAAAGCCCACTTTAACCACAGGTGGTATACAGAATAAACTGCCAGTATTCTGTAGACCAGATGTGTCAAACCTTGATCCTCAAGGACATCATCTTGCAGTGATTAGTTTAGACCCTGGAGAGGAGATGTTTGGTGTTATGGTTGGCAGGGGTAAGGACCTACCCAATATGAGGGTTGTATTGTATTATGGTGGCTTTATTGTAAACCACTTCAACGATTGTAAATAAAAAAAATCATTGCAATAAATAATTTTTTTTTTTTTAGAATATTTTGTTAAATTTAGTCAGCTTTGAATAAACCAGAGGGAAACTTTGATCTGAAGGATAATGGCATAGCTCCATGGTACATTAATAATAGTAGTAGGGTTTTGTTCTGTGTACAAACACATATCTAGTACAATTTTGGCTGTATTATTTGTGCCTCCTTATTTTTTATATATATAAATTTATGTCCATGTCGATAATTACTCACTAATGAGTTTCTGAGTCAGGAACCTACTCTTAACTGGCAAAGGCAGTCATACTAAATCATTACATGCCTGTTACTTAGAGCATCCTTCAGATTTTCTTTAAAGGTTTGTTGAACTTTGCCTGTCAATAATGGCAACCCCAAATGTTGGAAGTTTTCGAATTCTTCATGTCTCAAGGATTGTCAAACACTTTGACGCAATTTGTGGAACCACAATGACAGAAAACAGAAATGACGGACCAATGATTAAAAGGACTGAGTTCAAAGGACTCAGTGAGCCAATTTACCAGAGGATACAAACTGAAACCACTGACTTTTAAAGGGGATGAAAAAAGAGGCCTGTGTGTTGCTATACAGGTACTAGGGTGTCCTGGGTGGTTGCTAGGTTGTTACACAAAAGTCCAATGCATTCCGCATCCAAGCACACCTCTGGAAGTGGGCAAGCAAACCGGGCCTGGGCATTGTACACTAAGCCAATGAACCAGGCTTTGGGGGTCAAACACGCTTGGACGTAGTAAGGTTTGGATAGTCTAAGTACGCCCCCTAAATCTCTACTGTAATCCCCAGTATCACTTGTATCCGTACAGTACTTACAATAATTGTAGTGTGCAGGGCACAACAATTCAACATACTACTTTAAGTTTTGACCTGTGGTTAGTTGACAATTTGACAATAAGAACAAGTTGAAATTGTTTAAGTTAAATTGTTTAAGTTAAAGTAACATGAGATATATGTTGATTTGACAAACTGCATTTTTTACAGTGTATAGGGTTGACTAAGTTTATAATATACTATAATATAATATATAAAGTCAGTTTTCTTTTATACTTCTGTGTAGTTGTCCGCGTCAACATGCAGACTGCTAGTAGGCAGGGCATGATACTGGTTAACCCTGCTTGTTGTGTATGTGTTGGAGAAGCACCAGCAATGATGGCGGCAAATAGACAGAGAGCAGCTTTTGTTACATGTTAAATAAAGCTCCTCGGTTTGGTCCATCCTTGTTTTAACCATTGCAAGAGGAAAAGCATTTAATGAAATGTGACACTATATATAGTGGCAAGAAAAAGTATGTGAACCCCTAGAAATTAACTGGTTTTCTACAGTAATTTGCCATGAAATGATATCTGATCCTCATCTACTGTAGGTTACAACAATAGACAAACACAATGTGTATAAGCTGACAACAAACAAACGATTCTAGTTTCTTGTGTCTTTTTTGAAAACACTCATTAAACATTCACAGTGCTGGAGGAAAATGTAAGTGAACTCTTGGATTTAATAGCTTGTTGAACCTCCTGTGGCAGCAATTACTTTAAGCAAGCACATTAGTTCTGAATTAGACCTGTGCATTGTCAGAAGGAATTTTTGCCCATTTCCCTTTACAAAACCGGTTCAACGCAGACAAATTTGGAATATGTCTGGTGTGAACCGCTCTCTTGAGGTCATTCCACAGGTTAAGGTCTGGGCTTTGAGTAGGCCACTCCAAATGACACATTTTGTTTTTATTAAGCCAATGTGTGGTGGATTTACTTTGATGCTTAAAGTCATTGTCCTGCTGCATCAACCTACTTCTAGTGAACTTTAACTGGCGGATAGCCACCCTGACATTATACTGTAGGATATTTTTTTAAACTTGGGAATTTATTTTTTCACTGTCAGGCTCACAGCAATATTTTTCGGGAGAGCAGCATCACATCCTCTGTGGTGTTCTGCTATAGAGACTGTGCCTGTTCAAAGACGTACATATGGTAGACTCATAAACCTGATGACAGGTGTGTGATGATGTCGTCAAGCCTTTAGCTGTTACTCGTGGGTTCTGCTTCACTTCAATTAGTATTCTGCATTGTGCTTTAGGAGTCATCTTTGCTGTGCGCCAACTTCTAGGAAGAGTAACTACAGTATTAAACTGTCTCCATTTATAGAAAATTTGACTTAGTGTCGACTAATGGATGTCTAAACATTTTGAGATTGTTTTGTATCCCTTTTCAGCCTTATGGACTGCAACAACTTTTGATCGGATATCTTAAGAGAGGAATGGTTCATAAGAGCTGATGCTTCTAAAAGGTGCTCTAAGCGAATTCACGCTTTTTAACGCTTCGAACGTCAACAAGAAGTGACGTCACACAGATTTGATTAGAGGGCCTTTAAGGACAGCAATCCTAAAATGTTTGAGTGTCTTTTAAAAAATCAAAGTATCACTAAACCACACCTTTAAAGTCATTTTGTTAATTGGACTCCAGTTTTCCAGCTTCTGACCCAAATAAGCTTTCATTAAAGTAATTAGTCTATCCTCCAGCACTGTGAATGTTTAATGGGTGTTTTCAAGACACTAGAATTGTTTGTGTGTTTTCAGCTTATGCACATTGTGTTTGTCTATTGTTGTGGCCTAAGTAAATTTGGACTTAAGCAATGAAAAAATCATCATGAAACATTTACATCATGAAAACATTCCATTAATAAATTTCATTATTTGAAATGTAATCATTTTGTACAGTAAGCATTTTAAATAAAATAACTTATTCATGGAATGTTTTAATGTTTAAATAAAAACAAGAATAGTTGAGGCAAGACCAAAAGGGGGTAGGTTGTGTCCCTCTCTCTCCTATGTCTATAGGGAATTCTTAAGCTCTAATAAGCCGTAGACTATATCCTAATTGTGATTAACTTGGAACTCCTTAAGCGATCAGTCTGGTGTGTTCCCTTAAAATTGTCTCTTTCTTTGTTTTAATACTGAATAAAGCCAAAATGCCCAGGACAATAAGCCAAAGTTGCATTTTACTGGTCAGCAGTTAAACAGCCCTTACAAGGCTCTGCACCCTGTGGTTTAAGTGCTCCATAAGTATCTCATATTGTTTTGATGGAGAATGCAAGGAGGCGTCTTTAATATTAGTGAATTCCTCAGGCACTGCTTGAAGAAGCTTTTACAATCTCCTCTTTGTTCACGGCATGTACTGACCAAGCTAGCGTATCCATCTACAAAACACTGGAGAACATTTGGGATTTTTTAATGAAGTACTTCATTAGTTTGAACAATGTGCAGAGTGCACATCAGAGCATGTGAGCTAATTTGAAAGACATTTCATTATAGTACCAAATAAGGCTGAAAGCATTTCAGAAGGTACTCTTTTTAAATAATTTCACAAAGAATCACTTTAAAATATATTTTTATATCATTTTATATCAGATAAAGACTAGGTGTTTTTTTTACATAGAGCAGGTTACTTTATGGGGGCAGACACGTTGTGATCACATGATCAGCTGTATACACCTTGCTTTATCTTGGTAAACTCCCTGTTACAATTTATGATAGCCGGCTGTAAATGTTGCATTTCGATAATGCCATTAATATCTTAAAAACGTGGGATGTGCATGATGCTTCATCCAGGCCAAGAGGTGACAGTATAAATACAAGACGACTGCAATAACATCCAGTGCACCATAAGCAAAATAAATCTTTAACCCTATGGGCACCTTAAAAGGTTTCTGTTGTATTTTATGACTCCAGATTTTTCACAACCTCTGCTGTCTATTGATGCTAATTTAACAAAAGTAAAGTAGCTCTTGCTCTTTATTTTTGGTAAAAAAAACAATGTTAAAAGGTATACTTAAAAGTAGTAAAACTATATTGAACTGAAATGAGAAACTCAAGTACATTAGTTATAACTCATGCTTTCTCTCTAACAGTTATACTCACCATCTGTAGCATTACATGATGAACGTTCAGCCACTTCTTTTTGTGTACAAAACGTACAAACCCTTTGCCAAAATGAAAAATGTGTAGTCCAACATTTCACTTAACATTCTTTTCTTATATTACCAATGTACAGTTTGTTGTTTAAGTCCATACTGAGCATTTTGTTTCAGTCGTGGCACGAAGAGCAGTTAACCACAGCTAAAGCTAATCTCTGCAGGCCATTCCTGGCACCAGAAACAAGCAGAAGCAAATATGTCGGGATTAAAGGGAATTAGCCAAGACTACGCCCTGAGCCTTTCCTTATTTAGATGCCTATTGATATAGGTGCCAAAGTTAGACTAAATTAGGTATTTATGATGGAGGACTACCTCTCTAACACAGCACTTTATATTAGATGTCTTCAACTTCGGTGTAGGCTACTTAAAAAAAGCATTTAATACATCGTACTGTACATGTTGGGTACATACATGTTGTTCAGGGTAGGTTTAGGATTAGGTTTGGGTTATGGATAATAATTAGTATCATAATAAGGATTAAAATTTAAAATTTTGCATTAACATGTTATCAATAGGGTAATATGATAATAAAGCATATTTTCCCTGCTGAAAAAAACAGTATCTAACCAGCATGGACCTGCATGGGAATTATGCTGGTCTATGTTGGTTTAGCTGGTGGTCACCAGCATACCAGCACAAAAACACAACATTTGCTGGTATGACCAGCATGGGATGCTGGTGCTAATGTTGGTTTGGTGCTGGTTTAGCTGGTGCTGCTGGTGCTGATGCTATTTTGGTGCTGGTTTAGCTGGTGTTTACTAGCAAACCAGCACCAAAACACAACATATGCTGGGCTTGCTGGTATGCAGCAGGGTTGCTTGCTGTCTAAGGGAAGGGCTCCATGGTTTGAATTTTTTCACACTTGTCTTGTTTAGTTCGGTTGAATCTTGAGTTCAATTGCCACTTTGAAGAGGTGGTCTCGGTACGCTTTCAAACTAACTCTAGAGCGGTTTGTTTGTGGTGAGAACACGATCCGAGATCTAACCGACCTAACTGCAAAAGTACTGCGCATTTTGGTTTAAACCAGCTGCCGTAGTCAGCTGCGCAGTGCATTATCGGATGAGGAAGTGTTTGTTGACAGTTTCTATTAGCAGTATTAGCACAATGACAGATTCCAGACATACCTGGAGTTGCGAGGAGGTGCGGGCGGAGCCTCAGAAATTTGGTGTCTTCGCCGTTTGTATTGCATTAAAACATTTTTTTTTCAAGACGCATCCTTGATTCATTCTGAAAATTAACGGTTTATCTAGAGTCCTGTAGCCTATACAAACTATGTATAACAACCGCAGACATAATTACAGCGCACAGCCGTTGGTTGATTCTGATCAATCGGGAAGCAGTTTAGGAAATACGTTCAAATACATGTGGCCAATGAGTGATGTTGATCTTATCAGATGACAGAATTTTGGTTCGTTTCAACTGGTGCGGATCAGAGCAATCAGTGTGGTGTGAAAAGGAACCAAAACTGCAAAAAAAGTTACAATGTATCATTTTTTGCTTTTGGATCCGGACCAAATGAACCGAATTACAGATGTGAAAACACACTTTAACTGGGATAGATGTACTAGCTGAAAATGAGGTGATGGGGTGGAGGAGGGATGATGCCGAAAACTGTCACAGGACAGAAGTGAAGGATGACTTTATATAGGGCCCTTTGCACGCTGATTGGTTGGATAACATGACCATATCTTAGTTAAAGTGCACCTATTTCATTGTTAAAAACAACGTTATTTTGTGTATTTGGTATAATACAGTCGGTTTGTGTGGTTTATAATTAAAAAAACACATTATTTTACATTTCTGTAGCTCCAGATATCCCTGTCTTCCTGAAACGCATTGATTTTGTACAAAACTCATCGATCTGAAAAGCGCTGTGTCCCTGATTGGCCAGCTAATCTGTACGTTGTGATTGGCCAGAATACCTCTGAAGTCATTCTCAAATAGCCTTTTCTGCAAGCAATTTATGCAATAATGTATTTAATTTAAGCTAAATAACATTTTTAGAAAGTACCTACAGTAACAATGTTTCTGTGTGGTTTTGAGCATTTCTGATGGTAGCACACATTGAATCAGTCATTATTTACTAAGTGATTGATCTTTAAAACAGTGAGCTTGTATTCCTCAATGCTTATATGGCTTAAGGCAAAGTGGGGAACCTTCAGGGCCTTCTACACCTTCAAAGAAGGCCTAAAAAAATGTATAATATTTTTTTTAATAATAATAATACTAATAAATAATAAAGTATTCAATAAAATATGTTTTTACATTTTTAAATTTCTATTTAATTTAATTTAATACATGTAATATATTTTCTCTCATCTATGTTCTAACGTTAAGCTTACTGTCAGGTTCATGTCATGAAAACATCTTATCCAATCAAAATCGTCTGTCTCTATTAAGGCCCGGTTAGCTGGCTCATTCATTGGTTAGGACTTCACGACTCCCAGGGAAGGCCAAGCTATGTGTTTTTGTGTGGAGAGTGACGGGCAAATCGACCAATCATGCTTTGATTTCAAGTGGGCGGGTAATAAACAAAACATTGTAAGTCTTCATGAAGTCCTAATCATGCTACAAACTGGATGCGAGCTGCCGTAAAACACCAAAGAAGAAGAAGAAGTCCTAATCATAGACCTTTAATATTAATACAGTTTAATGGCCCGAATCTCTGCGGTGAGAGTGGTTGAGGTAAATGGCGGAAACCGGGACCTTGGGGCTCTGACTAGCGATTATGCATGCCCTATATTATAACAGTTATAAGCCATAAGGAGGTGCACTGCGAAAGCAGGGTGCTATATTTCCCCTTGTGAAAAAAGATTAACAAGCTATAACAATATATATTTACAAAAAAACTAAAATAAATTAAAGAACATAATTTAAGGTTGTTAAATGCAAATTTACAGAGCCTCTGTCATTACAGAGCAGCAGAGTCTGTATTTGTGTTTATCAGTTAGATTAAAGTAATTTTAAACTTTAAAACTGCATTTAAAGCCAGACAATGCCCATTCTGTAATTTAAGTTTGCGTGCTCAGAATTTTTACACGTTCACTGTATGATTTAATGAAATACAAATAGCCTAGTATTATATTCTGAATTGAAAAAATTATGAAAAACAAAATACTCTTAATTTATTTGGGTGTTTATTCCCCCCATGCTCACTTGTCTCCGTTTCCCTGTTTTTAAGAATTAAGGCGGTAAGTAGAAACTTTCCATTAAAATTGTGACTTTAATTTATTGCGCCATGCGTAATTGCGCATGGAGAGGCATTTGCACTTCATTACATATTTTGAAGGCCCAGCTGTAGTACTCACGGTTCGCCACTGTTAAGGCAGGGTTCCCCAAATCTTACCCTGGAGGGTCGGAGCACTGCAGAGTTTAGCTCCAACCCTGATCAAACACACCTGAGCAAGCTAATTAAGGTCTTCATGATCACTAGAAAATCACAGGTGGGTAAGTTTGATTAGGGTTGGACCTAAACTCTGTAGTGCTCCGGCCCTCCAGGGTAAGATTTGGAAAACCCTGGCTTAAGGTAAAGAACCTGTGAAACCTCAAGACGTGTTTAATAATGAACAAGACTTCTATATACAAAACTCTGTGACTTTGAGACACAAAAAATCGAAAGATATAACTATCCCACCTCATCACTCACAAACTGCAAGACATCGGGTTCAAGTGTACAGTATGTAATTTGACCTCCACTACCTGTGGTACTAGGAGGTTAGGTGGTACATTAGTGTATTCATTTGCATACTAAAGCAAGCATTGTTATTACTATTTCAGTGTGTACCATATCCAAAATTCTGTGTTACAGACGTGAAAAGTAGCTAAATGAATTAGCTGAATCCTAGAGTCACTATTAAGGGTTTTGCACATGAATCCAACACTCACTTGTGTTGTATAAAAATAGCAATGAAAAGTGCAGAAGCTATGAGTACAGAAGATCTGCATGTATCATTATTGTTAGCTTATCTCGTGCTGGTACCCAAAGCAACACATTACTAGTTTGAACAGAGGAGAGACCGTTAACTTCATCAAAAGTGCTCTGAAACATTTTAAGATTTTGCACATTTTGCACTATGGTGAAGCTCGTCTCCTTGTTTCACCTTTAAAAGAACAAAAGTGCAAGCAACTTGAGGAGTGCAAAGAAACAGGAGCCAAACCGCAGGGGAAAGAAAGGAGACCTGAGATAATTTACAGGGCTATGAGCAGGTTGGGGTATCAGCTTAATCTTCATGGAACAATGCATACTGAACATAGGTACAAAATGAATTGGATTACAGTGACAACAAATGATTCCTGAAACAACCAAACGATTATGTTTAATTTGAAGAGATGTTTTAACCAAAAACAAAAATGATATAATTTGGTCACCTTCATGATTTTTGGCAGACCGATAGTGATTGACAGCCTCAGTCCATGTTCACTTTCACTGTATAAAGACCAACCCTATAACTATTGTAGCATTCAAGTAAAGAATCCAAACATTGTATAGTGATAATACATCAGCAATAAATGTTCTTTCCTTGCTAATATTGTTATTCCAAACGTAGCATCATTTTATCTCATAACAGCTTTAATATCCCATGTTATCATCAACAATATCCAACCATCACCAATCATAAACTAGTAACTACTAACCTGATGCTTGACTTGACACTTTCTCATTGTGGCTACATGTATCACACATATCGCAATAGCATGCACACTATCAAAACACTGACATGAACACCTCAAACCACACCTGAAAGGAAACAAATCAGCAAATTTGGTTATCTTCCACAGCCCTTACTGACTCAATGCCATTGAATGGCATAAAGGCATTACAATTACATTTGGCTTATCTTCCATTTCTAAAACCATTTTTTTTCACAGATTCACCAATGCTCTAAATAGTTTTTTTTTTCAATTGCTAATAGGTACAACGTTTCAAATAAACAAAACAAAGCACTATACATGTAATTGAACATCAACTTACAATTCGCCAATTCCTCTACATGCTTAGGTATCAATCAGTCACATCACCCTGCTGTAGAGGAAAGAGACTGCGCTACTTACTGCCTACAGTCAGATTATCTGTCTGTATTATGTATTATTCATCAACAAAAAGTAACACAATATTGGACGATATGGCACCATGCTTGGGTTCAGACCATTTCTTTAATGCTACCCTGATGTTGTCGCTTGGCAGAAGTGACCCGTGAATGGAGTCACGTATTATCACTTCCTGATGCAAAATGAGAAACGTCAAATATTTGGACAGCCTTACTGTAATGGGTGCAATAGATCATGACTCCAGACATTGAAAACTAGAACAGAACGATAGTGTTTCTGCCTACAGTAGGGCAGCTCTATGCAAATGTTAACCTTATCATGAAAAGTAAAGTTTAATTTAATGTAAATCACACTGATATTGCAGATGTCCGTTTTTGGTGGTTTAAATACCCATGCAAAGTGTCGGTTAAAGTTTTTTCAGCATTTTTTCTATAGTTATAAAGGTATTTATAGGAATTTATAGGAATTGTCACATCCATGAAGGAGAAATGTAATATCTATAATGTTGTTTTCTTCCTCATTAATGTGTATACAATACAAAAATTTAATGAAATAAACCTAAATGTTCTTTGAAAAGCCATCTCTTTTCTATTTGTTGGGTATTATTGCTTTTAGTTTGTGCCTTTAAATTTACAGAATTGCTTTAAGGTAGGTTGTCTTACATTTTTGTCACATCCATAAGGCATTCATATTTCCCTCATCTAAGAGAGATATACTGATATTTTTGAATTCTTGACTCTATCATCAAGGGTTTAGGAAAATATAAACATATGGTATAATATATTGGTAATAAATTAATTCTTTGACAATTTATATTTTTAGTTTTGACTGCAAATGTCACATCCATAACGCTGGAATGGAATTGCTCATTACAGACATACAGTAGGTCAAAGAGTTGATTTAACTCATTATGAGTCTAACAGCAGAAAAGACGGAACTTTGTTTGCTGTAGACCTGCTAAGAAGATATTATGCCAATTGAGAGACATCTATTTTCTATACACTAGGCTATAACTAACCCAAAGATTTAACATCATGGCCATAACATCAGATATATTTGTGCCTTCAAGTCAAGTGCAAGTCATTCTTATTTTTTTAATGAAATTTTGCTCCTTTAACCTACTCTTAGCACAGATTATCAACACTATGACAACTTTTCTAACAGAACCTTAGTTCATATAATGTCACCAACTTAAGTTTCAGCTGGTGCTGCATCCGTAAATGCTCTTGGGCATCAGTCATGGATTTCAAAATTAACAGATAAAAAGCTTAAAAACAGACCGAAATGTTCTGCAGTGGTGCTTAATATGAATGGAATTGTATAGGATGATTGCAATATACTTCAAATCATGTAATTGGTTGAGGAGAGGAGGTGCTATTACTTTTTTTAGCAACTCAACTGAAACATTTCTTCACAAACTGAGTCAAAAGCTATGTCTGTGGACTTAACAACCACTAAATATATACATTTTTGTATGGACAATCAACATACTTATTTTTTCCAGAACATGCAAAAATCTTTACTAGGCCACTCCAAAGTCTTCATTTTGTTTTTCTTCAGCCATTTAGAGGTGGACTTGCTGGTGTGTTTTTGGATCAGTCCTGCTGCAGAACCTAAGTTCGCTTCAGCTTGAGGTCGCAAATATATATACGGACATTGTCCTTTAAGATTTTTTGGTAGACAGCAGAATTCAAGGTTCCATTTTTCACAGCAAGTCTTCCAGGTCCTGAAGCAACAAAACAGCCCCAGACCATCACACTACCACCACCATATTTTACTGTTGGTATGATGTTCTTTTTCTGAAATGCTGTGTTACTTTTACGGTAATGGGACGCACGTCTTCCAATAGGTTGAACTTTTTTGCACAAAGTTTTTTACCAAAAATCTTGGGGATAATCAAGATGTTTTCTGGCAGACTGAGACCAGCCTTTATGTTGTTTTTGCTCAGCAGCGGTTTTCACCTTGGAACTCTGCCATGCAGGCCATTTTTGCCCTTAACTGAGGAAGTGAGGCCTGCAGTTCTTTAGATGTTGTTGTGGGGTCTTTTTGTGAGACGAGTTGTCGCTGCCCACTTATTTTGGTTGGCTGGACCTGGTTCGCTAGAGTCCCAAAACTTTAGAAATGACTTTATAACCTTTTCCAGACTGATAGATCTCAATTACTTTATTTCTCATTTGTTCCTGAATCCTTGTGTTCCTGAATTACATAATGTGAAGCTTTTGAGGATCTTTTAACAGGGAGGTCCTATTTAAGTGATTTCTTTATTGCAAACAGGTGTGGCAGTAATCCGGCCTGGGTGTGGCCTGAAGAAACTGAACTCCAGTGTTATAAACAAACAATCACATTCTCTGTGCATGCCAATACATAGAATTGTGGAATAGGCTACCCAGTCTCACAAAGTTTCGTGATATAGTCACATATTTTTTTTATTCTTTTTTCGTGCTATTATCACGAAATTTCGTGTTTTTTCGTGATCGTATAACGAATTCCTGTTTTCGTGTGATTATCACGTATTGGTTACTCAACTGCTTTTTCCTATTTTTAAACCATTGTCGCTTCGGTTTAGGGTTAGATTTGGTGCTTGCATTAGAATGTCACTTTATATATTGGTTTATACTATTTTTTCTGATTTATTTTTTTATATGTCGCCTGGCGTTAGGGTTAGAGTTGGGTTTGGTTAGGGATGTCATTTTATGTAAATCTAACCCTAAACCGAAGCGACAATGGTAAGAAAATAGGACAAAACAGTTGAGTAACCAATACGTTATAATCACACGAAAACAGGAATTCGTTATACGATCACGAAAAAACACGAAATTTCGTGATAATAGCACGAAAAAATAATCAAAAAAATACGTGACTATATAACGAAATTTCGTGAGACTGGGCTGGAAATAGGACATGGAGGTATCACTGGAGACAGGAAGTAAACCAAACATTGTATTTGGACATGACTTGATGCCTTCCTGCCTTGGAATGCTGCCTGAGAATAGAATAGAATGTTTTTAAGCATTAATCCTTTATTTTTATATTATTTTTCTTTAAATAATATTAAACTCATCAAAACTATGATATAACTCAAATGTAAGTTAAAGCATCCAAAATGAATCAAACTTCTGTTACATTTTAGCATCTTTAATGTAGTCACCCTTTGCCATTTGTAAAAAAGTATTCTTGGCATTTTATTAAGCAGCTTCTTGATCCTACATCCTACATTTTTGAAAGGTAGTGTAGGTGTGTACACAAACAGTAGCTATGTAAATTTTGATAATGAGATTGAGCAGACAATAACATCCATAAAAATGTTAATTAAGAACCAAATAACCCACGCAGCCTGTACAGGACAGTGCATGTGTATAATGGTTCATATTTATGGGATGCATCAAATAACCATAACAGTGTACTAATTCAAAGATTTGTCCTATGCCATTTTGTAAATACAGATAATCAATTCAGTCTACATCAATCAATATAAACTTACTTTCCTTCCTTAACGACCATCTTTTCTTAGCTTGACTGGGTGTACAGAAAGTTATGCCATTCAACCCACATTATATCATGCAATTATTGGTCAAAGCTCAGACAGGCGTCTTATAGTGTGTCAATCATTTTCAGCATCCTTTCACAGTTCACTGGTTGGTGGTATCCAAACTTTATCCGTGTGTATATCTGTGTGACCTGAGGAGACAAAATATCCATGCCTTCCCTCTTTGTTTTGAAGCGTATTATGAAGCTCCTGTGGAGTTCATTAAGTCCCTCACTTTCCAGTGGTTCAGTTTTCATGCTGAAGGAGATGCCAGTTATTATTGTGCTCACCGGTGCACTTAAAGGATTTTGCCTCCTGTGCTCCTTCAACTCTCTCTCGTCCACATTGTTTTGTTTCCTCTGTCGTTCTATCTTTAGCACTTGCTTTTATATGACTAGCCCAGGCAGACATCATAATTTGAATCAGCGAGGAGAAGCCAGCACTGATATTTCAACCTTTACAAAGAGGACCATCAATTACAGCGGAAGGGAGGGCAATAAGCAATCAATAACCGTGTATGAAGTCGTCCATATCTCGGCCTGTGAGGAGACCCCTTGTCATGCATCACAATGACACCTCTCCTCTCAGTCCCTTCTGTGGTCATCTCTGGCTTCTGATGTGTTTCATTTCCAAAGACGTCCAATTTGATTGGCCGCCTTAAATGGTGCTCCCTCAACTGGATCTCACAGGCTTGAGTTACCACAGCTAAAGTGCCTCATTTCCTGCTCTGTTGGGTTACAAATGGTGCAGGCCATCCCCCGGGCGGAGACCCAGCAGAGTCCATAATGACCCCATGATTAGTGTGGGCGGTGAGCCCATAACCTACTTGGACTGCAGCTCTTTCCTCAGATCTGTCCTCCAATCCAGACAATAAACCAGACCGACAGACTACCTGTGGACGATTTTTTACATCTTAAACATCCATGGGCAACAACACACGTAAGGAGAGTTTGAAGTGTTTTGTACAACATAATCTTTAGAATGCACACACTTGATGATTTGACCAGACCACAAGACCACATACTGTAGTAACGATTTCGAAGTGACACAAGATCTCACAGAAATGCGAGATCAAGCGTGACTTGAGAAAACAAATGTTGTGGAACACAAGAACAATCATATTCAATAGGTGTGATTGAGTTCATGCACCACTGCGCAGACTGATCGGTGAGGTTTGCCGCTTGCAGTCGAGGCAGAAGCTGAAGACGGAGTCATCAAGTTGGACACCTGCTGCTTGCCGTAGGGACGTGTGCGCCGTGTGAAGTGAGAATGAAGTGAATTAGATGGTGAATTTAAAAAAAATTAATCTTTTAATAAAAGTTGCAACCAGAAAACCTTTGTATTGAATATTGTAGTTGTTGTTTACAGTATACTGTATGCCCGAAAATAACGGGGAACATAAGCTTTTATTAATTTATTAAAATACCAATAGAGTTTTGTCTTCTTTAAAAAAATTTTTACATGGCATTGCATATTCAGGTATATTAGCGAGTTATACCTGAATTTATAATGTGTATTAGTGGAACTGAAGGTTGGATTAAACTTGAAACGCACTTGATTATTGTCATTAGTGAGGCATCCAATCACAAAGAGCTGTGTCGTCATCAGAACTCCATGCAGCCACTCGGGAGAAGAAGCACCGGCTGAGCCAGCTGGCTGTTCTTGAATCGCTCTTGCTGTACTTTAATGCCATACGTCACAGTCACATGCCGTCGGTCTGCACAGCGCCGCATGAACTCAAACACACGTAGTGTTATCGATGTGCCAGCATGTATATATTTACCACTGATCTGTATGTTGTTATGGATACATGATGTATTGCATGACTAAATAAGGTGAAAATATTAATCATTTTCTCACACGATACTGTTTCACTTCAGGAGACATGCAATACATGAACCTACTGAAGTCATTTGGATTACTATAATGATAGATAGAGTCTATCTGAAGACAGAAAGAGAAGAATAATTCAGCACAGTTTCAGGGTAATGCTTACTTTTTCGGCCAACCCTCATTTGGATATTTTTGTCAGGAATTTGATTGGAAGCTAACCCAAGCGCAGACGCTACAGACAATCAATGAACTGTATTTTACAAACAAAACAAAAACCACATGTCAGTTTTCAGAAAAGTGTTCATTGACACGTAATTGTGTATATATGGTGTAATGAGAAGCTCAAGTCCATGTTAGCCAATCATAATCCCAAAAACAGCAACGAATCACTTCTTGTTCCTCTTTTGAACAAGGTAGCACTTTTGACGTAAGTGCGAGCTCTGGGCATACTGAGACGTTGGCTGCCTAA
The DNA here is from genome assembly GCF_030506205.2 of Paramisgurnus dabryanus. Lineage (NCBI taxonomy): Eukaryota > Metazoa > Chordata > Actinopteri > Cypriniformes > Cobitidae > Paramisgurnus > Paramisgurnus dabryanus. Next base: position 5,452,251 of record NC_133358.1, on the reverse strand, counting down.
ACATCCGTCTGTCTCAGTTTACATGCAACCGTGCAACCGAAGATTTTCAAAATCTCCACTCGTTTCAGAGACGAGTTCTCCATTTGTGTCTAAACGAAGAAAGCAAACAAAGGGAAATGTCTTCGTTTTTCAAAAATAACCATGCACGTGTAAACAGGGCTTACAGTATATTTGACACTAGACAATGAACAGCATAAGGCCTTGTCAACACGGACACCTTAATTTTTATAACCGTGACTTTGTTTACACAGTTCGGCCGTTCGTACACACGAAAACGCAGTATCAGGGCACGTAAACTGAAAATTTTTGAAAACACCTGCCAGGGTGAGGATTTTAAGAAACGGTGGTTGCAGTGTTGTAGTGTAGACAGTAAGACCGGGTTTTTGCCTTGCGATTAGCGTTATATCACCACCTCTTGACAGTTCTTCATAGCGTGTTTTTGCTTTTCATGAGGACGGAGATTTCTTTTAAAACAGTCTGTGGACGGGATTTTTTTGCAGGAAAAACTTTGATTATAAAAATACCCGTGTTGGACTAGGCCTAAAACTAAAATAACACTAAACAGTAAACTTGACTTAACTTGATATGCACGACTGGAAGAGGACCCTGCTAACATGACTAGATTTAATACAAAACAAGATTTGGGCAGGATCCTGACAATTTTAGGATAGTACTTTATGGAGCTTCACCTTGTTGGGCCCCTTATAAGTATCTAGCATGACAACATTTTAATATAAAAATATATTGTCAACTGATGAAAAGAAGTCATATACATCTGGGATGGCATGATGATGAGTAAATTACGAAAGAATTTACATATTTGGATTAACTTTTCCTTTCATTGTTTTGTAGGCACTGTTTCAGAAATCTGGAAATTAAAAAGTAAATTAACCTTCGCTGCTTCATCAGTGGAGGGGGATTTGATGAATTTGACATGATTTTAACCCTAAGGCAAAGCCATTTGAGTCAACACCTGCCTCACTACAGTCTGAATTCAAGTGTGTATGGAAACAATCATGACGCTTATGTAAATATACCAAACCTCCAACTGTGATGTACTGATTGTGAAAAGAAACAAAAAATGATGAGACAAAGATGAAGAGACAAATATGTCTACTGTCATTGAAGCAACATAGGAGCCCACCAGAATTCTAAGAGGGGGTCAAGGGATTTGATATGCTTTGAGGTCAAATAAACATGCATAAAATGTTCCACTAATAATTTTATATAAAATGTATTCTTTAAATATGTCAATATAACAGCAAAATCAAAAGGAAAGATCAGCCGATCTCATGAGAATTTGTGCATAGTTTACGAGTTGGCTAATTTCTATTCATTCATACAAAGTTCATCGTGCCAAAACGTATTGTCACAGTTGCAAAGGCAAATCATACAAAAATGTATAAATGTGGCCTTAAGGATTAATACAAATAAACCACCTAGTAAAATACATACAAATTGTCAAGTGATAGTGTCGGAAAGATTAGTGTAAAGGGTTTGGAGGCTCAGATTGTTGTATGTGGCAAAGAAAAAGGTTGGTAACCACTGGTGTACAAAACTAATGCATGTCAGAAGGAAAGGTTTTTTTTCCAATTTTCCAATTTGACACTTATTTCTGTAATAAAAAATACAATGCATGCATTTTGGCCCAATAAGAATAATAGCTGTAATAACCCCAAGCAGTTTGCATTAGACGTCTTTCTGCATGTCTGTTCTTCTCATTATAATCATCATTGTCTTGTGTCTGTGAGGAAATGGCATGCGTGAAATGTCAAACAGTGAGGGAATGATGTCCTGTATGAGATTATGAATCGCAAATCTAATGAACAAATGCCTAAAGCATCAGCCCTCGTTCTAGAGGAGAGTTATATTCTTCAGTACAGTGTAATAATGGACGTCGTCCAGTCATATTTCAGTTTATCTTCATAACCTGCTTTGTCTGACAAGGTATTGTTGACTTTGATATCATCACACATTCTGTGTCATATAATGGCTAAACAATCTGGCGCAATTCTTTTTAATTATATAAGGATATAAACAGGCTGGTTTATAGGTTTGGTACGTGCAGTAAAGTAAGAACACCACTGGGCTTATTGAATGTGGTGTTGATGTTTAGTATTCAATTGGTTGTGCTAGCATGATTTTCTCTCTAACAGCTGTGCACAGCCAATCATTTAATTGTGTGGTTTATTAATGGAGCGGCTCATGAGACAATACAAATGCAATTGTGTCACCTTTCTCAATGTCATGAAAAACTAATGCTTTGAGTTTAGTCCATTTACTTCAGAAAAGCTTTATCTGATCCATAATTTGAGTTATGGAAGATTAAAGGTGTATAATATTTACAATGTAGACGTCAGGTTTCAGGTATATTATACAACAGAAAAGGCACTTTTCATTCAGCGTGTAAGACGGCAGAGTTGCATGAGAAGTTTGTAGGATGCGCACTTGGCATAATGACTATAATTGCTTATTACAGTGAGTACAGCTGTATGAGACGCTGGCCTGATGTTCTTTCATTCCAGTCTTTAGAAATAGAAAAACAGGAACAAAAACAACACTACAATTAGCATTTCATTCAACCCTAACCATTTCAATCACTCTCAAGTCTAATAATTAACCTCTCAAGGTCATGAAATAACACAAAATTACTGATATGGAATGTGCTTGTGATGTAGATGGAAAGAAATATAAACTCATGTCAAATAGAGAGCAGTTCGATTACAGCTTTGATAGAGAAAACAAATATTTTACATAGTTTCTGTCTGTTCACAGCAAGATCAGTGGAAAACACTGTCTAAATAAATACAGATAATCCTGTTATGAATACAGAAAGGGCCAACTCTCATTTGTGGGTCAACTTTTTAAAATAGAGCTCAGTACATCACATGAAAGCTGAATAAATACCATTTCTATTAATGAATATCAGTCATGTGACCATTTACGTCATTCCAATTGCCTGCCGCCATCTTAAGGACCTACCGAGTACCAGTAGGCTACTGACAAGCATTGGCTAGCTTGCTACGATTTACGGATTTCTTATCTTTTACTGTCTATGATTTTTACGGATACAGGAAATGGCTACGAAAAACAACATTTTGCACCTCGACTCTCATGAAAAGAAACACTACTTTAAAAAATATCTTGGTTAGGGTGTGATGCCTACTCGATCCCTGATGCGTTCTTCCAGCCGCTGTCCGCTGCTACTGAACTACCACTATTTTTACAACACTAAGAAGGCACGACACAACATAAAACTTTGCTTGAAGTATCACCTGGATCTCTACACATGAACGCGAGCATTGAGAACATTGTTTGTGTACACAGAGTTTACTAAAAAGAAAGGTTTTGAATAACTGACTAAGGCTTTTATGGTGTCCGCTCGCAATCTTTGCCAGACATAAAGAATCGATTTCCGAATACGAATGTATGAATCTCATATGAGACTCCTTTTTCAACTAGAAGGTCAATATTGTTTTTCACTTGCAACAAAACAAAGAATTAACCGTGCATTTATATGGAACAATGCTTTAGGAGCTATCCATTTTCCTTTCCTCCCTCCTTAAGTCGCATTCGGAGATCGATACATCTTGACTAGGGCTGAAACTATTAGTCGACAAATTTGTTGACAAATATCTTTGTTTGTCAAGTAGTCAGTTGGTTTCAATGAACCTAATGTAAGGGCCTGCAATGTCAAGATTTGACCGCTACGACGCGGTAGCGCTAGAATGTAATGCAGCCCTTACAAATTTGCGATAGAAGAAGATAGAAGAAAACACAGCGCAGATTATGGAGTAGTGAAAATGTATCAGCACGAACATTTCATAAAACTTCAAACCAAGAAAGCTGTTGTGTTTAATACATAAAAGACAGAACTTGCCTTTCACGGAAGCGCAACGTTTAAAGAAAAAATATCTGGGCTCAAGAGGAGCCAGTGAGAGGTTACTTAAGTGTTCTCAAGCTGGAGCTAACTCACGTTAACTAGCGGTAAATCTCTATTACATAAATAAGAATGCAGTACAGTACTACTTAAAGTAATAAAATTAACAGTAATAACACTTTATAATAAGGGTTCATTAATCATAATGAATTTATTTGTACTTCAGCCTGAACTAATGCTGAGTTAATGCATGCAAGTTACAAACATAAACTAATGAAGAGTCATCATTAAGTACAACAAGACATGTCTTTAATGTACTGTATTAATAAACAATTAATTCATGTGTTGAGTCATGTTATAGTTAGTGATTACTCTTCATTAGTTTATGATTAGTACATGTCATAACTCAGCATTACGTCATATTTAAGTAAGAATTAATTTAGATCAGTTCATTATGGATCATGGACCCTTATTATAAAGTGTTACCAATATAATAACAGCAATCTGATGATTTATTTTTGTCATTCAATAAAGCCTGATCGAGTTTAAGAGTCAGGATAGTAATAATAAATAGTGATTTGGGAAAAGAAGCTCTTAATACTGCCGACAAGAGATGTTTGTGTTAAAAAATTGTCTGTAATGCTGCTTAGTGTGTGTGTGTGTGTGTGTGTGTGTGTGTGTGTGTGTGTGTGTGTGTGTGTGTACCTGGTAATTATCACGTTGTGGGCACCAATTGTCCCCACAAAGATAGGAATACCAGTGTTTTTGTGACCTTGTGGGGACATTTTGATGTCCCCATGAGGAAACAAGCTTATAAATCAAACAAGATGATGTTTATTGAAAATCTAAAGTACAAGAAAGGTTTTTGTGATGGTTGGGGTTAGGGAATGGGGCAGGTAAGGGGAATAGAATATACAGTTTGTATGGTATAAAATGTATTACGTCTATGGAATGTCCCCACAAAACATGGAAACCAGAATGTGTGTGTGTGTGTGTGTGCGTGCGTGCGTGCGTGTTTTAAGAGAACAGAATATTTAAACAATGTTTAGAAAGCATTTATGTGTAATTTGAGTGAGACAAAAATCTGAAAACTTAAGAGAATGACCTACTCAAAGTTCATTAAAACAACTATTTCAAATGCTGAATTGATTTTTTTAAATTTATTAGTTAGAATATGTACAACTTAATGTTTTAACTGATTGAAAAAGCTGAATAGTCATTCAAAACGTACTGCATTAGTCATTGAAATAATCGATGATTAGTCAATTAATCGATCTAATAATCAATAGAATAGTTGATTATCAAAATAATCATTTGTTGCAGCCCTAATCTTGACTGGCAAGATAGCGGTGAGTGGACACCAAAACAGCTGAAGTCAGTTGTTCAAAACCTTCTTTTTAGTAAACTCTGTGTACACAAACAATGTTCTCAATGCTTGCGTTCACGTGTAGAGACACAGGTGATACTTCGAGCAAAGTATTATGTTGCGTCGAGCCTTCTTACGGTACATTCACACGGGGCGTAAGCGCTAACGCTTAACGGAAGGCTTGTCTGAAGCGTGGCCAACAGCCAATCACTGTGGCCGCAACACAAGCTCCGGTCTTCCATAAACGTAATTGGCTGGCTCTGCCTAGGTTATTTGCATAAGGCGATATGATTGGCTGACGCACGCGTTGCTGCTTGAAAAGTTGAGAAATGTTCAACTTCTGCCACGAGCAACGGCACTGACGCGGCGCCGACGGATCCACAATTCAGTTCGCCAACACTTGACGTCACCCATTAAAAGTGAATGGGAAGCGTCAACGCTTACGCCCCTTGTGAATGTGCCGTTAGTGTTGTAAAAATAGCGATTTTGATGTTCACAACATATTGAAGGCATGGCTTCCAGTTCTTTTGCGACCACTTCAGGTACTCAAAATGGCGGCAGACAAGTTTGAGATGTGAGTTTTGACACATGAGTGAACTGTTTTGGGAGAGGTATGAGCTTTTGTAAGTGAGCTATAGTGTTGTGCTGAACTATAAGACTGTTTTGCCAAATTATCTTAGAGTTTTGAAAATGTAATTTCTGTTTCAAGAAATGAGCCAAAGCAATTGAGAAAAACGGTAAACACCTGTTGACTTTGCTTACATGTTGGAATATCATACATATTCAAGTTATTTAGGCAAAAATGGCATCTAATCAAATTCAAGGTTATTTAGGGTAGAAGTGGGTTACTCATAGCCAGACTATATTGGGTCTACAGTTAGCCTTCATTTCAACATCTTAGTTTTTGCTTGCTGGGGACGTTCCTGTCTGTTAGAGAAAGTCAAGATTCACCTGGGAGCAATTTACAAATTCAGGACAGATTTAGATATGCATGTAAAGACTTATACTATGAACTAATGCCTAAAAGTTGTGGGGGTTGAGGCTATTCAACAGAGACCCATTATAATACATTTTGATCAACATGAGATAAGCAATCGATAATGTAGGAAACAACAGAGAATTGTACATAATTATTTGCATGGATGTACCAAGCATTTGCAACTTGTTCAAATAAATGAGAAACTGCTTTTGTGATGTGCACAAGTGACACAATGATGTGAGAATTGAACAAGTAGTTTTGAGAATTTCAATTCTGATCTGAGAAATGTACTAAAGCGACTGAGAAAAACTGTAATATCCAAATGATTTTTTGCATAAAAGAATTTATTTTCTTCTATAGCAATAGACAGATAAAGCAGAGCTGCTGACTTTGGAGCGAATCAGAATCTACATCTCTATGGTTTGCTTCTCTAATGTGACCCCAGAAATTTGGAAATAGATCTCAACAATTCATGCTAAAATGTGACATTTTCTAAGTCTGCAGTCACAATTATATTTTGCAGAACCCAAGTGACTTATAATGCATTCAAAGGATACATTGTTTGTGTTCAAACCCACAATCTTTGCTAAAACTGCTAGCGCAATGCTCTATCAGCCGAGGGAACACATGCAGAAGTCAGACGTCAATAAACTTAAACCTTTACCATCATAGTCCTCAAAGAACAAATGACCTAAGCTATGTGTTACACATTATAAATACCACACACATTTAAAATAGAAACTTTAATGCTCAGACCAGCCTACTGTTCTAATGTGTAACAGTGATCAAAACACTGTTATTTGTTATGTTCAGATTGACATTAATAGAAGTTAAACAATGGTGATGAGGATGATCACTGTTCAAACAAAGGCAAATGAACTTTGAATAAACAATGTTTGACGTTCTAATGATGGATTCCTGAAAATGGTATAAAATAGAGGATACCTCTTACCAGAAGTGAATGCAGCTGTCTGCAGACATGGTTGGAAAGTTCTAGTAGTCCTGCGCTCTGCAGTTGTGATGTGTGAAGCTGCTTTTAATGCAATTATCTCATTCAAAGTGAAGTGGCTTCTGTGAGTGAAAGCTTACTAGCCCACACACTGGAACAGATAACCATTATAATAACCATCATTCAGATCAACTCCATCATAAAATGGCAGGTAATAAATTGCTGGTGAATAACTCTAACTTACTGCATGGCTAACTGTGCCTAAACTACACCAAATGCTTAGCATGGTAATTTACTGTAATACAGTGTAGACAAAAAATTATGCTCCAAGTGCCATACAACTTAGGCTACTGGTACTGTACCAGTTAGTGGTTATATGAATGTTAGTGGTAGTTAGTGGTTAGTGCTGCTGTTAAGATGATGTAGGTATTTTGCAGGCATGGAATTGGGAATATGGTGTGCCAGACAATAGATAGATATGTAGACAGACAGAAGACAGATAGATAGATGGATGGAGAGAGGGATAAATGGGTGGATAAATGGATGAATGAATGAACAGACATAAAAGCAGACAGAGGGTTGGAGGATGGCTGGACTAATGGATGGGTGAGTGAGTGAGTGAGTGAGTGAGTGAGTGAGTGAGTGAATGAATGAATGAATGTATAGATAGACAGATGGATGAATCAATACATGGAGTGAGGAACAGATGGATGGATGAATGAATGGATGATTGAACGGACAGACATAAAAGCAGACAGAGGGTTGGAGCAACCAATGGATGGGTGGAATGAATAGATATCCGAATAGATAGATGGATGAATAGATGAATGGATGGATAGACGAGTGGAAAAATTAACGATGTGTGGATAGATGAAAGAATGGACAGACATACGGAAAGATGGAGGGACAGATGACAGATAAATTAATGAATGGATGTAATGACAAATGGACAGAATGGTGCATCGACAGATAGAATTACAGGCGGATGGATGGATGGATGGAGGAATAAATCCACAGATATACTGACAGATGGAAGGACAGATGGATGAATGGATGGCTGGACTAATAGATGGGTGAGTGAGTGAGTGAGTGAGTGAGTGAGTGAATGAATGAATGAATGAATGTATATATAGACAGATGGATGAATCAATACATGGAGTGAGGGACAGATGGATGAATGAATGGATGAATGGATGGCCAGACTGATGTATGGATAGATGAATGGATGCACAGATGGATAGAGGGATAAATGGGTGGATGAATGAACAGATGAAATAACAGACAGACAGACTGACAGATGGACGCCAGATGGGTGGACAGATGGATAGGTGGATGAATGAATAGACATATGAATGGATGGGCGGTGGATGAATAGATGATGAATGGATGGATAAATGAGCGGGCATACAGATGGATGGATGGATGGATGAATGGATGACTGGACTGATAGATGGGTGAATGAATGAATATACTAATGAATGGATTAATGGATGGGTGAATGGCTAGATGGATGGAAAGATGGAGGAATAAATGCAGACATACAGATAGATGGAGGGACAGATGGATGAATTGATGGCCGGACTTATGGATGGGTGAGTGAGTAAATGAATGTATAGATAGATGAATGAATGAATCAATACAACACTGTAAAAAAAAAACGTTTTTTTACAGGTAATATTCTGTATATTTTTACAGAATTTTCCAATTTTTTCATTAAACAGTAAAATGCTTTTGTTTTACAGATATTTTCTGTTATTTAAAGATTTACCATTAAAATGACAGTATTTCCTTGTAATTAACAATCACATCAAAATTATGTTTTTTAAAGGCAATTCATACTATTTTTACAGATCAAAAATGTATTTTCACAGACATTTGCCGTTAATTTTCACAAACATTTGCCGTTAATTTTCACAGACATTTGCCGTTAATTTTCAGACATTTGCCGTTAATTTCAACAGAAATTTGCCGTTAATTTCCACAGACATTTGCCGTTAATTTTTACAGACATTTGCCGTTAATATTTAGACATTTGCCGTTAATTTCCACAGACATTTGCCGTTAATTTTCACAGAAATTTGCCGTTAATTTCCAGACATTTGCCGTTAATTTCCACAGACATTTGCCGTTAATTTCCACAGACATTTGCCGTTAATTTTTACAGACATTTGCCGTTAATTTTCAGACATTTGCCGTTAATTTCCACAGAAATTTGCCGTTCATTTTTACAGATTAAAAAATTATTTTTACAGAAAATTTCTGTAAATGTTTTATTGATTATTTTTCTGTAGAAATGTAAGTAAAATTACATAAATCAGTAAATTTATAGTGTTTAAAATGTATCCCTCTTCAGCATTGAAACTTTTAGGGTTTTGCTCTTGCTGCAAAGTAAGACCACATCCACTGTTAACTCACATTCCACCTCAATCTCTAACTGGTGAACATTGTTCAGCAATACTACAACATGACTTCATCAAATCCACTTCTTTGGTTTTGTGCTGCTTGTAGCTATACAACTTGACTAAGAAATGTTTTTGGAGCTGCAACTTGTGTCATGGTAGCCCACACTGTAAAAAAAATACTGTAATTTTTTTTAACTGCTGTGATAAATCATTTAATGTAATGTAAACTAAAACACTTAAAATAACAGAAAATCACAGATGTAGCCAAATGCATTTATTGTCCAAAACTTTCCAATGCATTAAGATAATAAGTATTAGTTTCCAAAACTCTCCAATACAATGCAGATCACAAAATAAGGCTTTAGCCTTGGAAATACAACAACGAATACCACTAAGCACTGCAGCATTTAATTAACCACAAAGGAACACATTACTACATAGTGACCAAACTTCAGTCATAAATTTACAGTTTAAACAAACACACAAGAAATAGTTTTAACTGTGCCTACCTTTAAATTGCTTATCTATGAAGATAAACTTTTAAATTAAACACAAACTTGAAAATCTTGTCAGAGTCTCTTCTTCAATTCCATTGGAATTAACTGGCAAGCCATTCAAAGTCCATTAGTTTTCGTAGCAGTGTTCATACATTTGGGTTCATTCCATGCCTTTATTTGTCTCACATTCCAGCAGCAAATTTTTTATCCAGTTTCCGGACTGATGCCCACAACTTCTCTGTTAAAAAAAACAACAACCAGAAGATCTTATTATAAAAAATCAGCATATACTAAAACAATAAAATAAAAATTGGTGAACTTGATGCACAGTACAAATGTATTTTACCATCCACTAACAAATGTCTTAAATTTGAATATATAAAATTCAGAATTTAAATTAATGTGTATTGATTTATACAAATGGAGACATGTATGTGAATAAAAATGCAAAAACTGAGATGTGCATTTGTGGTTCAGGTGACACGCCTGCATTTATCCCGTTCTGTTTATTTGGATTTTGAGACTCATTTCCCCATGTAAAGCATTATATGAGCCAAATATAAACAACTATCGATGAATAAACCAAACAAATGCATTTCATTTTTGTGTCCGTAAAATTCAATATTCAAATGAATGTGCATAGATTTGTACAAACAGAGACATTTGTGAATTTCAGTGATTATATTTTGTATCATTATATCACAATTTGTGCATGCAAAAATGCTGATGTGCATTTGTGAATCAGGTGATGCATGTAAATTCACATGTTTGGTTCATTCAAATTTTGCGACTTTTGTTGCGTGGTTTGTATTTAACCAAACAGGATGAATGCATGTACATCGCCTAATTCACAAATGCACATTGAAGTTTTTGCATACACAAATTGTAATAAACTAATAAAAAATATAATCACTGAAATTCACAAATATCACAATTTGTGCATGCAAAAACAAAACCACCAATGTGCATTTGTGAACCAGGCAATGCATGTGCATTCATCCTGTTTGATGCACATAATTAAATTCCAACACAAAATGAAACGCATTTGTTTGGTTCATTCATTGATAGTTGTTTGTATTTGGCTCATAAAATGCTTTAAACGGCAAAATGAAAATCTCAAAATCCAAATGAACAGAACGGGATAAATGTAGGCGTGTCACCTGATCCACAAATTCACATCTCCTTTTTTGCATGGGCAAATTATGATATATATAAATACAAAACAAAAAAATTAAACATTTTATTCACATACATGTCTCCATTTGTACAAATCAATACACATTCATTTAAATTCTGAATTTCATATATTCCAATCTTATGGCATTTGTTCGTGTATGGTAAAATACAGTTGTAACGTGCATCAAGTTCGCCGGGAAATGTCCATGTATTTGTTATTTTGACTAATTTCAACCCATAATGCAGTGGTGGTAGTGTCATAGTTATTAGTATCTGCTCTAGAGTTTGGTGTGAAACATGACAGGGATTTATAGATAAACAGTGCATAATCACTGTCTATGTGTCAACTCATGATAAAGCCAGTGACGGCCGGTGACTTCTTTTTCGAGGGCACATAATGCAAAGCTCGTCACAACATGTATTTAGCTCTTCATGTGTGTTGCTCGCCATTTCAAAATATGTGTTTAGCGCGTCATGTAAATGTATGTGCATCACGCAAGATGTCAAAATACAAGCCTGCTGCAGACACGTCTAAATGGTTTATGATAAAAGAGATGCTCGCGTTTGCCAGATACTGGCTTAATCTCATGTGTGATGTGTTAAGTGAGTGTCTTGGGAGTATTTTGTGAACGTGAGCGTCACTTATCATAAACCCTTTCGATGCGTGTTCAGCAGGCACTCATTTTGACAATACACATGATGCACATGGTTCACATGACGCAACAAACACATATTTTGAATTTGCTCCCCTGAAAAAAGAAGTCACTAACTAAAAAACCTAACCTAGAAGTCAAAAAAACTTGCAAGTATACAATAGATATTGGTTAAGAGTTTATGCTCTGAATTACCTCTGAATAAACTCAAGTGTGCATGCAGCTTGATTGTGATATGTGTCAGATATGCCCCAAATGCCTCTAAACATGGGCCCAGGATAACTTTCTCTTCAGATGACAACATCCATTTGCTTGAGGTCATCAATTCACCTATATAAAGTAAACTTGGATTAATAATGGTTGTGACAGTATGGTTCATGGCATGCACTGCAAAGAAGAGCTTAGTAATTCTGTCTTTTTTCCAGTCTAAATATATTCAAATTCTTAAATCAAGAAAGACATTTTGTCTAGCTTCAATCTAAATTAAGTGAATAAAAAATAATTTAAAATTATCTTTTTTGGATTATTCGACTATACAAAGAGTAAATTTACTTATTTACTTAAGCTCTTTATTGCAGTGTAGGTACCTTGTGTAAACCAAAAAATACAGATAACACTAGAAAATAAAAAAAACATTAATGATTACAAAAGAAAGCAAAAAATAGTTTGTATTCATTGTATCCAAATTACCTTGGATGATCAGTGAGAGGTGAATCCGATAATCCTCATTCCATGTCAGCTGCAGTTGCTGCTACCTAAAAAAAAAAAATTAAACTATATTTCATACAAACAGGACATAAAAAAGAAATAGCATCAATTAGAAGGACTAAGTATTAATTATTTTTCTTATTTTCGAAGTGAATGGGGCTCATTAAAGATTGGGTTACAAACATTCCTCAAAATATCTTCCTCCGTGTTTGAGATGTCATGAATATGAAGTGAAATGCATTTAACATACTATCTTGTATTACATAAATGTATTTAAGTAAACTTGTACTCATCTTTCATACAAAGATGGGTTCAAATGTATTACAAGTGGTACCTAAATACATTTTTAAATTACATTTTAGCATATTTCATATGTACTAAGGAACAAAAAATGTAGGCTATATTAAGTACAAAATTAGTACATGAAAAAAGAGCACTTTGAGTAGATTATAGGATTGTACTTGTCTTTGATCAAAGTACGACTTCATGAGGCGAGGCGCTGCAAGAAACGACAAGTGGATGACATCAGAGTAACGCGAGAGCGATAGGAATCAGCCTCTTCCGCAACATGTCTCGCGGTACTCTGATGTCATCTTTGTCAGTTCATGCGGCGCTGCGTAAAGTTGAGTACACAAAAAAACTCGAAGCAGGATAATTTATCTCTTACTTCTCAGCCTGAGAAATACAAGGTGTGGCGTGTGAGCGTGTGAACTGACTGAAATGCGTGTGTCTAACGGTGAATGCGTGCGACTTGACTCGAGAGCCCTGTCTTCCAACATGTGCATCAAACTAACACGCGCATATTACATCAAATAATGTGCTACAGACTCGCCCAATAAATTCAGCAGAGAAACTAACGCTAATACTTAACTCTGATGAACAGTCTGGTGTTTGTAATGTGACAAATTAAAAATATTACTTACACAATGGAAGAATTATCAGATGCAACTTCTTCATTCCACTCCGACCGTAGACACCTGTCTGCGCAAACTCGCAATGCGCATGTGCACCGGGCGCAAATTTGCTGATGACGTCGTGACATCACACGTACTGCGCTACGCACACATGTTGTCTAAATGTGTTTCTTATCAAACATTTTTGACAAAGATATGTACATTATCAGAATCTACATGAATGTTTATAATTCATTTAATAGGCTGCATTTATTGCAGTTATTGTAAAGTCCCAAAGCTTTTATTTCCAAACTAGTGCCACAGCTGACTTTTTAAATAAATACATAAAATAAAATAATAAGTGTCATTACATGTTGTCCTGTAGCATTTACATATTAGCCTATTTCAAAAATACAGTATTGCAGACATAACTGTAAAATTTGCATTTAGCATGCTCCCACAATTCATTGCAAACTACAGTATAGGGAGAGAGAAAGAGAGAGAGAGAGAGAGAGAGAGAGAGAGAGAGAGAGAGAGAAAACAGGGCTTAAGACAAATTTTATACAGGATCCACAACAACCATTATTAAAAACTAAGCTTTTGTACACACTCACAGTCAGTCTCACACCCCATCTCCATTCAAAACAAAGCATCACTATCTGTGTATTTGTAATATGTAAACTAAATGGACACAGATTCTATTAAAGACTTAGACCTAGTCCACACGGACCGGAGTATTTTTATAACCGTGTTATTTTTTTATGTGGTTCGGCCGTTTGTCCACGCAAAAACGCAGTATCAGTGCACTGAAACCAAACATTTTTGAAAATCCCTGCCAAGGTGAGGATTTTAAGAAAACGCTGGTTGCAGTGTTGTCGTGCGACGTCAGAGTGTGCGCCGTTATCTGCTGTATTTGACGTCAGAGGTTATATTGTCGCCTGCTGGTGTGGCATGCTCTTGACAGTGCTTGATAGCGTGTTTTTGCTTTTTCATGTGGACAGAGATTTCTTTTAAACTGAGCATGTGTGGACAGGATTTGTTTGGAGGAAAAACTCAGGTTATAGAAATACCCATGTCCGTGTGGACTAGGCCTTATTTTCCTGCCTTTTTACACTGGTGGGATTTCAAAATGGCAAACTTAGGCCTTGTCCACACGGACACGGGTATTTTTATAACCGTGACCTTTTTTTGCCGTTCATCCACACAGACATGCAGTATCACGTCACTAAGGTTATGTTTACACGTGGGCGGCTATTTTCATAAACGGACATTTCAACCTCTCCGGTTTCCAAAATAATATCGTGCACACATGTCAGTTTTCAGAAAAGTGTTTATTTACACGTACCCGTGCATATATGCCGTCAAGAAAAGCTCAAGCCCACGTAAGCCAATCACCGGCAGCGCTGGTGGTGACGCAAACTGGTTCATGTTGGAGGGAGGAGTTGTTGCCGTATGTGATCGATGACGTCAAAGTACCGCGAGAGCGAGTTGAGGAATCACTAGTCTAATTTCAAATCGCTCTGGCGGTACCTTGACATCATCCGTCTGATCGGTTCTTGCAGCGCCACATGAAGTCAAACACGCGTAAAATTGCTGACCTCCGAGCACTCGTCTCTGCTCGACATAATGGAGCAGCTGTATTTGCAAAAACAAACACACAAAACGAGTTTGCATGAACATAAATGTGATCTTGGAAGTGTTCAGAGTAGCAGTCACATGTAAACATAGGTCACACTTTTGTCATAAAAAATGACAAGAATCATTGGTGTTGTTGCCATGAACTTCTATATTTATATCCTAATATAAACTAAGGTATTGTTATATGAAAACCCCAATTTTGTGATCAACTTTCAAGTATTACAAATAAAGGAAAGTCTTGGACATTCAAAAAACATATGAAAAACATCATGAGCATTACAGGACAGAACAATCTTATTAAACTTTGATATCTATTTGAGGCTGTAGCACAACTCTACACTGAAGATCTCCACATCGCTTGGAGATAAGAGCTTTACACAGTACTCTCCATGATGGATGCACTTCTTCGCAAATAGAGATTTTATCCCTTCATTTAGTATCTGTTTCCTTGCAAATGTCCAACATGCACAGATTTAACACACATATAAACGTTTTTCTTTGCCACATTATGAACAACCAAATCCCTTTCAACAATGCAGTCTGGTTTATATTACATCTCCTCCATCTTTAGGGGTCACCTTCAGCTCAGGCAAGTTCTGAGGTGTAAAATCATCTACCAGGGCTGAGTTTATACATGACATTAATGCATGGGGCAAAGCATCCCTAATACACTTAATTATCCTGCCCACAGTTCTCAGAGATTTTAATTTAACCTGTGCAGCAAGTGTGTAATCATAATCATAAACACACAATAATCATAAAGCACAAGTAATTTTTACTGTTTACCACACTCGTCTTGTTATTTTTCAGGCTGTTTAACTAGTGACTAAGGAAAAGTCTCATACATAAAATTATCTTGTATGAAATTGATTTGTCCATGTTGAAAAATAGGGTGGATGATGTAATGAAGAATAGGGTCAACAGTCATACGGGAAAAACCCCAACAGAATCTTTCCTTGTGGAATTTTCCAGGCCTACACGTTTAAAGAAGCATTTCACCCGTAGAAACATTCATCTTTATTGAAAGTGTGTCATATTTGTAGTCAAAATGTAACATACATTTAGAATTTGGTGCCTATTTGACTGAGAAAAGGGGTGTTTGTAGTCTCACTCCCTTAACAAAGATATTGGACTTCCTTCTTTCAATGATGCAAAATGACACACGCACGCACACACATATATGGCCTATAACATATTGCTACTATGTATGTGTAAATAAATAAATAAATAAATAAATAAATATATATATATATATATATGTATATATATATATATATATATATATATATATATATATATATATATATATATATATATATATATATATATATATATATATATATATGTATATGTATATATATATATATGTATATGTATATATATATATATATGTATATGTATATATATATATATGTATATGTATATATATATATATATATATATGTATATATATATATATATATATATATATGTGTGTGTGTGTGTGTGTGTGTACACACGCACGCACACACATATATGGCCTATAACATATTGCTACTACATATGTGTAAATAAATAAATAAATATATATATATATATATATATATATATATATATATATATATATATATATATATATTTTGTGATTGTAACTTTTGTTGCCTATTCAGAGTTTGTTTTGACAAAGATCAAAATATTTCCACAGAATAATAAAAATAACATTATTCTAATTTCAACTCCATACAACTATTTAACATTCACAATTTTATTCAACAGCACACTTTATTCCGATACATCTCTTGTTTGTGTGTGTATGTGTGCAACACAGATTCAAATTTGCCGCCAATTCCCGCCCACAACGGCGAATGTGTCGTAGGTCGTAACAGTCGAATGAGCAGCAATGATTTGGTCACGTGTTTTAGAAGTTTGAATTTACAAACGGATGTCAGATGCGTCTCAACGCAGTCAACGGGTTTGCGCGGTATTTTCGATTCACTGAGTTTAGGTGAGCCATCCTCGGATATCATGGAGCTGCATTGGCATTTCGGAATAAGGAATATGTTTTCTCCTGCGTTTCGAACGAAGGTAAGAGTGTTTTCAGTTCAATATAAAAAGTATGCATTTGTAACTGGTGTGAATTATTTGAATCGTTTTTTCCTATATTGTATTATTTTCTTAAATTTACTGGTGGTTATACTCCGTTTTGTAATTAAAATGGGTTAATGAACCTCAAACAATTTTGTTCATATCATTGTTCACAAGTAAGAGAATATAACGTTAAATTAAAGGAACTTTTCTTCGGGTCTTCGTTTAGGGTGGGAGCGTCTTCGGGGGAACATCTCCCGGGTTCCTCCATGTACGACGTGTGATGGTGCTTTTCTCGTGGACGTTTCTCTGGTATGCTGAGTTTTATCGTCCAAATGCATATTTTTGCTCAAGTGCTCAACAGCATTTGATCGTGTTGGTTGTGATGAAGTGTTTAATTGTAATAAGCATATTATGAATTTCATAATCTTATAATTATCATATTATGCTCAGTGTCTTCAGGACAGAGTGAGAGAAAAGACATTGCCCCGTCGATCCACTGATGATGTTGGTCTGTTTACAGGTATGTTGTTTGTTTAGTTATTTTTTTATGAAAGAAAATAGATCTTATTACCTGTTAATAAACATGCATTGTGTTTTAAGAATCCATTTGAATGATTTGTGCTGTGCTTGACGCACGTGGTCAGGCCTGCACATGGTGTAGGTAGGTGCTAGTATGTTTCATTTGGATGTTCCTAATGTCATTGTAGTTGTTTCATTAGAAGGTTAAATCCTAGGAATATGAATTAATAACATATTTCAATGTAATCTAGTATATTTAATGTTGTTGTATAACGTTACTTATACACTATTAGAGTGCATTAAAGGAGAACTTTGGTCAATTTTAACATTTTAGCTGTAAGTACAGAGAACAATAAAAACAATTGTTGTTGGCTACACTGTGTTATCCTCTTTAAAATTTGCACCCAGTTGACTAAAACGGGCCCAGTTATGTTCTTTTAGCCTCTTTAACACCCTGGAAATGTTAGAAGTGATCCTGTGGTCAAATATTTATATTATTTTGTATCATTAAAGTAAACTTTTTTTTTTTATCAAATGATATATTCACCACAGTATTGTGGTCAAACCTTAATATCAATCATAATAACAGGTTAAGTGTTTCCTCCATTAATGAGTTTGGAAATTTTAAAGAATGCTTAAACGTATCAATTTCGCAAATCCTAAATGTAAAGAGTATTTTACAATATTTAAATTTGATTTCAGGTTATGTGGAAAAGCCTGTGCTTGGTGGAGATCTACTGCAGATGACCACAGCATCCCAGGTCCCAAGAGGGGACTGTTTTAGTCATTTTCTACTGGGCAAACTGAATTACTCCAGGTCAGATTATTACATTATTTCCTATCATAATGCTGCGTTCACTCCAGCCACGGTAGAGGCACAAAGCGGCAGTGATTTCAATGTTATGTCAATTTAAAAACGTGTTTACGCGCATCTGGAGGTCTTGCGTTGCTAATGAGGCATTAAGCGTGGTTCGGTAGACGCAAATCCACCTCAATTGTGTGTCTAGTTTGCGCAGTTGAAAAATCTGAACTTTGGTGGAAAAACGCCCCGCATTAAAGGTAGGGTAAAATTTTTTTAAAACTGCTAACTGTAGCTGCCTAGCAATGAAATCCCGATCCCACCCTCAAGTCAAATCGCCATCCAAAGTCACGCCTCTTTCAAAACACATGAACACGCACAGATCAGACGGTCACGTCTCATTTCTCATTCACCAGTGAGAAAACTTTGCAGTACAAAGTGAATAACACTTCCAAAATAACCAACATAAACAACTGGTTTACATCAGAATTTGTTTAAGCACACGTTTGGTTGTGTAGACTTAGTAACTATATCGTTACTCTAATCCGTAAACGAACACAAATTTCATAAGCAACACAATGTTTCATCAAAGTAGAATATCTGAATCCATCTCAATACAAACATATCGCGTACCTGCCTTACCAAAATAAACAGTGCAACGACCCTTTCAGACCCTCTGCCTCCTGCAGCTGTATGCATCTCGTGGTAAAGCAGTAAAGTTACCGATGTTAATTTGGGTTTTTGTTCTTGCTGATCCAGGCAGTTTTTGCTGTTGTTGTTATAAAAAATGCCTTTAGTTTTGTGGCTCCTGTGTAGGTTGTCAATTCAGCAGAAAGTTTGCTGTTCTCGCTGTTTACAGACAGGAGGTGAGCGCACGTGAACGTGCCGATGACGTATGGTGTCTGCATGGACTCGCTGCGCGGTGGGAATTCAAATTACGCTTGCGTATGAGGGACAAAAAAGGAAACGTCCGTTCGGACCGAAATCTATGATTTGTTGAACATTTTTTGGTCCTACGCCTTTCACAGATGACATAAATTTCTACAAATACATTTAAACAACTTAACACAGTGATTGCTATCAGGATGTGAGGAGACTTTTAACCAGCATAACTAAAAATGTTTCAGGATCAAATCTGTTACCCTACCTTTAACCAATCAGGAGCTTTCTCTAGTAGTGACGTAATTACAGGAAGCGAGCGGAGTCGCGGAAGCCCCTCCCGTGATGTGAATTTCCGCGTAAATGTCTTGAATAACTAGAATTTCATGTGCGGTTTTCAGGCGTGAATGAAGCGAGTAAACTCCAAATGTTCAAGCATCCAACTACGCGCGAATAGCGTTTTTTTTTGCCATCTCTTAACACGTCTGTGTGAACGCACGGTAATAGTACAGAAAACAATTATTTTAGGGGAAAAAAATCTTAAATGTTCTATTTTGAAGTTCTATTTGTAAACAAGGTCACAAATCTGTCCCTTTATTGCATGTTAAAGGCACACAAGGCAAGTCTGAGTATTATTTCTCTACTAGCTCCCCCTAGTGTCTGGGAGTAAATGCGTTCTATATCTAAGACTATACGAGACTGAAGGACACCGGGTCGGATACAGCGAACTTGCAAGTGGGGTATTCTTCCTACAGACGGTAGGGGCGGGCGAGAGAGTCTTCATTCGTCATGTAATGAGTCATTTAACCATATACCGACTTACGAAGATGATTTATTAACATAAAAATGCTGCCTTGTGTCCCTTTAAAGCCTTAAAGCGATAGTTCACCCTGCAATGAAAATTAGCCCATGATTTGCTCACCCTCAAGTCATTCTAAGTGTATATAACCTTCTTCTTTCAGACAAATACAATCATAATACAATCATGTTAACAAATGCCCTGGCTCTTCCCAGATTTATATTAGAAGTCAATGGGTGCTTCTGTTTTGAAGTTGATAAAAGTGCATCTATCCATGGTAAAAGTGCATTTCTGGATGTTTTCGTTCACTTAGATCTATGATGCATACTATGAAAGGTAATTTTCAAAATTCCATAATAGGGGCACTTTAATATAACTCAGATTTTATTTGTCTGGAAGAAGTATGTCATACACCTAGGATCGCTTGAGGGTGAGTAAATCACACGCTAAATGTCATTTTTGGGTGATCTAACCCTTTAAAGACCCCAATGCCATCCAAGATATCGATGTCTATCTTTCCTCAGTGAAAGAGAAATATTTTTTTTTTTTTTTTTTAAGGAAAACATTCTGGACTTTTCTTTACAAAATAGGGTTCAGTGGAACCTAACTCTTGTCAGTTCAAATCAATGCAGTTTCAATGGTCTTTGAAGTGCTTCAACGGGCTCAATACAATTCCAGCTGAGGACGAGGGGGATTTTAACGAAACAATCTAACGAAAGGATTATTTTCTACAAAAAAAGTATGTACTTTTTATCCGATAGTTCAGATTGAGCTCAGGCCGGAAGAAGCCGGGAACTAGTTCTGCGGCGTTAGTACGTCATCACGCTCGGCCAGTTTGTGTGTAAAGAGTGGGGCGGTGCTTCCGCTCGCGCATGCGCCATTGAGCGTGATGACAGTTCCCGGCTTGAGCTCAATCCGAATTATTGTATATAAAGTATATACCTTTTTTAACCAATTGTTTTGCTAGACCCCCACCCCCAGTCCTCAGCTGGTATCGTGCAGAGCCTGTGAAAGCACCTCAAAGACCTTTGAAACTGCGTTGATTTGAACTAAGAAGAGTTTGGGTTATAACTCCAATCTGTGAAGAAAAGTTCAGAAATCATTTTTCTCTTCCACTGAGGAAAGAAAGACATGGATTAACTGACAAGCTTACTAAGAACCGGTTTGCTTTGCTCTGGCTCCAAACCAGCTCCAGCTCTCCCTTGGTGGAAAATATCAATGCTTCCTCCATAATGAGTTTGGAAATAAAAAAAAAATGCATAAAGGGACACTCCACTTTTTTAGAAAATATGCTACTTTTCCAGCTCCCCTAGAGTTAAACACTCTGGGTCTGGCTGTACCACTTTTAGCATAGCTTAGCATAATCCATTGAATCTGATTACACCATTAGCATCGCGCTAAAAAATAAGAGTTTCGATATTTTTCCTATTCAAAGCTTGACTCTTCTGTAGTTACATTGTGTAGGTTACTAAGACCAATGGAAAATTAATAGTTTTTTTTTTTTAAGGCCGATATGGTTAGAACTATACTCTCATTCTGGTGTAATAATCAAGGACTTTGCTGCCGTAAATGGCTGCAGCAGGGGCAATTATATTACGCAGGGCCCGAAAGTAGTCCCCTTAGTAACTTTCAATCACAGGGCACTGCGTAATGTTACAGCAGCAAAGTCCTTGATTCATACACCAGAATGAGAGTATAGTGCTAACTAGGGCTGGGCGATATGGAGTGAAAATTATATTTGCTATATCTCGATGGACGATATATATTCCAGTGGCTTTGCATGGAAAAATACCCCCCCCCCCCCCCAAAAAAAAACTACTGAAAAACAAATGTCAAAATCCACAAGGGCTTTTTTTATTGAAGTGCAAAGAGGTAGGAACAAAGTGCTTCTGCAACATTTAAAAAAATATATACAAAAATTATACTTTAACTATAAAATAAGAAAATGCATATTTTCGTCTTTTTATTCAAAAATAAAACAACTGAATTTTTTTTCTGAAAACCCTCAGGAGATAAGGGTATTTATCCTGGACTAACATAGGTTTTAGGAGTAAATGGGTTAAATATGAGAGAAAACACTGTTGTTGTTACACAGAAAACTTAAGAACAGGTGCACTTGCACACCGCATCATAGGGAGAGAGATAGCTCTCACATCAAGAAAACGTGTGTTTGGGTCTGTGTGTGTATGTAGCACTACTGCTAACCTTTGTTTGGTCATGATAAACTAGATAAGTCGTCTTCTCTGTCAGTAACATCCGTGAAAAAAGAAAGTATACGGAGAAACGGACATTAAAGCACTGCCACCTTTTCACTGTCATTGAGAGAGAGATGCGCGCTGTCGAAGCGCCTCACGGAACGAGAGAGGGGTGCGCTGAATGTTCGCAACAATGAATTTAAGCCGTTTTAAACAGTAAAATATACATGTAAATGGGAATCATGGAAGATCTATTCGTGGTGGCCAGTGTTGATTCCGTGACGGGCGCCGCCATGTTAAATGAGAAAACACGCGAGGGGAGGGGGAACAAAAGCAAGGAGGCAGGGGCGAGCACAGCACACAGAAAAGGCAAAGAAGCAAAGTGGCGAAATCAGAATTTAATATAAACATCATATCGATATATACGATATGTCAAAATCCATTTCGAGTCCCAATAATATATCGTTATAGGTCGAATATCGAGATATCGCCCACCCCTAGTGCTAACCATATCTGCCTAGAATATCACAAATTAATTTTCCGTCGGTCTTAGTACATGATGTAACTACAGAAGTTAAGTTTTACATAGGAAAAATATTGAAACTCTGGTTATTTTTAAACATGCAATGCTAATGGTCTAATCAGATTTAATGGATTATGCTAAGCTATGCTAAAAGTGGTAAAGCCAGACCCGGAGAACGGCTGAATGGATTCCAAAACTGTAAAAATCAAGTGTTTAACTCTAAGGGAGCGGGAAAATGTGGAAACTGTGTTTTTTATTTTATTTTTTTAAAGTGGAGTGTCCCTTTAAACTAATCCATTACACTTTAAAGGTGTACTCTGCAAATGTTATTCATAGTTAGTCCTAACCCTAAATTTTAATAGTTTATTTTTTTTTTAATATTTCCTTCTTTTGTGATTTCAGATTATAGAAAAACCTGTGCTTGTGGATCTACATCGGATGACCATGGCAACCCAGGTGTGGAAATAGTAGACTGTTTTTAATCTGAAATCTGTGTAATATAAGATGGACAATTCTTCTGACACCATATGAATGCATACTGTCGTCT
Source organism: Paramisgurnus dabryanus (assembly GCF_030506205.2). Classification (NCBI taxonomy): domain Eukaryota; kingdom Metazoa; phylum Chordata; class Actinopteri; order Cypriniformes; family Cobitidae; genus Paramisgurnus; species Paramisgurnus dabryanus. Next base: position 5,428,782 of record NC_133358.1, on the reverse strand, counting down.
TGCAGAAGCTAGATAATTTTGATTATAAAGTTATTGAAGTCCATTGAGTGGAGAAAAGTCCTGAAATGTTTCATCAATGAAATGTTTTTATTTTGCCAGTAAAACATTTTATTTGACACAATTATTTTATTAATTATCATAATGTAGCTGTTTTTTCATGGTTTGCTTGTATTTCTACTGTCCAGTTAACATTAAATACTGGTTACAATTGACTAAAATGACTGTTCTGTTTTAAAGGAGGTACCCTATACATTTTTTATAGTTTTTATTTTACTGCAAGAAATAACATTTCTTAGTTACTATACATGAGATTGGCTATATTTTAACACAAAATTAATGTTGGTAGACATGGCTGTTTTATATAACGACAACTAAATACCTTAATTTACAGATTATGTATGTAGCTACTTTTGAGGTATTTTAACATACTATGATTATTTTTCTATTGTCCAATCATTTTGTTAAAATATATTTGTAATATTTTAGTCTTTGATTTTATGTACTTATTGGGTTTCATACATTGCTCTTAGTTGTTTTGTAAAGATAAGCTATATTTAAGAGTAAACTGTTTTTTAACAATGTATTTTCACATACTTATTACATTTTTATACATGTCTTTTAATAAAATGGCTAATAAAAACCATACCTTTACACAGATTAACCTGAAAAGTAGTTGTTTTTCATGCATTTTCACATACTGATTACGTTTTTATGAAATTTTCCTGGTTATTTTACTAAGATAAACTGTGATTTAAAATAATATTACTTTATAAATACAGAGCAACTTAATAAAGTAACTATTAAAAGCCGTACATTTACAGAGATTAACCTGAAAAGTAGTTGTTTTTCATGTATTTTCACATATTTATTACGTTTTTATACAGGTCTTTTAAGGTATTTTAAAAGAATATTACTGTATAAATACAGAGCAACTTAATAAAGTAACTAATAAAAGCCGTATATTTACAGGGATTAACCTGAAAAGCAGTTGTTTTTCATGTATTTTCCACATACTTGCTACGTTTTTATACAGGTCTTTTTAGTTATTTTAAAAAGATAAACTGTATTTTAAAAGAATATTACTGTATAAACACAGAGCAATTTAATAAAATAACTAATAAAAGCCGTATATTTACAGGGATTGGCCTGAAAAGTAATTGTATTTCATGTATTTTCACATACTTACTACGTTTTTATACATGTCTTCTTAGTTATTTTACAAAGATAAACTGTGTTTTAAAAGAATATTACTGTATAAACACAGAGCAATTTAATAAAATAACTATTAAAAGCCGTACATTTACAGAGATCAACCTGAAAAGTAGTTGTTTTTCATGTATTTTCACATACTTATTACGTTTTTATACAGGTCTTTTTATGTATTTTAAAAGAATATTACTGTATAAATACAGAGCAACTTAATAAAGTAACTAATAAAAGCCGTATTTTTACAGAGATTAACCTGAAAGGTAGTTGTTTTTCATGTATTTTCACATACTTATTACGTTTTTATACAGGTCTTTTTATGTATTTTAAAAGAATATTACTGTATAAATACAGAGCAACTTAATAAAGTAACTAATAAAAGCCGTATTTTTACAGAGATTAACCTGAAAGGTAGTTGTTTTTCATGTATTTTCACATACTTACTATGTTTTTATGCAGGTCTTTTTTAGTTATTTTACGTAGATAAACGTTATTTAAAAAGAATATTACTGTATAAATACAGAGTAACTTAATAAAGTAACTAATAAAAGCAGTATTTTTACAGAGATTAACCTGAAAGGTAGTTGTTTTTCATGTATTTTCACATACTTTTTACGTTTTATACAGTTTTATAACAGTTATTAACAGTAATATTCTGTAATTTAATGAATTATGACTGTAAAAGATTCTCTGTATTTTAACGGTTTTTGTATGTTATTTTGAAAAACATTTTTTTCCCGTAATTTGACAGAATTTCTCTGGCAACTTTGCTGCCAGAGATTTACCGTTTTTTTACGGATTTTTTTTTTACAGTGAAGGATGGATGAACAGATGGATGGATAGATGGAGGAATAAATGCACAGACATAAAGATGGAGTGAGGGAAGATGGATGAATGGATGGCCAGACTGATGGATAGGTGAATGAATGTATGGATAGATGAATGGATGAATCAAGATTGGTTGATGTGCACATGGATGGAGGGATAAATGGGTGGAGGAATGAACAGATGAAATAACAGACAGACAGACTGACAGATGGACGGCAGATGGGTGGGCAGATGGATAGGTGGATGAATGTACGGATAGATGGATAAATTAATGAATGGACAGACATATGGAGAGATATCCGTCAGATAGATGAATGGATGGATGGATAGATAGATGGTTGGAGGAATAAATGCACAGACATACGAATGGATGGATGGATGGATGAATGAATGGATGGCCAGACTGATGGACGGGTGACTTGATAAACGGATGGATGAATGAATGGATGGGTGGATGTATGGACAGATAGATGTATGGGGAGATGAATGGACAGAAATATGGATGGGCAGATGAATGGATGGACGGACTCGCCACAGATCCATTGTAATCAACATGCATTACAATACAGCAGTTAAATAAAGCATCATTATGAATGACAACAATTTAAAAAAAAGGAGGAACAGATTCATAAATTCTCTTAGATGAACAGATGTTTGCACCATGAGCTCTAGAAAGAGTGTATAAAAGAGATTTGTGAAAAGTCATAAATTGTCTCGGCTGGTTTGACGGGCGCTGAGGGCTGCAGGGGCGTCAATAGAGTAATGTAGCCAATGATGAGGCCATTGTCACACAGTGAGACGTGAGCTGAATGTGTCCTGCTGGAGCACCGCTAAAGCTCCTCGCCATTGTGAAGGGGCACTGAAGCATAACTCCCCCGGCTGCTACTGGAGATAGCAGATGTACAGCTTTAAAAGATCCTTATTCATACACATACATCTATCTAACCACCAGACCTTCCATATTACATCACTTTCAGATAACTGTGTGTGCCATTGGACTTCTCTCTACTTCCTTTCATTTCTAACAGATATCAGTGAATTTATGCTGCTGTTTTTTATTTATTTGGTATATATTTTATCCATGGTGACTTAAAGTGCATTCAAAATATGCATTTTATAAGTTTGTGTGTTACCTGGGAATCAAATCCATGACCCATCTCTAAATGTTCAGTATATAAGTTCACTGGTATTTATCTGTCAATCATGGAAACTTAGATACATGCGTGGGTTTCAATCACTGACCATTTAAATGAAATAAAATGTGCATTAGTTTGACACATACAGAGCAAAATGTTATTAACAAGATGTGAATCAGTTTGTAAAAACCCAGCTAAAGTAATTTTTTGTGGTTCACTGCTCATAAAAAATGTAGACTGTACCTTTTTGTACATTTACAGGTATAAATAACATAATGTTACAAAAAGCTTTTTGGAATTTTTTTATGTAGCTTAAATAAATTGATTGCAACCACTTACATTAGAAACATTTTGTAAATTGAATGAATCATTTTTTTCAGTGTACCTCTGTTGTGTACCTTTACCGGCACAGTTAACTGTTTTGTACCCCAAACATGGTACAAAATTGTTCCTTAAAGCAGAATTAAAATCTAGACATTTTAGCCTGTTATCACGAGTAATTTATTTCCATTTTGCATTTTACATGATAAAAAAAATTAATTTGCACGAATTCGATTATTAGATTGATAGTGTGTTGAAGTGGAATTTTCGTAACGGTCTTTGATGGACTCAATTAACCAGAATCCACTGCGCGAAACTGAGTCATTAGCTCCACCCACTAATGATCGAGGCAGCCTTCAGGTTTGTTCGACTTCATGCGGCGCCGCAGGAACCGACAGTCGGATGACGTCAAGGTTCCGCGAGAGCGATTTAAAAGCAAACTCCTCTGTATGATTTTGCAAATTGCTCTCGCGGTACTTTGACGTCATCCGGCTGTCGATTCTTGAGGTGCAGCATAAAGTTAAACAAGCTTAATAACTTCTTTTATCGCTCAACCTGCTCTCAAATCAACTCAAGTCAACTTGAAGTTAACCGGCAGACGAACCCAACCAAAGAGTAACTCCGCTTTTACCGTCTCTTAAGGGGAAATCACAAAAACCCTCTATAAAAGATGACTAGAACCTGTGCAGTATGTGGATGTAAGGACAACAAATTCAGATCATCGGGAGTTTTTATTATTTGCATCAACACGACCCTCAGCTGACACAGCACTAACAGATTACTCAAAAAATTTTATATGCAGCTAGCACTTTCGTCAGGAAGATTTTGAGTACTGTTTTCAATCCAATTTTACACGACTCAGGTAATGTAAAATAGTTAAAATATCTAAAACATAATTTGGCTTAGTTGTTGCTTGTTTTGTGTAACTACGGTAAACATACGTAGAAAGTTATTATCATGTTGTTGTTATTATGAACACGAGCAAAGCAAGCTAACGTTAGCTCATCCTGTGCAGCTGTCAATCAAAGAACATTATCATCTACTGTCAATCATCTCGCCCCAAGACCCGCCCCCATGTAGAATGTTCAGAATTATGTAGTCGTGCATTTTTCTTCCTGTAGCAGTTAAAAGCTTTAATTTTTATATGGAGTTAGTACATTTGATGGCAGCACAATCAACTACATATATGTGATGAAATATACTGTTGAAGCATAATGTTGATTTAGGGTGGACTTCCGCTTTAAGGAACACAAAAAGTCCTTAGTGTACAAAATTGTGCCCCAAAAGGTAGAACATTTCAATGTGTTGTATACCCATAAAGGTACAAAAAGGTACATTTGAGGGTACCATCCTAGCGACAGAAAATGTACAGTTTCAGAGCGATCTCACAAGAATTCGTACATATTTTACGAGTTGGCTAATTTGCATGAATTCATACGAATCACAAAGAAACGTATGATTATCATTCAAAAATCAAACCTAACCCTGTCCCTAACCCCAACGTCACAGGGGTCAAGGCAAATCGTACAAAAATCTACGAATGTTGTTTTATGAATTAATACGAATACGTAAAATATGTACGAATTGCCATGAGATAATATCTACAGTTTTGAACCTTTTCTTGGACAGTGTTTACTGTTTTCTACATAAAATAATCATACATACAGTAATATAAATATAAAAGTAATATAATACAGTAACATATTTAATATAGATTGGGTAGAAATCATTGTGAAATCAATGACTGAAATCAAACTTTAATACTCATAATATCTGCACTGGATTTCACAGACAAGGTCACAAATGTACACAGCGGAAAGACATCTGTTATTTGACCATATTTAGTATTAAACAAACATAACTAACCCATCACACTGTGAATCACATCCCCACAGCAGTGACTTGATCTCATTTGTGAAGCTGTTTAACATTAGCTGTTGAATTTACTGCATTTGATGCGGTTTGTTTGAAGTCATTACATGTTGCCTTGATTGAATCTATATTTATACACTTCTTTGATATACAAATTGAATAACACATTTTATCTACATATGAAACAAACTTTAATTTCCACACAAAATGCATCACCGTTTCTTTAATGGTTTGTTTAACCTTTAAAACACATCAATCATTTAATATAAATTAATATACAGCTAATAGGAAACAACAATTAACATGGTTAGATGTGGGATGCATTTATACAGTACACTCTAAAAATGAAAGTTTGTTTCCAACCATAGTTGGGTAAAATATGTCCAAACCGCTGATTTAAATAAACCCAGAAAATGTCCATATTTATGTATTCATATATATATTCATTTTTAACTTGTATTTTTAGGAGTGTGTCGGCTTTAAGTCCAAAAACAGCTCTGGAATTTCATAACCTCTTGCATCTGTTAGCAAACAGTTGGAGTTGCATGTTTTGCACCACTAAGAGGCTTTTGACAGAGACATTTAATCCATAACTATCTGCCTGCAGTAAGTGTATTGCTTCAGAAAAATGACTAACAGCAGTGGTGCAGAAATAATATTGCCACAATGCCATTATGGTTGATATCTCTCCTTAGCTAATTGATCTGAGGTATCATTCATGTCTTCATGAGTACAGGATTTGTTACATACGGAAACTTTAATACAAAGAGTTTTGAATCCCCAACAACGTTTATATCCAATCACCCGCATGTTGGGGTGCAAACTTATTTTTTAAAGGCTGTTTACTGATGATTTCAGTGTCTTAAAAAGCAGCAAAAGATGTTATAAATGTGTCTGTTCTGTGCGGTTGGTTGATTATCGCACCCTGAGGGAGGATTTTCCAGCCGTCTCATCTCGACTTCGCCCGAGTTTGACGCGTCTCTCAGCTGCCTGCGTCACCTCGCCTGAGCACGACCAACAGCCAGCCAGATTCGTATTTCACTACACCCTCCTTCAGATACTCCACCGAGAGATAATCCCATCTGACACGATTAATGGAAAATGGCACAAAAACTGAAAAAAAAATGCTATCAACTGTAGAAATACACTCACCTAAAGGATTATTAGGAACACCATACTAATACTGTGTTTTTTCATCTTCAGAACTACCTTAATTCTAGGTGGCATTGATTCAACAAGGTGCTGACATCATTCTTTAGAAATTTTGGCCCATATTGATAGGATAGGATCTTGCAGTTGACGGAGATTTGTGGGATGCACATCCAGGGCACGAAGCTCCCGTTCCACCACATCTCAAAGATGATCTATTGGGTTAAGATCTGGTAACTGTGGGGGCCATTTTAGTACAGTGAACCAATTTCAAATGATTCGAGCTTTGTGAAATGGTGCATTATCCTGCTGGAAGTAGCCATCAGAGGATGTGTACATGGTGGTCATAAAGGGATGGACATGGTCAGAAACAATACTCAGGTAGGCCGTGGCATTTAAACAATGCCCAATTGGCACTAAGGGGCCTAAAGTGTGCCAAGAAAACATCCCCCACACAATTATACCACCACCACCAGCCTGCACAGTGGTAACAAGGCATGATGGATCCATGTTCTCATTCTGTTTATGCCAAATTCTGTCTCTACCATTTGAATATCTCAACAGAAATCGAGACTCATTAGACCAGTCAACATTTTTCCAGTCTTCAACTGTCCAATTTTGGTGAACTTGTGCAAATGGTAGCCTCTTTTTCATATTTGTAGTGGAGATGAGTGGTTATAGGTTGTTTCCTATTTGTTGTAGCCCATCCACCTCAAGGTTGTGCATGTTGTGGCTTCACAAATGCTTTGCTGCATACCTCGGTTGTAACGTGTGGCTTTTCAGTCAAAGTTGCTCTTTTATCAGTTTGAATCAGTCGGCCCATTCTCCTGTGACCTCTAGCATCAACAAGGCATTTTCGCCCACAAGACTGCCACATACTGGATGTTTTTCCCTTTTCACACAATTCTTTGTAAACCCTAGAAATGGTTGTGCGTGAAAATCTCAGTAACTGAGCAGATTGTGAAATACTCAGACCGGCCCGTGGCACCAACAACCATGCCACACTCAAAATTGCTTAAATCACCTTTCTTTCCCATTCTGACATTCAGTTTGGAGTTCAGGAGATTGTCTTGACCAGGACCACTCCCCTTAATGCATTGAAGGAACTGCCATGTGATTGGTTGAATAGATAATTTCATTAATGAGAAATTGAACAGGTGTTCCTAATAATCTTTTAGGTGAGTGTATGCAGAAATATATGGGTTGGTTTCTTGGACAGAGTTTAGATTAATCCAGGACTAAGATTTATGCTAATTTAGGACATTTTACAAACATACCTTCCAAAAAAACAATACTGGTGGTGTGCATCTTGAGACAATTCAATGGCACTGATATATTTTAAGATATGTCATTGCAAGCTATTTAAAGTTAAGACAGCTCAAACATACATTTTAGTCTGAGATGAGACCCAAGCCCCCTCAGGGAAACCGGCTCCACAACATATATATTTTCAGGGGATCTGGACTTACTTAACCCCCCAATATTCATGACTCACAAGTACAACTAACCCTTCAAAAATTATACAAGGATGTGTTAATGTACAGTGTACATTTGGGATTTAAGCCCCTGCATTGATTAAAATCTGTGCCCTTTTTCAGAAATAGTATTTTTGGTATTTTCAGCAGGCTACACATCGATCTTTAAACGTAACGAACAAGACCATTTTTTTTTCTAAAATTGCTCATAGTGTTAGTCATTGGACCAAACCTTTAACTCAAAGTATTAGATATCAACGTGCACCAATTGTCAAGGAGAGATGTGCTCTTACTTTTCTATGTGACCACACAGATCACCTTAGCAACCATCTAGCAATGCCTTAGTAACCACCAAGAGCACCCTAGCAACCACATAGCAACAACCCTTTAACCACCCATCATACCCTAACATCACAGAGGTGAATTTGGCACACACAAGCATCACTGGTGTTATCTTCGTAAAATGTAAAATCTTGTTTTCTCTCCAGTATTCGACTCGGTTCAATGCGCACAGACTATCACACCATTAAACGTGCTGTGAAAACCTAAACGGCAGACGTTTCCCTTATGGCTGAACAGGTGAGCTCATAACTGCACCATTAACCAGGGTTATCAAAATGGGGGTCAAACCAAGAACAGAGAAAGCAACGAATACGATCTGCTTTACTCCTCTTGTAAAGGGCATATTTGTGCCATCTGAAGACTATTAAAAGGATCACAGAGCTTTTAAACAACAAATCGTAGCTGAATTGTCACTGCTCTCCATTTTTTAGGGTACCAATAGTAAAATTCTGTAGCACAACCAGGCTGTTTCCATTGGTTATGACTCCCCGTCTGTCTGTATTGTCTGATACGACCGGCTGTGTGATTGGCTGGTAATGACCGGCAGTTTACATAATTTCAGTCCTCCTGTAATTTTCCCTGTCATTAACCCCTCAGACTGAACGTAAGGTGGTCGAAACGGGCCGATATTTCATCATGCATACACACTATGAAGAATGAGTGGTGTGGCAGAGGGGCGCGTGACAAAACTGAGAAATATCGCTCCACAATTTACAGACTTCTTATTCGCTGACGTGTATTTGTACTGGGTGGGAGGTGCAAGATACGTTGTTTGGCGTAATACGCTATGTATTTCTTTGTCTCACTGGTTGTACACTTTGTTGCATATCTCTACTGTGTTACCACAATTTACAAATTAAATTTCATGCTATTCTGTTCTCTATTCTCTATTCTATTGTGTGAAAAACAGTCGATATGTCAATAAAGAAATTAAGCAAAGAGTAAAATACTACAAAGGTATCTTCCACATACCATGCAAATACAACTACATACAGTCTGGAAAAATTATTTTAAGGCTTTTTAAAAAAATTTATAATGTGTGTCCTGATGATACTCCCTCCTCCTGTAATAGATACACAATCTGGCATCCCATCATGCACCTGGCAAAGCTGAAACATGGGACAAACCGAGCTCATGACCCAGAAAATAGAGGTTATGTCCTCTTTACATATCCCACAAGCCTGTAAGCATGAGGGGACAATGGATACACCCCTTCCAAAGAAGACATGACCACCAAATTTTCTTCTCCGCATTTAGTATTAAACTTGAATGGAAATACTGCACAGACTGTATGTGTATGGGTGAAACAAACGGCTCAAAATTCATAATAAAAACAATAATCTTTTATATAATTATAATGAAGCCTATTTGAGATTTGCATATGAGAAAGAAGCTTTTCTGTATCATTTTTTTTCCTTTTCATGAGATTCACAAATATATAAAATATTATATAAATTATATATTAAATATATACAATATTTAAATGTCATTCATTCAAAAATGTGATAATAAAATGATTTCAGGAGAAACCTTTATGAAGAGTATTTTAAGTACAGAAACACTGAAGGGTATTTTCCAGTAGCATAAAAACAATATTTCTTCCACTTCAATTTTCAGTTTGCCGTAAGTCCTCCGTTCGCTGAGAGCAGCCATTTTGTCTCTCTCTCTCTGAAATGGGGGTGCAGCGTGAATAATCAGTCTCAGAGAAAAATGCCCAGGCCTGACAGCCCGCACACTTCACAGTTGAATGTGCAAGGCAGGAGACGGAGGATGCTAGTAAGGCCGTTTTAATCAGAATACATTACGTCCCTTCTATTTGGGTCTGTGAAGACTATTACCCATAAGCCCTTTGGAAGTTCTTATCTATGCCTACCAGATGGAGAACATGTGAGCGATGTCAGTACCTGCAGACTGACTGATAAAACAACACAGCAAGAAATCTGACATTGAAAAGAGATTCTGCATTTACAGCCTAGAATCGAATGCAGAGTACAAATTGTATTAATATGCAAATGAGTTGAATTGTTTAATATGTAGGGCGATGAATCTATTAGTATACATCTCTATTAGCAGTTTAAATGTAGAGACAATAAAGACAATGAGTTATTGCAGTAGCTGAATTGCTGTCATTTTTTGTGTTGGTGTGTTGTGTCTTCTTTAACTGATGTAGGCTACACGGGATTTTGTAGTTGTACGCCATGCGATCGCACGGCATAAGAAAGCTACAGAATTTCACAGTTTGAGTTCAATCTAAGCACTCCACGCCTTCAGTTGACTGAAATCTCACAAATACACCTTTTTCCTCAGCCCCAAAACCAAATAACAAATAACTGTGTGTACTGTATGTCCAAGAAGACTATATGGTAGCTTTACAGCAGAATGCACCACTGCCCCCTTGTGTCTGCAAACAGATGAGGGAGAGACTTTTTTGAAACTTGTCAAGATATTTCAGCCATATTAGCAAAGTTTTAAGGACCAGCCAAACTTTTTTCAGGTCTCTTTATTAAGATTCAAACAGAAAATATAGGAAATGTGTACACACAAAAAAATGGCATCTTCAGGGTAAATTTAGTATTTAGTACAGTATATGCATGCAGCAAAGTCTGTGATTTATCAGTTTTCACTTTAGTAGAAAACAATTTATACAATCTTAGGTCAAAGGATTGCATTCTTTTTATTATACCTGTAAAATCTGAATTTGGCAAATTGCCTTCTGTTACATGCCCCTTCAACCTGAAATGCTTTGCAGAAAGCACTATTATCTTACTAAATGATATGTCACAGAAACCTTCAGCTATGATTGTATTCTGTTTTGTTTCTGCCTGTCTTTGTTATTATCTATTGTGTCATATTTTGAATGTTGTTGTATTTAACGTTTGTTCTTGTTATGTATTGTTGTATGGTTTATGGGATGCTGCTGATACATTTAAAGTTCTGCCTTTCTTGGCCAGTGATCATTTGAAAAAGAGACTATAGTCTCAATATGACTTCCCCCGGGTAAATAAAGAAATAATAATAATAGTGGACCTCTTGACACTCTTAAACTCTTTTTAGTAGACTGAAGTCCTGAAGTCATTTGATTAGAATTAGAAATCATTTCATTTATTTCAGAGATCCGGTAGGTTGAAGTGTAATAGATCGCACTAAATAATGGACACTTTAGCTAATAAAAAACTTTCTTTTTTTAGAGGTAGGCAAAGATTAATTGCAATTAATCGCATGCAAAATAAAAGTGATTTTTTGCATAATATATGTGTGTTTTGTGTGTAATTATTTTGTATATTTAAATACAAACACATACACTCACCAAAAGGATTATTAGGAACACCATACTAATACTGTGTTTGAGCCCCTTTCGCCTTCAGAACTGCCTTAATTCTACTTGGCATTGATCCAACAAGGTGCTGAGAGCATTCTTTAAAAATGTTGGCCCATATTGGATAGCATCTTGCACATCCAGGGCACGAATTTCCCATTCCACCACATCCCAAAGATGCTCTATTGGGTTGAGATCTGGTGACTGTGGGGCCATTTTAGTACAGTAAACTGATCGTCAAGAAACCAATTTGAAATGATTCGAGCTTTGTGACATGGTGCATTATCCTGCTGGAAGTAGCCATCAGAGGGTGAGTACATGATGGTTATAAAGGGATGGACATAGTCAGAAACAATGCTCAGGTAGGCTGTGGCATTTAAACGATGCCCAATTGGCACTAAGGGGCCTAAAGTGTGCCAAGAAAACATCCCACACACCATTACACCACCAGCAGCAGCCTGCACAGTGGTAACAAGGCGTGATGGATTCATGTTCTCATTTTGTTTACGCCAAATTCTGACTCTACCATCTGAATGTCTCAACAGAAATCGAGACTCATCAGACCAGGCAAAATTTTTCCAGTCTTCAACTGTCCAATTTTGGTAAGCTTGTGTTAATTGTAGCCTCTTTTTCCTATTTGTAGTGGAGATGAGTGGTACCCGGTAGGATTTTCTGCTGTTGTAGCTCATCCGCCTGAAGGTTGTGCGTGTTGTGGCTTCACAAATGCTTTGCTGCATACCTAGGTTGTAACGAGTGGTTATTTCAGTCAAAGTTGCTCTTCTATCAGCTTGAATCAGTCAGCCCATTCTCCTTTGACCTCTAGCATCAACAAGGCATTTTCACCCACAGAACTTAGGTCATTCTTTCTAAACCCTAGAAATGGTTGTGCTTGAAAATCCCAGTAACTGAGCAGATTGTGAAATACTCAGACCGGCCCGTCTTGCACCAACAACCATGCCACGCTTAAAATTGCTTAAATCATCTTTCTTTCCCATTCTGACATTCAGTTTGGAGTTCAGGAGATTGTCCAGGAGATTGTGTGTCAGGACCACACCCCTAAATGCATTGAAGCAACTGCCATGTGATTGGTTGATTAGATAATTGCATTAATGAGAAATTGAACAGGTGTTCCTAATAATCCTTTAGGTGAGTGTACATGAATACATTTCAGAATTTTTTTGATACATATACATTTTTATATAATAAAGGGTTTTAGGGGATGCTTGATTATCAGAATGTGTCTTAAAGCCAAACATTTCTTTCTGTCATTTCAATAACCTTAAATAAGCATTGTTTTCTTTATATAACATCTGACCCAAATATCTTTTGTAAGATTCATACCTAACATCCTATTATACAAAATAAAATACATGCAATACTTTAAATACTGATATATGATTTGTTGAATGGCAAGCTAAACATTGGCATGTCAAGATTATGTGTTAGTCCAAGTGTCATTTCTCATATTTGCTTGTAGGGAAAGGAGCAGGATGTCGCTCAGCATGTCATCTAGTAAAAGTGTATATTTTTCATCCTAATTCCTGCTCTGACCCACTTAAAACATTGCACTGGCTTATTTTAGGATACCAGTCACACATACCTGACTCACATCTTTTTGAGTAAGGGGTGTGGTAGTCAAGTGACAAGTGACAAGTGACAAGAAATGAAAGGCAAAGATTTTGTACCTGACGAAAACAGTATGCTAAGGCAACAGGGTATCCAAAAATACAAAAAGCACCATGTTGCAAAATGCAATGTGCTTTTTAAAGATATAATCAAAGACCTCTATGACGCATCAGTACAGTAATACAGAGAGTCTTTTGGACATTATGGATGTGTGATCTAAAATGTAACATCCAATTCATGTGTGCACACCTAAACCAATAAAGGTCACACGGTGTCTGCTTAACGTCATTTGTGATCGAAAATTATTGATGATTAATCACCTCTGATAGATTATACTAAATGAACTGAATAAATAATTTTTTCTTGAACCTGTAAATCTAATCTAATACCTTTATCATTTAAAAGTGACCCTGCTGATGAGGTCAGATCTCAAATAACCCTACAGATGTTCAAGTGTTTGGGATCTTAAATAAGCCAAACTCTATGAGGTAGGATGGTAGTGTTGCAAACTGCTGGCACACTTAGCTCACAACCCTGCAACCGCACCTGCCACACAATCAGCTCATCACGTGAAAGCCGTCACTGCAAGGGCTGGCGGCCACAGCTGCTGCAGTCGGCCCTCATTCCTGTCACGTATCTGATGCTTTGGGGTCCATTAGGCGCATTGCGTGGCGCCCCCTTCAGCAAGACCCTCCAGTCCCCTAAGCCGTCTGCGAAAGGACCACAGATGTCTTCTCTGAAAAGACAGCAGGTGGACACATTCACGCACCCTCAGCCTGCTTATTTATAGGAAGTCATCATATCAAAATGACTGCAACGGATGGATTATTGGCCATTGCCAATCGCTGCTTGGTTGTTGAGACAGCAAAGAGAAATGTAGAGAGAGGAAGCGAAGAGAATACGTGTGAATGACAAAGAGTCCAACAGTAAAGCCCTGTAATGGCTTCACACTGCTAATTTGTCACTCGACTTGAATGGCAAAGAGCAGGATGACAGAAGCAAACCGCTTCCAACTGCCCAAAAACAAGACATTTCATTGGGTACTTATTCAGATGTCCGCTATATATAGACCTCTAAAGTAGAAAAATCCACTTTGAGTGAGTGCTAGTCTTTATACAGATCATTACAACCATACTGTATGAGGACACACACGCACATTTTACTTGAATAACCATTGGGCACTGCCATGATAAATTCCAATTTCCATTTGCTTGTTTACACTCTCTGGTCCTATTAAAACACACCTATAGTTTGTTTAACCCCCCCACATGCTCTCGGAGTGGTTCATTGTCAACAAACCAAGTGATCTCAGACCCCCCTTAAAGGACCCAAAAGCTAACCGTATTCAGACCACCTGAGTCGGTTGGCTTTTGGGTTCTTTGTGGTTTGATTTATTTCTTTTTCTAAACTTTATGTGAAAGCAATGAAATTTGATTGGCGTGTCGCTTTGACACGTGTACACACACCAACTATTCTCAATATAGTGCCTACATAAGTTATTCTTATTTTGTAAAAACTGAAGGAAAGAGGCTGTAACAGAACTGCCCTACACAGCAAATTTAGCAGAGTAAAAATTATTGTTAATGGAAATATAAAGAGTTCAGAGTTCATTTAACACTGGATTGAGTTAAAGCTATTTTATTTTACTCTATGAAAATAAAGAGTTAGTGTCAAAACACAGTGTTACCTCTTTTTTTAAAAATCAACTCCTACAGTGTTAACTCCTGTTTACTCCTGGGGTGTTAAATAGAGGACACCTCCCCCTTTTTACAGCACAAACTGAACCGTGTTTTTGGATAATGCAATTACAGCAGAACATCATCTCTTTCAATGTAAATGGTAAGTAAATGCTCAATAAATAAAATTTTGTTCAATAACATTTGAGAGTTGTGAGGTGTTATGTTTTCTATTGTTGTTAGTATCAAGGTTAGCATTTATAGTCATGTGTTATCGTCATTATATGAATGCAGCAGTTGAGTTTAGGTCTTAGCCTCAGATGGAGCAATTCATACTCATAATGTTTTGGGGAGTTTTTTTGTTCTCTTTTGCTTTATATGCTGTTTTAGTTTAAAAATATATATTTTTAAATCGGTAAATGTGTGTGGGAGATTTGCTTTGGGGACTTTGGAGGAGCACAGAAATAGACCTACAAGAAAAATTCTTCAGACGAAGAGAAATTTATAACAAAGTGAGTATTTTGTGCAAAACATAAATGTATAACTGATTTCAAAGTATTTTGTAATGTGTTCTGTATGTAAATTTTGTAATGCATTTTATAAATATTAGTTTCTGCATTGTTATACTTAGTTATTAGTTGTTTTTTAATAATGCCCTTTTATTTTTGTTTTATTAACAGAAAAGTTCAATAAAGGTCTGACCGAGGATCATATTACCTCCTCATTACAGCTAATGGTTCATCATATTCTGCTGTTATTATGTGAAAACCAACATGTCTTTTGGATTGAAATGAAATCAAACTTGTTTGTATGAACTGAAGCATCCCATAAACTGTGATTATAAATATCTGTACTTTTGTTATACATTGGGATTGTGCATTTTAGTTGTCTCGGATGTTAATGTTAATTTAATGAACACTTACATGCATGATACATTGAGGACAATCCTTTAGTCATAAATGTTGATTAGATGACTTAAAAAAAAGATGATACTGGTGTATTGTTACATTTTAAGAAACTGTTTGAAAATAATTTTTTCCCCAAAAGTACCGTAATATGTTGCTGTCTTTACATTTATCATATTAACACCATAGTATTAAAACATTACACTACATCGGAGTTAACAAATTACACAGAGGGAGATAATTTTTAATAAATAAAAAATATTTAACACTGATTAGTGTAAATTTATAGTTAGATGTTTAACTCTGCATAGAGTCAATGCTAACACTTTAAAAGAGTCAATGTGCCAACACTTTCAAAAGTGTTGAAATAACTCTATTAGGAGTGGACCCCATGAGACACTTTTAAAGTGTATATTCTATTTCCCTTACCTACCCCAATCCCTAAACCCAACCATCACACAAAACTTTCTGATACTTCACATTCTCAATAAACATCATTCTGTTTGATTTATAAGCATGTTTCCTCATCAAAATGTCCCCACAAGGTCACAAAAACACTGGTATTCCTATCTTTATGGAGACAATTGGTCCCCACAACGTGATAATTACCAGGTACACACACACACACACACACACACACACACACACACACACACACACACACACACACACATTCTGGTTTCCATGTTTTGTGGGGACATTCCATAGACGTAATGCATTTTATACCATACAAACTGTATATTCTATTCCCCTTACCTGCCCCATTCCCTAACCCCAACCATCACAAAAACCTTTCTTGTACCTTAGATTTTTAATAAACATCATCTTGTTTGATTTATAAGCTTGTTTCCTCATGGGGACATCAAAATGTCCCCACAAGGTCACAAAAACACTGGTATTCCTATCTTTGTGGGGACAATTGGTCCCCACAACGTGATAATTACCAGGTACACACACACACACACACACACACACACACACACACACACACACACACACAACATTATTACACTATCACAATCTTCTCATACTGTTTAAAACACAACATCATCTCACAAACATCTCTATGTAGCAAAAGTCCACTAAAGGGCATGTCATGTGCAAATTCTTATTATTCTGCTTATTTTTTTATTTTTATTTTAAGCATATATTACAGTCCATGTTTTATCACTAACGATTATTTCCATTCAACAGATGCATTTTTAAGATGAACCCCAATAAGGGATCAAAAGTGGAGAATACCTCCTCAAAAAAGCAACCGTCAGTGAGTCCAAAGGTTCTTTCACTTATGAACAAAATTGCAGACTTTGAATGGATGGAGTAAAACCTCAGATCTTTATCCTATTATTATTATTATTATTTCAAGTTTCATCGGTTGTCATGATTAATTATTCTATTCACTGTTCAGTTTTAAAGGACAATTTAATAATTACTTGTTTACCAAACTGCAAAATTGTTGTATTTTTAAATGTAATTGAATTTTAACTTTTAGACATTTTCTTTTTAAAATTTAATACCACTGCAGTTATGAACAATTATTTGTTATATTGTAATATATATTTGTAATATTGTTGCATTTGTAATGAATGTTTAATTGTTATACAGTTATGAACAAACTGTTGCTACTGCCTCTGCCTACAATCTTTATACCTGTATATTTTTGCATTTTTAAACAAATTTTATTTGTATATTTTTGCAGATGGTTAATACATTTCTGAAATACATTTTGCATGTATGGCTGATTTATTCAAATTACAGCAGTGTTTACAACTTTTTCCAGCTGTCGGAATTTTACATTTTTTTTACGGATTTTTCTTTTACATTGTAATGTAAAATTACAGAAAAAAACTGTATTTTGTATTACGGAAAATGTCTGTAATTTATTGTGCCTGTTATTTTACGGTATTTTTCCGGCACCCCAGCTGCCGGAATTTTACCGTTTTCTTACGGATTTTTTTTACAGTGTACACAAAATATTTTTATGCAGAAAATGTTAACATGAACATATATCTGAGATTTAAAGCTGAAATAGTTCAAATATATCACATATACAAAATGGCATATGGGTAATTGAGTTTAAACCTTGAGGGGCAGTTTCCCAGACAGGGATTAGACTAGTCGGCAGTGGCTCAGTGGTTCATGTAGGTTGTCTACAAACCAGAAAGTTGGTAGTTCAATCCCTGGCTCCACCTGAAGGAAACCAAGTGTCAAGGTGTCCATGAGCAAGACACTTTACCCCAGCTGCTCCCGACAAGCTGGGTGGTGCCTTGCATGGCTGACGCTGCTGTCGGTGAATGGGTGAATGTGAGGCAACTTGTAAAGCGCTTTGAATGGCCATGGGTCTGTTGAAAGTGCTATACAAATGCAGTCCATTTACCATTTAGTCCTAGACTAAAATAAATGTAAGAGCTGTCCATACTGAAACAACTTGCACTGATTATCTTAAAACACACCAGTGCCTCAAAATGCACACAAGTCATGTTTTAGTAAAGCATGTTTGTTAAAACTAGTTATATTTCCTAATTAAACTAATCCCTGTCCAGGAAACGTCTCGGTTACGGATGTAACCCTCGTTCCCTGAAGGAGGGAACGGAGACGTCACGTCGTGACCGACGAATTGGGAACTCGCTTAGAGAGACCAATCTGCTTCGTATACTACTAAAACGCCAATGAACTTGGCATTGAGATATTTGCATAATGCTGGCCCCGCCCCGCCAGGTGCCTTTATAAGCAGCAGGTGCAAATAGGGAAATTAGCTTCTTTTCGCTGAGAAAGCCGGGAGAAAGTGACCGGTCGATAAACAGCAGGGAGCAGCCCTGTGGCGACGGGACGTGACGTCTCCGTTCCCTCCTTCAGGGAACGAGGGTTACATCCGTAACCGAGACGTTCCCTTTCAGTCGGTCACTACGACGTCACGTCGTGACCGATGAATTGGGAATCCCTACCAAAACGCCACTAGGGGCTGACCTCTTCCAGTGTCTGCGTAAAGCCCTCCGGTTCCACTTAAGGAGGAGGAGATAGGTTTTAAGGCAGAAGGCCGGGCACTAGATGTTCCTTTAACCCCACAGAAGTGCCAGCGACTGGGAAGCGCCCTACCTGAGCGGGATAGGAACGCTGCGGAAGCCACCGCCCGTCTTAAGGGCTAATGGTGGGCGAAGTCAACCGTAGTTGAGGAATAAGGACAGCCGTGGCTGTGTAAGCAAAGCAGTGCTCTGCTAAGGGAAACGTGGGCTGGTAGGATTAACCCCACGGAAAAATACTCACAAAGGAACCCGGTGGGACACAATGTGGAGCCCGAGCCAGACACGTAGGTTCGCGAGGATACAGCTAGTGAAAGGCTGACAGCCAATGCTCCGCAACAAAGGCTGCCAAGGCAGCGGAGGAAGAACAATTCAAACCATTACGCATTTTTGTTCTGAAGGCCTTCCATACTGACACAGTTATGAAGCATCAGTTGGAGGCTGCAAGCCGACCTGCGAGACTGCTCTCCGTGCTCCCCCTGGTGAGGAAAGAACACGAGAGGATACAGGCTCGATACGAACACTGTAAAATCTAGTGAACGTATTAGGTGTCGCCCAACCAGCAGCTCTACAGATGTCTGTTAGCGAGGAACCACGAGCTAAAGCCCAAGATGAGGCAACACTCCGTGTGGAGTGCGCTCTCAAATTAAAGGGGCAAGGAATACCCTGAAGATTATAAGCCAGGGCGATAGTATCAACTATCCAATGAGACATCCTCTGCTTAGTGACAGCTTTCCCTTTCTGCTGGCCACCATAACAAACAAAGAGCTGGTCTGAGGTCCTGAGGCTTTGCGTGCGATCCACGTAGAGTCGCAGTGCGCGTACGGGGCACAACAAAGCCATGGTTGGGTCTGCGTCCTCCGGGGGCAGCGCTTGCAAGCTCACCACCTTATCTCTGAAGGGAGTGGTGGGAACTTTGGGCACGTAGCCTGGTCTGGGTCTCAGTGAGACAGCAGGACCAAACTAAAAGCATGAATCGTCAACAGAGAATGCATGTAAATCCCCTACTCTCTTCATGGAGGCCAATGCTATCAGGGTCAGAGTTTTCATTGATAAAAACATCAGACTCGTAGACTGCAAAGGCTCAAAAGGGAGACCTGAAGGCTTCAGCACCATGGACAGGTCTCAGGAGGAAAGAGGGAGGGCGCGAGGGGTTTAGCCTGCGAGCGCCTCTTAAATGTAATAATTAAATCATGCTGGCCAACTGATCTGCCGTTGATAAGAGAGTGATGAGCAGAAATAGCGGCGATATCAACTTTAATGGCGGAGGGACAGCCTACCATCTAACCTATGTTAAAGATATAAAAGCACAAAGTTAATGGGCATTCTCTGGGGTCCTCGCGTTGCGAAGAGCACCGGGTGACGAGAAAGGTTTCTTTAAGCGCGTAAGCCCGTCTTGTGGACGGTGCTCGAACCGCGTCGATGGTGTTAGATACCGCTTGCGATAAATCACCTAAACCTTGCGCGCGCTCAACGACCATACATGAAAATCCCACAGGTCGGGGCGCGGGTGCCATAATGTGCCCCTTCCTTGAGAAAGAAAGTCTTTCCTCAGGGGAAATCGTCAGGGAGGGGCTGTCGCGAGGAGCATTAACTCTGAAAACCAATTCCTGGTAGTCCAGTACGGGGCGACTAATAAAAGGCTCTCCTCGTCCTGCCTGACTTTGCACAGTGTCTGCGCAATAAAGCTCACTGGAAGGAATGCGTATTTACGCACCCCCCGCGGCCAGCTGTGTGCCAACGCATCCACGCCGAGGCTGCCCTCGGTTAGTGAATAAAATAGGCGACAGTGGGTATCGTCCGGCGACGCAAACAAATCTATCTACGCACTAGTGTTGTTTTTGGCGGCCTGTTTTAATTTTAGTTTTAGTCTAGTCTTTGTGTCAAGCTGACATTTTAGTTTTTATTAGTTTTAGTCAGTTCATACTCTTTTTAGTCTAGTCAAGTTTTAGTCGACTAAAAGTCTGGGCATTTTAGTCTTATTTTAGTCAGAATTATCCTTGACTATTTTTGTCTAGTTTTAGTCGACGAAAACTGGTGACATTTTTAGTCTAGTTTTAGTCAATGAAAATTGTATTTTAGTCTCTTTTTAGTAATGCAATTCTATTTAACCCAGTCAATATAGTATAAGTACCTAGCATTAGTATAGACAAAACCAAAATTTTCATAGATATAAGAATACATCCATTTCAGACATGGAAGATGCTCTGATTGGAATTTACTTGATTTGAAGATATATATATATATATATATATATATATTATTTTTTTTTTTACTTAATTTTATTTAACCTTGACTGTAGGTAAAGAGTCTACATTAAAGTCTACATAATCAAAACAGAGTAGTCTAAGCAGAAACACACACACAGGGCCACTGCTGGTCAGATGGGTGCCATAAGCTGACTTTTACGGTGGTGCCACCTTTAGTTAAAAAACAACAACAAAATCACAACTATAGTAGGCTATGTGTGAGAATAGCACTTTATTAAAATGTTATAGCACTTTATTAAAATGCTATTGTTATCATTTATAATTGTATTTTGACAGCAACACAAACTACAATTATACAAATATGCAATATAGTATATCTGTATTTGTTTTGCAAATAGCACTATAATGTGACAAAGCTAATTTTACGTGTCAGTATAAATCCAAGCAATTTTGGAGAATTACTAAATATCTTTCTTGTAAGTAAATTAAAAGCCAGCTTTGAGAAACATCAGATGTCTATTAACAAAAGCAAAAGTTTGTATGTATGGTTATGTTCTTAATAATACAGCTGTTTGATTGATTTAACACTCAAGCATTTAGTTAAGCAAGTTTAGTTAATTCAAATAATAAATAAGGACACAGACCCTTGTTGTTAGCACATAAGTTATAAAACAACGTCTTTAGCATATATATATTTACCATGCTTCAAAACACAACGCAGCACATGTCATTTAAACGATTGAAGATGCAAACTGGTACATTGTTATATTATTTAAATCACACAGATGAGTTCGCGGTGCCAGCAGTCAACGCTATACATTAACAGGCTTGTGAACTCACCTGAAAACGATGCAGGGGTTTCCTTTTGGACTTTTAGTTTCCATTTGAAGACTTAATGCAGCGGTGTACTCGCGGGCGCAGCTGTCCATCAAAAGTGACGTGTCGCGTGTTACTGCGCAAACGGATTGCGTATGATATCAAAGCATCGCGAGAACAGACTGCTCTGCATGCTTTCTAATCGCTCTCGCGGTACGTTTACGTATTTTTGCGGATCGATTTGCAGAGCGCCATTTAACACACATGATAATTTGCAGTCAGGTGGCGGGGTGCCAGGAGATGGCTAGACGAAATAACGTTATAACATTTCGTCTCGTCTCGTTTTGGTCAACGAAAATGAAGACACATTTTAGCATAGTTTTTATTTAGTAAACCACTTTTAGTCTCGTTTTTATTCGTCAACAATATTGTATTATACATTTTATTATAGTTTTTGTCACATGACCAGCATTTACGTTGCGTCTCGTCTCTTTTTCGTCACGTGATAAAGGTTCGTTGACGAGGATATTTCGTCATACTTTTCGTTGACGAAAGCAACACTACTACGCACAACCGAACTTCTTCCAAATTAGCTGGACCGTCTGGAGGTGGAGTCGCCATTCGCCGGGGGCGCAGCTCGGGAAGCGCGTCTGCCGCTGTATTGAGCGAACCCGGGATGTAAATGGCACGAAGGGACCTCAGATGCTTCTGACTCCAAAGGAGGAGATGACGAGCGAGATGCGACAGGTGACGAGAGCGCAAAACCGCCTTAACGGTAAATAACGCAACAGTCGCAATGTTATTGGTGTCGGCTAATACATCCTTCCCTCGCATCTCCATAGCGGAGCGTACAAGTCCCAGATATACAGCGCACCGCTCGCGGCAGTTGGGGTGCTATGCACACCCCTGAGACTGCAAGCCCGTCATACGTGGCTGATCATCCCGTGCTGAGGGCATTGCAATATACAGAATGCCAGGAGACCCCTCAGGGGCATATCTTCTATCGGAAATGCCGGGTCTACCACGGGGAAAAATTGAAATGACACGCAGGTGCAATGTTTACACGGTGTATGTCGGTGTGCCACGCTCTCCTCGAGACTCGATCGTAAGCCAACGCTGAAGCGGTCTCATATGAAGCAGCTCGGGCGGCGTCACAGCCGCAGCATGCTGTCATATGTCCAGGAGCTTCTGAAATTGTTTCAGAGGGACCGCGTACTTCCCTCGAATTAAACCGAGGCAAGTCAGAACTGACTGGTTGCGCGCTCTTGTTAAACACGCCAATTAGTCGATCGAGTCTTATTTCCATACTGAGAAAAAGGATCCTCTGCACGGGGCAAAGTTGCTCTTTCCCAGTCGACCTGAAGACTTAAACGAGCGAGATGCCGAAGCATTAACTCTCTGTGTTCGCGCACGTCTGCCAAGAACGGGCTATTATAAGTCAACGTAGAAAAAAGCAGAATGTGAACAACGCTCTCTCTCTGACATTTTAATGCCGTGACTAGCACATGGAGACACGGAGAGAGAGAGACAGCTCGAATGATGTACTTAGTATTAATATGCCCACCCCACGACGCAGAGCGAAAAACGGTCTAAAGCGAGGGGAGATGGACACATAAAGTACATGTCTTACAGGTCTAAGGCTGCAAACCGATCTGAATATTGAAATACGAGCCTCGGCGTTATCATCCAAAAAGAACACCTTCGTAGAGCCGGTGCGTAAATCAAATCGATCGTAACCCGCCGCGTATTTTGGGTACTATGAGATAAAGGCTGGAAAAACCCTATCATCATCATCTCGGTAAGAGGGACCGGCTCGAACATCCTTCGCCAACAGGATATCGACTTTTGCACGCAGTACATGTGCATCGGACGCTTTCACTACAGTGAAACGAAAGCCCGAATTTTGGGGTGTGCCGGATTCATAACCGAGGCGGATCGTGCGTAAAACCCAACGAAACGGGCTGGGAACTGAAGCCAAGCACCCAGGCACCGTACGAGGAGAAATAACGACACTATCGAAGTACCCACGGTGGGGCAGCGAAGCGAGACAGGTGGGACTGCCGGTGCGTCTGCTGTGACAGCATAAACATCTACAGTATGTGTGTGTGACACTGACCTGAGCCCGCTGAGGGTAACGGTCGTCTGGTCTCCTCTACGGAGAGCGCAGACTCTGATGAGGGTGCTGGTGGTCCGGTCTCCTCAGCGGAGAGCTCGGACTCCTCAGGTCACCCACTGGCGATAGAGGAGAGGTAGGGGAGCTGGTGTGTACCCGCTCACGGCTCTTTCGATCCTCCGGAGACCTAGAGAGGGAAGAGGAATGCACTCTTATGTGTGGTTAAGTGGGTACCGGCCGAACAGCCGGTGGAACATATGCAAACCAAGGATTTTCCACCCGACCCTCTATCAGGGGAAGGAGCTTCATCTCCTGAAGAGTGATCCTCTGCCAATCCGGGTCGCCCTTCACTGGCCACTTAAAGTCCCGAATTTCACGGGAAGCGGCTAAGCGGGCGGGGCGAGCTGCTGACGACCGGTTCCCCTGCGCTGCCGAGATGGGGTCCGAGGAGGGGAACGGAGGTGGTCGCCGCAGGACGCCGACGGCGAGAGGCAGACTGAGGAGCCGGCGTGGTGGACCAAGGGCAGCTCTCTTCCGCCGGGGCATGACCTAGAAGATCGCCTCAGTCTGCGCAGCGGAGCTGTACGACTCCTCTGGCTCGCCGAAGAGGCCGGTCTGTGAGACAGGAGCAGTCAAGTTGTTCTCGTCTGCGTCCGTCATGTCAGCCAGACACAGCCAAAGGTGGCGATCTTGAACCACTGTGGTGGACATCGCACGACTGAAGGTCGCGGCCTCCCTCGTAAATCCTTTGTGAGCCTGCAGCAACGTTATTGCGTGCAGGGCCGAAGCCGCCTCTCCGGCATGCCTGATGGGCAGCGTCCGTAACCGGACGACTGTCTACAAACACGGGAGGGAAGGGTTGGGTGGTCCCTCCAGGAACACATCCCGCTCCACTGAAGGGGTCCCCGCCTTTAGCGGCTCCGTTGGTGAGGGAGGTGAGGGGTGAAAGCTGAACGGCCGGATGGCCGCAAATCACGTCAGCTCTTCGTGCCGTCGGGAAAGAAAGGCACAGGAGGAGAGGACCGAGAGGCCCGAGCAGCTCCGAAGTACCAATCCTGTGGGCGGGACGGTTCGGGCGGAGAGGGGTTAACCTTTCCAACTCTACTGTCTCCGCCGCTCGAGCGGGCACGGCCGCCATCTCCGGAACGACTCTGCCTCGGAGGAAAAATGGACACCCCTCTGATGCTGCAGAAGTGACGGGACCAGAAGGAGGTCCAATGGATTCGGCAGACATCGTAGAACACGACTCTGCAGTCTCCACCGGAGCCTCAACCGGCTGAGGATGAGAAGGCCGGTAGGTGGAGGACGCATCCTCCGTCCTACTCAGCGTAGTGACGCGAAGGGCGCCCTGCGAGCGCTTGACAGCCGCACCATGGCGGCGTCAGCACTGCAAAGGCGCGGACAGCGTTCCCGTAGAAACGACAGTCGTCTCCGCAATCCAAGAGGGTTATGCTCTCACAGAGAGAACAGAAACTCTCCACGAACGCAGCCCCGGAGTGCTCGATGCCTGAGCACGAAGACAGCGCTCGTGACCGTCACTGGAACCCTTATACTTCTCGCATCCAAGATCGCACGGGCGAAAAGCTATCCTGAAAAGGACGCTGATCTCCGCATATACGAGAGAGTGGCTGATTTAACAAGGCACAAAGCTCTCTCGTATCACTCTTTTAGGGAAATTCACTCAGATGCTTAGTTGATGAGCGCACAGGAAGGCAACGCACACACTAAACTCAAAACAATAAACAGATGTAGAGCCGTGGAATAAGCGAAGCGTCCGCTGTGATACTGCTAGTTCAGCCAACTTCAGCAATCAAATCCCAACAGAGTAAAGTAGCTTCTCAGTAGCAGATAAAGCCGGCTTTCGAAGCGAAAAAGCTAATTTCCCTATTTGCACCTGCTGCTTATAAAGGCACCTGGCGGGGCGGCGCCAGCATTATGCAAATATCTCAATGCCAAGTTCATTGGCGTTTTAGTAGTATACAAAGCAGATTGGTCTCTCTAAGCGAGTTCCCAATTCGTCGGTCACGACGTGACGTCGTAGTGACCGACTGAAAGGGAACCTCCCCTTAGGAGCTGTTTAGGGTAATCCAGGACTAGGCCTTAATTATATTAGGACATTTAGCGAAGTGGTTTTTATAGACAAACCTTACAAAAAAAATCACTGGTGTGCATCTCGAGACACAATAATGCCACTTAAATATTTTTAGATGGCAGTATGTTTTTAAATCAAGTTTATTTAACTAAATTCAGGAGGATCCTAGTCACGTAATCCAACCAATCAACACGAAGAGTTCTCTATAGCCATCCCTCACCTTCGTCCTGTGACAGTTGCAGCATCTGTCCGGGTAAAAACTGTTTTTGGAAGTTTTGAAAACTGTATAATGTACTGTTTTATGAGTTCAATAGCTTAATACAAATTAATTATAATCACAAATTAAGTACAAATCCTTAAATAATACAGAAAGAAGACTTCACTAGTATTGGTTAATATTCAAAAATTACTTAAATAGTCAAAATGTTCATCAAAAAAAAATATTAAAAGGAACATGACATCACGTGTGACTGGTAGCAATTAGACAGAGATATTAAGCTGGTTAATTACACACAAGGAACTCAAAATAAAAAGCATATTATTAAGAAATGATTCATCTCTAGACTTATCATATTATGTAGTATATCGGGGGTTATCGCAATAATAATATCAGAGCGCCATCCAGTGTCCACATAGAGAGTGTGCTAATAATTTCTCAACATCTGCCAGGACTTAGTATGTGCTTTATTTCTGTTGGGAATGGTTTTGCAACTGTTGTCATAGTTGCAAAACCATGGGGTGGTGATGGTGCAGTGGATAAGACACACCCCTTTGGTGTGAGAGACGCGGTTCGAATCCACTGTGACACACCATTGTGTCCCTGAGCAAGACACTTAACCCCTAGTTGCTTCAGAGGCGTGCGACCTCTGACATATATTTGCTTTGGATAAAAATGTCAGCTAAATGAATAAATGTAATAGTGACAGTAACATGCTGAACTAAACAAAGCAGCAACATTAAATTAAACCACCATAATGGTTTCATCACATTTGTAAAGAAAAGTGCAACAGTCCAAGAACTAAGTGCTTCACGTTACTTTATTTGAACATCTAACGCATACATTCGTAGTGCATGCATGGTTTTTGCTGAATTTTTTATATTATTCAGTAAAACATTAAATAACAAACATGGATGAAATAATTCACTAACAATCATCCTGACATAATTCAACCACAAACAAAAAAGACTTTGAACAACCAAGCTGCAGTGCTGAACATTGCACAATCCTTATGTCTCCTATTTATGACACCCTCAGTTTAAGTATACAGCAGCAACTCCCAAAAAAATAAATAAAAACATAATAAAAAACAACACTGTTTTGGCAAACCAAATCAAATCAGTCTGATACAGATTTCCTTCTGACTTACACTTTTATATAGAAATCAGTTATTTAGCTTTTCTCTTATTTTACTTTTCTTGAACTTTCATTGTGCATTCACAGAAACGAGAAGAGAGAACGTTGGTGAGGTTCCCGATCTGTGTACGGAGGAACATGCGATCTTCCTGCAGATCCTGCACCTGTTTCTCCAGCGCTTCAATCTTCTCCTGTTTGTTATCCAGCAGACACTGCAGTTTGGTGATGGTCAGCATCTCAATAGAGGGCATACACTCGAATAAAGTTGTTGCTGTTGAGAAAGAGAAATGTTTTTATTTTCTTCAATACACAATTAAAGGTTTATTAAGGGGTGTTTTAATACATTTTGGGTTTAACATGTAAAACTTCAGCACTTTAATATAAAGCCCTCCATTTTAAAAGAACCATAATGTTTGAGTCAAAGCAATGATGTAAAACTTGGTTTTACATCTAAGAGCAGCTGGGTGTTTTTTTACTTTTATTATGGTATAGCATATAAACAACGTTTGTACAAACATATACAGCTCACAACAATTAAAACAATAAAAGAAATATTGAGAAAAAACAGCTGGGTGTACTGAAAGCGAGTAGTAGTATATGATTGCATAATGGGGAACAGACATTCCAAGGGGAACATGATTGGCTTCTTCACCGGCCCTTAATGACGGATCATCACCTGCCTCGATGCAGTGCGTAATCATGGGAAACATTTTCTGTTTGAGATTCATCAACCCTGCAATCTTATTTAGAACATTGTAAGTTGTTTTGATTGTATTTTTTACATTACTTCGTGATTGTGTGCAAGGCATAAATTGCATGCGATTATCATGCACATCTCATCAGTAAAACCGGTTCCGTGATTAGTAGTAAATCGCCATAACCTGCTTTCAGATGTCACCTCATTTACTACACAGAGCCACAAATCTCTGCCAAACTATATCGCATTTGTTATCGCAGGCCATTCTGGTTTTACTGATGAGATGCACAAACTGATCTAAATAAATGACTGGACTCCACATAGAACGCTTAACGTAACAGTGAGAGGTGAAGTCGTCACAGAGTTCAAGCAGCCATCTTGCTATGCCAAACCAGCAGAGGGCGTCATTGACTTACATTCAAAATCATGATCTAAATTCACCCGATTTACAGCATCTCAGTCACGCAAGATTAATTTTTAGAATACGTTTATTACTCCTGATGTTAATTGTTACTCCTGATGTTATTTGCAATGTTTATGTTAAAATCGGACAGGATAAGAGATTTATACGTTAAAGTGGGTGTGTCTGCTGCATTCTGTTTTAATGACACAAGTGTAAATAAAGTTTTATGACATTAAAACCCTAAACAGTCAATGTTATTTCTCTGGATAAAAACGTATATTCTATGGCTTTTTATAAGCACAGAGGCATCGAAATTGGGTGTTGATTTTATATTGCCTCAAATGTAAGTTTAACCATGTTTTAAAACATGATCGTAGCGTTCCAAAATACACGTTAACATCGTTAACGCATTTTACTGTACAAACAAAACAATAGCCAACTGTATAACAAAACATAATTACAAAACCAGCGAATTATTGCATTCACATATCGTACCTAAAGCATGATTATTTAACACGTTTGTGATTAATAATACATATGCTGCATTCTGTCCGCTGATCTGTTACTGTAATGAAGATGAATGTATAGTAACTCACTGTTTAAAAGTAAAATATATAATTTTAAATAAATAACTATTTACATGCTTATGACGTTTGTGTTGTAATAATAAACAATGAGACTGACTGATAAAGTAGTTTTATCATTAAAATCTTATAACTCCTATTCATTTAATAGAATGTTTGGGCATACCAATATGGCTGCGCGGTGGCTTCACAATTGTGACGTCAAGAGCAAGGCTTTGAACCGGTTCACGGAACGAAAACCAGAAACTTTTGATGTTTTGCAAGGAACAGAAACAAACCAGAAACTTTCTAAAAATATATGTTCCGGAACAGAACCGGAAAATAATGGTAACCGGTTAATACCGTTATTTTTTCCGTTCTTTGACAAGATTTCTGTGCAATATGACTCAGTGAAGTTCACTTCCGTTCGTTGTTGACTCATCGGGACACTTTGACTATTTTCAATTTACCGAACCCCATCCAATCATATAATTCGCTACTAAATTACCTGCAGTGCATACGATCCTGGTCAAAACTTGTTTCGATCCTCTTTTCATCGACAACCGAATTCAATTGGCTACGAGATTTTGGTTCCAAACAACATTTAAAATCTGTTTTTAATCCAGTTTGATATCCCAGCAATTAAATTTTCATTCAGCATCAGTGCCGCAACCACTGCCGCTCCAAAAGGCCTCTCTAATCAATAAACCTAGGCCCTCAGTCGCCGGTTGTCAGAATCATTCAAATCCTACATTGGATTCAACCAATTGCATATCAGAAAAGCTCATATACCCCTAGTTTGTTTTGTTTGCTTCACTTGCACATTCATTAAAATAAATAAATAAATATTATATTTATCTTTGTGCGTTTATATTTGTGAGAATATACTGTATGTACAGTATTCGTATACATTTTCCCCAGCATTTTTTCACACACGGTAGCACTCTACCGTGCACGTCGCTGTATGGCAGTGCGGAATTTTCTTTCACCAATTTAAGTTTCGCCCCTTCGAATCGCTGGTCGAGCCCCATCACTCGTTTTCTTACCTTTATATTTTCATTCGACTGCAACAGGACCTACCCATCCAATGCTGAGAGCATCTCCGCAAAAGCTCCCTTTGGATGCTGCGAGGGTCCTCCCGGGGGGACACCAAATTTTTTGCTCTATTAAACCCTATTCTAGAGCCTTCCTGTTTGACTGCAGGCGGGACCTACCCGTCCGATCACGCGAGCGTCTCTGTTAAAGCTCCCTTCGGACGCTGCGAGGGTGCTCCCGGTCGGACACCAAAATGTTTTGCTTTTTAAACCTTATACTCGAGCATTTCTGTTTTACTACAGGTGGGACCTACCCATCCAATGCAGCGAGCATCTTCGCTCAAGCTCCCATCGGATGCTGCGAGGGTCCTCCCGGTTGGACGCTTAATTTTGCTTATTTAAAATTTTTTATAGTCGAGCATTCCTGTTTGACTGCTGGCAGGACCTACCCATCCGATGCTGCAAGCACCTCAGCCAAAGCCCCGTCGGATGCTGCGAGGGTCTCCCCGGTCAAACGCCTAATTTAAATGTTGCTTGTTTTACCTATTCAATTTCTCACCGCCCTCACCAGCATTTCCCGCACTGCATGTGGAGACGTCTCGTTCGATGCTGATAGCATCTCAACCAAAGCTCTCATTGGACACTGTGCCGGCCTCCCAGTGATATGCCTTAACTCGTTTAATATTGCACCTCGTTCTAGTTCGCAAATGCGCTCCCCGTTTGACTGCCGGCGGGGCTTTCCTGTCCGATGCTGCGAGCATCTCAGACAATGCCCCCGTCGGATGCCGTGAGAGCCCTCCTAGTCAAACCACTAGTTTTCCCACCGCTTTCTATAGGTCTTTGCGCTTACACTTTTTGGGGATGTTTTTCTGGCTGCTGTCCATCATTTATGTGGCATTTTTGGGGAGTACTCTGGGTTTGGGCTAAAATTCTGAGCTCGGAGCGCTCTCCTCGGACAGCATGCCAAATATACTTTATATCATTCCCTATCGATTACATGTTAATGCGAACTCGTGAAATGAAGTTTATTTAACTAAGTTCGGGAGGAGCATGGTCATGTGATCCAACCAATCAGTGCAAAGAGGTGCCTATAAATGGCAGTCTCTCACCTCTGTCCCGTGACAGATTTTTTGCAGCATCCCTCCTACACCCCATCACCTCACTCTCATCTAGATTAATTTATCACAGTTAAAGAGAAGGGAGTACTCTGGGTTCGGGCTAAAATTCCGAGCTCGGAGCCCTCTCCTCGGACAGCACGCCAAATATGCTTTATATCATTCCCTATCGATTACATGTTAATGCGAACTCGTGAAATACTAATTAGCGGTGTAGCAGATCGCAGTTGATCCATGATCCATTCCATACAGATCACGACCCACGGTTCGGCTCGCATGCGATTTGCGGATTAATACACAGATTTAAATAGGGTAAAAGTTGATCATTTGCACGTGTTTCAAAGGCTTTAAATGCATTAAATCTAGTTGTTTTAAACAAAATTATGCTGTTAGATTAGGTATAGGCAACTCTGCAATTTTTTCAAATTCCCAGTTAATTCCCATATATGGTAAATGGTTAATGGACTGCATTTATATAGCGCTTTTAACAGACCTATGGCCATCCAAAGCGCTTTACAATTAGCCTCACATTCACCCATTCACTCACACATTCATACACCGACGGCGGTGTCAGCCATGCAAGGCGCCAGCCAGCTCGTCGGGAGCAGCTGGGGTTAGGTGTTTTGCTCAAGGACACCTCGACACTTGGTCCAGTGGAGCCGGGGATTAAACCACCAATCTTCCGGTTTGTAGACAACCTACATGAACCACTAGGCCACTGCCGCCCCACTATATTCATGTTAGTTCCCATGGAAAGTTTCCAGCCTTGAAAATTCCCAAAATGTTGCAACCCCATACCTGCAACCTAGGGCTGGGCGGTATGACGGTATATTCCGTTACCGCGGAATAAAATGTCAGACGTAACAGATTTTCCTATTCCGTCTATTCCGCGGAATGCAAATAAGTGGGCGTGGCTAACTCTACCCTTCAGCATGTTAGACTGAGTGTGATTGAGAAACATGTAAAATAGTTCACTTATAAAAAATGAACGAGTTATTTGTGTAATTTTTATAATAAGAGCCAGTGAATCCACCGCGGGTCTCGCAGTGAGACTCTTGTCTTGCTCGCTCTCGCGCGCGCGCTCTCTCTCTCTCCTCATACAGCAGCCGGCCGGTCGGTCTCTCGCGTGCAGAGGTCTCTCTAGGCAAGCGCAAGGAGCTGCGATGCCAATTAAAGAGTTCTTCTCACACATAATGCTAATAGTTGTAAAGTTTTCTGAACTTTAAGCAAGCCAAGACAAAACTTGCGTTTATATCAGTGACACGTGCGCTGCTGAAACGATGTAGATTGACGCGCCATTTGCTTATACAAACATATTTGATCGAAAAGAAGAGAAAGAGATGCAAATGTTAAGGTCTAATAGAAAGTAAAGGGCGTCAAGACATTAAAACAAACTTTATGATCATCACATCATAGCACCTGTCACATTTATAATATCTAGAGCTTCTTCTCTCATATACAGGTATTTATCCTGTCTGTAGGTTTTTGCATATATTTATACCTGTTCATTTTACATATTGCATATGTTTAATGTAATGTATGGATAAATACAAAATACAATGAAGCCATAGCTTCAATAGTATAGTAAAATTAATAACTCAATTAAAAACAAGATTCTGTCTAATTAAGACTTATCTGTTGTTATCTTCTGGGCATTTTCACTTTAACATTATTAACTTTTTAAATTGCTCATATTTTAAAACTGTGGTGAGCATTTAGTTGAAAGCTATTGTGAGTGGTGTATTTCTGTACATTTTTATCATCAAAAAACAATATAAACTGAAAAACATGTATACCGTGAAATATTCCGTTCCGTGAAATAAAATGACTTATTCCGTGAAATAGATTTTTGGTCATTCCGCCCACCCCTACTGCAACCCAGCAACCTGTTTTATTTATTTTTTGTGGTTTGTTTTCTGCAGTTTAGCCACTGTTTTTCTGTTATGTCCACAACTCCAAGTGGAGATTTATAATTAGAGATCGACTGATATATCTGTTTTCCCCGATATTTGCGCATTTTCCGATTATCGTATATCGGTTTTGTAATATTTAATTGACTGATAAACAAGAGAATTGAGAATTGCGCGCTGGACCCATCTGAGAAGAGGAGCTCACAGCAGCAGAAGCAGCGTGCACAGCAAATATGACGGCGGAGTGACGCGACTTCATTAAAAGGACTTTGAGTATACTTACTTTGCATATGAGGCATTTATAACTCTTATTGTGCATTAATGTATGTTATGTTAAATAAGTTGATATATTAAAAGCAATGTATGCAGCTTGTCCAAGAATAGAGACGAACTAACAGAGTCACGCTGGCTGATCCATAAAATCCAGTGCCAATAACGACGTAGCTTTGCATGAATAAAACAGCCATGAATTAATGCTTTGTGGAATTAAAAACGCTAAATTAAATTTGTTTTTCTTTTATTTATGCTTATCATTAGCATCGTAAAATCACGTTCATATTGCTGTTCACTTACCGGGGTTGAAGGCTAAAGCACAGCCATCACTTTTAACAAGATTTTTTTTAAGTTATATTAACATTTCCCAGATAGACATTATTTTTGCTAAAATATCTAAATAAATGTCTGTGGATATTAATTAATTATTTATTACCTCCGCAAGCGGTCACAGTTTGATACAGTTAATGCGTGAGTAAATGCATAGATAAACAGCGCTGTCAACAGCCATTTCATAAGCTATAACAACTAAATATTAATTATTCTGACATCAAATAACGTTACCAGTTAAGAAATTCAGTGATATATATATAAGCCGTTTTGTTTGTTACTTTCCTGAATGTAGTATTGCAGTCAGTGATATTATTTGTAAAATCTCTTTGCTAACTACTTGTTGGACTGCTGAAGGCTACAGCTTGCTGGTCAAAACAACGATATTATATCCCAAAAAAGGCACTTAATCCACTTGTTTTACTCTATAAACTATGTACAACATGCAGCCAACTCCGCTATACTTTTCTCTCTCTCCCGCTCTGTTACCTGGCAACCGCAGCGCGAACTTTGGATCAGTCATTTCTGAGGAAATGATAGGGGTGTTTGGAATGGTCCATGTATTGGGAATATAGTTTCTACATTATTCATTAAATTATTATTATTCTTCACTCTTTCAGACCCCTCTATTTATGACTTTGTATGCAAAGAGGGAGTGATTATGATGATGATGATTATTATAAGGGTTTGTTCAGTTCAGTAGTGTTGTAGTATTTATGTCAAAAACAGAAGTATAACAGTAAATAAAAATCGGTTCAGCATATCAGTTATCGGGCACATAAGCATCCAAATATTTGTTATCGGCATCGGTTTTAAAAAATGAGTATCGGTCGATCTCTATTTATAATGGCTTACTTGATACCCACCATTACACTGCAACCCCTTTCCTGTAATAAGGTTTACTTGGGTATTATCTCAATTAACATGAAATTTAGAGATGCTAATGATACTGTTGATTCTGAGTAAATAAATAATAACATACTGGAAATGGCATTGCTCAATGTGTTGTCCTGTTCAGCTTCAGTGTGGACCTCAGAGTTCATATTTTCACACTCATTTGTTTCATTTCTTGGTTCTTGTTTCACCCAGCTGGGACTGCTCACAGGACTGTCATGTGTCACAGAGCTGCAGTCTGTCTGAATGCTGGCTGAGTTTATAACAGATTCCTGCTGACATTGAGAGTTCACCTCAACATTGCCACTGAAAGAGGACAAAAATCACACAACAATCAACCCAAACATCATCTCAAAATAACAGAAAAAAAACAAAAAACAAAAACAACAAAGGATTGTGGCAAATGTCTCTACAGCTTTGTAATTGTTTGATTTATTGTTACTGTCATTATGAAGCATTCTTGAGCTTAGAAAAAGTGATATAGAAGTTAAAACATACATATATAAACATTACACATATATTCAATTAAATATGGATGACTTAAAGTGGACGCGCTGATATGGTCAAAAGATGCTCTCAGGAACAAGAATGTCCCTGATCTCACTAATACAGAGTTCAGACTGCACAATTTTAGCCCTGATTTTGACTCGCCGACAGGTTTTGAGAAATCGCAGACAAATGCCCGAAATCACAGGCAAATCGATGCTCATGCACACGAGTGACAATCACACAGTGTGAATTATTAAGACGCGATCTGAGAGAATCGCAGCCAAGTAGCCGACACGATTCAAAATCATGCTGTGTGAAATGCGTTTTGACTGAGGCTCTGTTTACACGTACATGGTTATTTTTAAAAACTGAGAGATTTACCTTCGTTTGTGCCCCTCGTTTACACGCAAACGGAGAACTCGCCTGTGAAACCGATTGTTTCTAAGAACTCCGGCCAGAGTGGAGATCTTGAAAATCTTCGGTTGCACGGTTGCATGTAAAGTGAGACAAACGGATGTTTAAGCAGGCAACGTCACAGAGTATGCGCCAGAGCTCGCACCTACGTCAAAAGTGCGACCCATGTTTACATGTGACTGCTACTCTGAACGCTTCCAAGATCACATTTATGTTCGTGCAAACTAGTTTCGTGTGTTTGTATTTGCAAATACAGCTGCTCCATTATGTCGAGGAGCAGAGACGAGTGCTCTGAGGTCAGCAATTTTACGCGTGTTTGACTTCATGCGGCACTGCAACGGATGATGTCAAAGTACCGCGAGAGCGATTCGAAATTAGACCTCTACGTGTGATTCCTCAACTCGCTCTCGCTGTACGTTGACGTCATCAATCACCTACTGCAACAACTCCTCCCTCCAACATAAAGAACCAGTTCACGTCACCACCACCGCTGCCGGTGATTGGCTTACGTGGGCTTGAGCGTCTCTTGACGGCAAATATGCACGGGTATGTGTAAATAAACACTTTTCTGAAAACTGACATGTGTGCACGATATTATTTTTGAAACCGGAGAGGTTGAAATGTCCGTTTATGAAAATAGCCGCCCACGTGTAAACATAGCCTGAAAATAACATCGGCGATGACCTGCAGCCAACGAGAGAGCAACATACAGGGCAGCTGGAAGTATGGAGAGGAGTATGCCCAACAATTTCCTCCTTCATAATCTATTTATTTTTCTTCTTTCTGCTGCAAATGAGCACATGATGCAATATGTATGGCAAGCTTCTTTCCGGCTATAATTTTTAATAATAATCCCAGTCTCACGTGAGAACTCCGTGACCTTGCGTTGTTTCCTTCGCGTCACTTCTCGCATGCGTTTGGTTGCGAGATGTAGTTTGCGGACCGGGACAAAGTTGTCTGCTATTCTTTCAATGATAAAGTCATGCAGTATGAAACCCCCTGTCGCCAATCCATCATGCAGTCTGAACACAGCAGCGACTGAAAGCTACTAGTGATGTTATGTTCTTGAACGAATCGTTCTTTTGAGCCGGTTCTCAGGAAGTAACCGGTCGAGCCGGTTCGCAAATCGAACTGAATCGAACTGTAGTTCTGGGCATAGGTTCCGGGTTGATGACGCAGGACGCACAGCCGAAATAGCACGTCGGACTCGTAAAGACCCGAACGAAGTTAGTCGATGATTGCCGAGGCGAGGATTGCCGACGATTCTGACGGATGAGTTGCTGACAATGCGTGTGAATCACCGAGGATTTGAACGAGCCTGATACGCGAAGTTTTTTGTTTTATTAGTTTCTTGATATGTTTCTTTTATTAGAAAGCTTTAGTTTTGATACGATTTATTTTGCATGCAAATCATTGTAGTTGTTTAAGGAAGACCAATGAGTTTAACACACAAGTTTATTTATTATTACACAAATCTGCAATTGTGCATCAGTGTCTTTTAGGAATCTTATTCAAGTTGTAGGCTTGTCAAAACTGGTCAATTATATC
The DNA here is from genome assembly GCF_030506205.2 of Paramisgurnus dabryanus. NCBI lineage: Eukaryota > Metazoa > Chordata > Actinopteri > Cypriniformes > Cobitidae > Paramisgurnus > Paramisgurnus dabryanus. The sequence continues at coordinate 5,391,655 of NC_133358.1, read as the reverse complement.
TGGCATTTACTATTTATTTATTATTTATGATCCGCGATTTAAACTGTGACCACAAACATTTCTAACTTGTGAATGCAAGGCAATAAATCAGCTATGCCTTCACAAAAACAACTTTTTATTTAAATGTTTTGATACAATAAATGCGTATAATGTAATTTCTTGATGACGTCAGGAACCGGTTTTTGAACCGGTTCAATGAGCCGAACTGTCCGAAAAGAGCCGGTTCGTGAAAATGAATCGGACTTTGCATCACTAAAAGCTACCCCTGATAGTCACGCAGTGTGAAATGATATGTGACCTGACTACTTTTTTATGCAGTCTGAACTCAGTATAAGTAGCAAGATGCAAATCACATTCATGATTAAACTAAAGGTAATTGGCTATTTAAAACTATGAAATAGGCCCCTCAAATATCCATCCACAGCATGCAATCCATGGTGATTTTAATGTCATTGGCTCAATCTGGCCGATAAATCGCATGCCATTGTCATGTGCATCTCATCAGTAAAGCCGGTACCGTGATTAGAAGTAGATTGCCATCACCTCCTTTAAGATGGAGCGTCATTTACTATACAAAGCCGCAATTCACTGACAAGCTCCTCGATAATGATAAATGCGATATTGCCTTGCTTGGCAGTGAATTGCAGCTTTGTGCTCCATCTGAAAGCAGGTGATGGCAATTTTCTTCTAATCACGGAACAAACTTTACTGATATGCACATGACCATCAAATGCAATTTATCATCAAGCCCTCTAAACCTTATTACATTAGATGATGCAACATTTATTTATTTATTTCTAAACTTTATTCTGAGTTCTTTCTCAATAAACTGTCAAAACATAGTACAATGCAATGCAATGACTACCTCTCTCTTCTTTTTGCAAAATGCATGGCCCTTGCAAAAGGATTAGTGCTTACTCTTGCTTTGAGTCGAGTTTGTTCCTTATTTGTTAGTGACATCTATGGAATAAACAGGTAAGTTGCTTTATTAAACCCATTTTATACATAAATATTGCACTGTTCAAAACCCTATATAAAATAGATTGCATGCTATTAAGCTTTTAAATTGATAATGAACACAAATAATCTGTAAGTTATACGTATATGATATCATAACAACATTCAATATGAGCACATTAAGCAGAATTAACAACAACGGTAATACAGCTATACCAAATCGGTCGATAATGTATCGCGATATCGCGCCGCTGCTTGTTAAAGTGACAACGGATATCACATTAAAATCGTCGCAAATTAAAACAGATTGCATCCTACCGTTATCTCTCTGAATTGTATCGGGTGATGGTTGCGCAGATGGGAAAACATGTTGGAGGTGTTTCCATGCTTCACGGCTACTTTCCTGCTACACTTTTTACAAATAGGGAAATTATCTTCGACTAACGATCCCTGTTCATTTTTTCGATATCCAAAATATTTCCACACTTCGGACTTTACCCTTTTAGAAGGAGGGTAAAGGCTCTGATGCGCTCCCTCTGCCATGTTTCTCCACATTAGTTTTGTTTACGTTTTCGCGCTCGTTGTCAGCTAGGCACACGAGAATGCGCATGCGTCATCTACAAAACGCACCCTAGCGCTGAATCACATGTCAACAGCGCCACCATATTAGGGAGGTCAAGACTCTCTTAAAACACAGTGAACGGAGACTTGCGTTATATTTCTGGATAAAAGCAAAGAAGAAGAAGGGGTTTTCATAATGTTTAATGCTTTTGTTAATTGAGTATTTAAAATAAAGCAATTATTTTGTAATAACTTGGCTATTATTTCTGTTATATGAATTTGTATATTTAGGATATCCTTTACGCAATCCTTTAATGTTGTATAAAAAGTCAATTTAATTACTGTAAAAAGGGTAAAAAAAATAATCAGGCTATAGTTTTGTGTAGCCTCGGTCAGACCCTCTATTCCCGTGGCGAGCGTGCGCGACTCCTCCTAAAACGCAACTGCTATTTTTATGCTGTATTATGGAAACAGCATCGCTTCTGAAAATTTGTCTTCACAAGCCTATGATTTCACGGTGTTGGAAGTCTATTTTTACAATGAATTGCGTTTGTTACTATAAAATAGTTGTTTGAGGGTGTTTTATAAAAAGTGTGAAGGATGTTTTATTATGGACCAAAATGCATTTAAAGGAGACATATCATGCTAAATCCACTTTCTTGGCTCTTAAATGCATTTTGTTGTATATTTGTAGTGTTTATAAGTACATAAAAGTTGAAATTAGTCTCTTCAGGTGCTTTGTTGATATCTTTATATTCTGTTTTGGTCATATTTTCCAACGGTTCTGATTTTTCTATTATCTATTACGTTTTTTGAACAATTACGTCACAGTATTTGCAGCGGAACTGCTAAATAAGGACATCGACTTCCAGCCCAACACTACGAGCAATCCGCCATTTTATATTTCTCGCTGCGATATTGTAGTCCAAGCTCAAGGATGCAGAAGTTACGAGAGCGTAAGAAATGTACTCACATCTGTGGGTAAAGTCATTTTTGTGTGCCCGAGGCACTTTAAGGATAACTACTTCACCAATCTCCGCCAGTATAAAGAAGGATTTGCCGATAGACTTCGTCTGATTGAGGGGTCAATTACTTCTTTCTTTGGAGACGACGAGCAGTGCACTTCGGTAAGCAGTTTATAACTTAAAGTAAAAAAGTAAAGTACACGGTGGTCATGGTTTAGCAGTGCTGTTTCTCACTCCGAAGGCTGCAGCCTGCGGAGATCGCTTTTGGGCATCAAGCCTGGTTTAAGTTAACTGAGCATCACATTTGCAAGTCATGAGCATATTACAACAACTTACGATTAACTAAGAATAATAGTAAACTTTATAATTGTTAATATTCTGAAATAAGACCGTCTTGATGACGTATGCAGCCTAGATATGCGACCTCCGGAGGCTGCAGCCTCACACCATTGCGATACCTCCATATGAAGACATTGTTCTGCAGGTTCGTCGTCTTCATTTTCCTCTCAGTCCGTTTCCGACTCTGGCGCGAACATATAAGGCTGGATGGACAAGTCTTCCGTTGTTGACATTTTGTGAATAACGAGTAAATAAAAAGTTTCTGTGCAGCTAGATAATCGTATCTCTGCTATAAAACTACAAAAATGGCCGAACGGGGTGGAGTTTAACCGAGTGTCACCTCTGCAACCTGGGCTGAGTTCAGCCCCGACAGAACGTTGCACAACGTTTATTAAACTGAAACGGTGATGCATTGAACACCCTGTTGTGATGACGCAAGAGTTGCAACTACGGTAGCTGAGAGGCCATGCTTTGTGTTCTTTTTTAAATGTTTCTGAAGCCTGATGAAATCGTTATAAATGTGTGTTTAATACTGTAAAATACCCTCGATGTTACAGTCACTGACCTTGCCGTCCAGAATGAAAGACAACATTCCAACTTGAACCCACTGAGGGAGCTGTCTCTTTACTATCGCGTGGTTTTATACATCTTGCCGCTGATTGGGCTGACATTTCTGACACACCCACCAAACAAGAGAAAACGCTTCTAAAACCTGTTGGATTCCGTTGCACACCGTTTCAAGGAAACATGTCGTTCAACCCGGAAACCGTAGCAAAATGTTGTGAGATTGAACGTGCCCCTGGAGAGGGGGCAGGGTATGACGTGCATTTAAAAAGACAGTACCAAAACGAGTTGCTCTCAGATGCACATCAGAAAAGGGGTAGAAAGGGGGCCTGTGGGGCTATAATAATGAGGAATTCAGACCCAAGCATTGCAGTTTCGCTTTACATAGACCACAAATAGATGATTTATATGTAAAAAGGACAGATTTAAAAGCATGATATGTCTGCTTTAAATTCATTTCTATAGCACTTTTTTACAATGTTTGATTATTGCAAAGCAGCTTTACGGTAAATGCCTTTAAAACAGGCGGGACATATGAGAAAAATACAGGAATAACGAAAAAATGATAGTAAATAGGGGAAATTATAAAATATAGAAAACATATTGCATGTTTATAAGATAAAAGTAACTCTAGGTGTCACGGCTAGTCCGTGTCATGTTTTGTTTGTGTCTCCGATTACGTCACCTGGACAATTCACGGACTGATTCCTCATCACACCTGTTCCTTGTTAAATGTTTTGTATTTATACTGCTGTCTATTTCACACCTGTCGCCGGATTATTGTCATTACAACCCTGTCTGTTCCCTGTGTTGGATGTTCCTGTGTTCCTCTATTCACCATGTCAGCCCTCGTGTTTTTATTATTAAATGTTATTTATTTTGAACCTTGCGTTTGCGTGCTGTCCTTACAACCCAGTCGTGGCAATAGGATTGTAATCAGACAAAGAGTTATGAGCAAGTAGATATATTTTAGATGTCTTATTTCAGTGTGGTTTAACCCGCTGTTATTTTGTGGTATGCCTACCTTTTATTTTGTTATGTCTTAGGCAGACTTTTGAAGAATAATCCCTTGTGTGATGCAGGTTGATGTCATTATGACAGAAGCCAGTCAAAAATTTTAATGATCCTGACAATAAGAACTCAATTTGGTATTTCTTGTCAGTTTTGTTTGCTGTTAAAGATTTTTAACCTATATTTAAACGTGAGGAATGTCTACAAGACTATATGCAATATGTAAAATTACAATGCATTTCTTTATTTAAATTTTCATTTTCCATGCTATATGTGCAATGTTTGGTGCAAAAAATTAGAATCAGGTGGCAGTGTAACCAGTCCAGGTATGTGGGCTCATGGGAAATGAAGTGCGACTGCGAAAAAATAGTCAATACTTATAGGATGGAGAATGGGATTGAGTGTTTGCCTGTTCGATCTCTGTCATGATGTCCCATTGGGGCGTGGATGAGTTTTTCGGGTATTATGTTTTCAGTGTATTTGGGAAAATCTAAGCCATTATAGAGATGAGAGAGTGTGTCAGCTTTAGTGTTCATAGATCATGGTCTGTAAGTTATTGTAAAATTATATTGAGCCCATCAAGCCTATAACAAGTTTTTGTGATCAGTGATTAATTTACCGTTAATGAATGTTAAACTCCCTCCAACCAATTCCACCATTCCTCAAATGCCATCTTCGTGGCTAATAATTCCCCATCACCAACATCATAGTTTTGCGTTTGAATGTGGAAAGTTTACGAGAGAGAAAAAGACACGAAGAAACATTTTAGCAGAAGGGCTGTGGCATTGTGAAAGGATGAATCCTACTCCAGTGTTCCAAGCATTCACCTCCATGGTGAATAGTAAAGTTGATTTGGGATGATGGAGAACAGGTGTTTGGTCATGGTGCTGAAGTTAAATCCTAGAGCATTAAGTTCCTTTACATTTTAATATATTTATTGACTTGTTGTCTTTGCAGGTTAAATGTACAATACTTTTGGTCATATTGGTTACATTCCATCTAGTGTTTACCAATTATTGACCTTTTTATAAATTTTCTTCTTAAAAATCTTATTATGGTAAGGATAATGTATTTGTTCCCTTCAGGTGTCTGCCACTGCAACTGACATTGAGACAACTCTTAGTCTTCCTGCAAGTCCTCGCCTGATACCTGGTAATATATATTTAATTTAGATTCATTGATAGACGCACTGTATATCATATATATATATATATATATATATATATATATATATATATATATATATATATATATATATATATATATATATATATATATATATATATATATACAATTAAATTAATGAGTTTGTATTTTATGCTTTTATGCATAAAATGGAATTAGTACTGTACATTTCAAGCCTCAACACCTACACCTACACCTACACACCTACAACTACACACACACACACACACACACACACACACACACACACACACACACACACACACACACACAGGGTCTAGACTTTATATAGGCTATTATAATTCCATTTGATGACAGTAAATCCACTCAATTTGTGCATGAAGAAAGACAAAAAAAAACAATTAATTGCTTTTGATTTCAGGTGCTTCATTGATATAAATCCAGAGAGAGGGACAAATGCCAAAATCATCAGGCAAGGTTGTCTCTAAGAAGAAAGGTGTGATGGTCTAGAAGTCGTCTTCTGCAGTCAAATACACACGTGGCCATGCTACTGAAGAATCTCCTTGACTTTTTAATGGAACTTAGATCCGTGAGTATATAATCTTTTTCTCGTTGTTTTGACAGTCTGTCATTGCCACAATTAGCCGCAAGAGTACTGGTATTTTTAACTTTATAAGCATTAGCTTGGAGTTTATACTGTACATTCATGATTGTTTAGTTTATTTATGAGTATGATTGTTTTTTGTTTTTTGACAGTGGCAGCACTGGAATAATGCTGCAGAAGAACAGCGGCTAACAAAGTGATGATTATCTCTTCTGGATCCACAAGAACTAAGATGTAAAAACACAAGCCTACCTCACAGGACAATTTTAAGAGGTAACCTGCAAGTCTAGCTTGCAGTGGAACAGGTGCCTACCCTACGGTTTCATCCTAAATGGTTTTTTTATGCTTATTATTGATACATCCGGACAAAATGTTCTACTGTACTATAATAGTTTCAAAATGGTCTTGGGTATGTTTTTAAACTTATGTCTTAAAGGTTATGCCCATCACATTTGGTAAGGATTAGGGGCAGTCTCTGACGAGCAATTTAAGAACGTACATTCATTGCCATATTCTAAAGCAAGACACTACTGTTTCTGTTTACTTCTAGAACGCTCTTTTCAGCATTGTCCAACAGGATTTATTTTCTTTCCTTTTTTAAATTCATGTTGACGTTTCTCTTTGAAATAAAGGTGTTTCATTTGGAAGTTTTTGTTGCTTATTTTGCATAATATTCACAATAATGCATATCTTTAGCTAAAGACATATCTTTAGTCTTTAGCCCTGGGAATTCATTGGGCAAGTTCATTGGGAGATTGATATTTTAAATATCAATGAAGAATTTTTAGAAACTGCTAAATTTATGTTATTTCTAATACAGTAAAAATGGCTGCATATTTCGGTGATTATTTGAAAATTACAATAATATTGTTTAGGTTGTTACTTTAACTTCACTGTAGACAGGCGTGCCTGTTTAGAGTAACAACCTAAACAATATTATTTTAGTTTCCAAATAAATCACAGAAATATGCATTTATTTTTTACTGTATTAGACTGTATTAAGTATTCTGTATTTCTGGTTTACAGACTACTACCCTAAAGTAATTTTACATATGAAAATTGTAAAAATAACGGTATATTGCTGGCGTCTTTTATGCCAGCTCTTTACTGTAAATTATATAAATACAGAAAAATACAGTTTTCTGGTTTACAGACTACTACCGTAAAGTCATTTTACGTATAAATACCGTAAAAATAACAGTATACTGGTGGCGTCTCTGCTGCCAGCTCTTTACTGTTATTTTACAGGAAAATTTTTAACAGTGATAGAAATAGAAATGGGCAAATCCTAGAGCATTGAATTCCTTTGCATACATTTTAATATATTTATTGACCTGTTGTCTTTGCAGGTTAAATGTATTTGGAAAGGTATGTGGTAACGATACTTCATATATTATTGTAGTTGTTTATGTTTGTTGGCAACGAATTGTTCTTAATGCCGTCTTATAAACCTACTGTATCATGCCTGTAATATCTGTTTTAACAGAATTGATATGTATCTGTGAATGAGGAACAAATTCATACAGAAGTATCAAAACTGCAGTTTATTAAAAAGTGTTTCACAGATGCCCCATTATTAAGATGCTGGTTTGTGGGGACAGCTATGTCTTTTATCTATCCATTTTCTAACCATTTGATTAACAGAATGAGACTTTACAAGATCTCATCACAGAATACTCAGGTACATAAACATTTCTCTTTGTGCCTATACTGTATGTTTTAATCATTTTATGATATAATTGACAGTGCTTCAGTTAATTTATGGCTTACCCATGTAAATGTAGACATGAGATGTTGACCATGTGCATGCATTGAGTTAAACAGCAATCAATGCGTTATAATCCCCTTAAGTAATGATAAATTATGTGTAAGCAACTTTGATTTTTTTCCTAATTAGGCTACCATTCCAGTTGAATCAATTGAATCAGTTGAATCTGAACAGCTATATTGTGTCTGCAAGCAGCCAAACACAGTTAACACACCATATGCTTAGGGTGGCCATTGTCAAGATTGATTTCCCCCAAGATGTGTAGGGTTTGAGTCTATTACAGACATAAACATGATTTCACCAAGGCTATGGCTAGTCTTGACTGCTCCACAAAAACTATAAAACGACCATTACAAGGGACCAAGCTTTATTTTGGGAATCCACATTCACCTGAGTCTTGGAAGACTGAAAAAACTATGGAAGAGGAGGATAAATTAAAGCATGATACTGCTGAAAGGGAGGAACTAAACCATGCCCCACTAAATTTCAAATTCAGACAAGGGTACAGAATCTTGAAACCTGGCTGGCCAGACGTTATGTCTAAACAAATAGGTCACTGGAGTAGATGTGTTCTGACATTTTCATACAACAAAGCCATGAAGTCAAAATCTAGAAAACAACTGTGTCCATTCTGGCATGGAAAGGTCAGCTGTACGCAGAGATGGGACCAAGTCACACATGTGCAAGTCTCAAGTAAGTCTCAAGTCTGAACCTTCAAGTCTCAAGTAAGTCCCAAGTATTTTTTTTCTAGGGCAAGTCAAATCACAGGCTATATCAAGTCAAGTCAAGTTGAGTGCGCAAAAGATGCGATATGTGAACCGGCCCTAACATTGTAGAATCCAGTCATTTTCTCTGTGTGTGTGTGTTCAGGTAACAAACTTAGAAACAGTAGCCAAGTCTCGTACCGCTCAAGGGAAGTATTTTAAAAAAAATAAATCAAAATAATTTTGCCCACATTTGTCCCCAAAACGATATGATGAGGGTTAATGGCTACTTTAGCTATTATTACATAAGCTAACTACCAACTAACCTGATATTAACAAATTGACAAGCACTTACTGGGCAGAATGGCTCTTCAAATGATGGAAGAAATTGGAGGTTGTCGTCTGGCTGCACGTGATTTTAACGTTTCATGTCTTGCAACGCACTGTTCGTCTTTTGCCATCTTGTTGAAGCCGAAAGCGATGTCAGCCGGAGGGGTAGCAGGGGTCATGTTGATATCTGTTCTATGTGGGCGTGGTGTGCGTAAGGTACGAGAGGGCATGACTGATGATAGTGTCGTGATTCAGTCATGACAACACCATTCTCAGCCTGCGCTCCAGCTGGGTCAACTTTATTTTTAAAATAGTTTATATATTTTATATTCAAACTGAAAACATGATGTGATTAACACTCAAGTCATTCAAGTCATCGTGTCTCAAGTCAAGTCCCGAGTCTTTAACTTCCAAGTCCGAGTCAAGTCTCAAGTATTTTTTTTTTGTCAAGTCACAAAAATAGCAACTCAAGTCGACTCGAGTCCAAGTCACAAGTCCCCATGTCTGGCTGTAAGTTTCCTAGATGTACGCAGTTTAATTTCTACATAATGGATGAAACCGGCAAAGATGCAGACAGTGTTTTTGTTAAGGTGGAAGTGTTTGGCCAAAAAGATCATTCTAAAAGCTACATTTAGAAGACAAAAAAATTAACGTTTTGGAGGGAAAGCTGTAAGAGTTCACACCAATGCATAAAAATTCAGATCAAACAAGACCTTATTAAGTTTCAGTCCACTAAAGCAGAGGTTCCCAACCTTTTTTGTTCCAGGGACCAGTATATTCACAAAAAATTCCAGGGACCAGTGGTCAATTTGAATGCCTCAATTTTAAGATGCATCGTTTGAAACATATCACTGTGTATAAACAGTAACAGCCTATCATTTAATTGCATATAATGAACTAGGTGGCAAAGGCAACTTTTTTTAAACTTTCAGACTGGTTCACAAAATATTTCCCTTCTCCCATACCAGGGGTTGGGAATCACTGCACTAAAGCCTCCTTCATTACCCACATGTACTCAGTTGATCAACTCCAACTTCTATAAGACGTGCAAAAGGAAAAACACCCTTATCCTCTACCTTGACGCAACAGGGACGGTTATAGCCAAACCGAAAGATTGCCAAAGTGTAATGTACTATGCACTTTGCAGTCCTGTAACATCCACAACAGTTGTTGCAGTATAAGAGATGCTCTCGTCTGACCAAAGCACCCCTAGCATTCAGCACTGGCTAACCTGTCTGTCACGTGATTAATGTTTTTTAAATCTTCAAACAGGACTTCAAACCTTAAAAAATTAGAAACTGACTTCAGCTAGGCAATTATTCATGCCTGTATACATGCTTTCTGTCAGCATGACATACATGCATACTTTAAGGAGTGTCTTTTGGTCAGTGAGGGACAACAAAAATGCACATTCACTGTTGTGCATATATGTGCTTCACACATGATAAAAATACTGTGCTGCAAGGTCGCTAAAGTTAAATGTGTGAAGCAAACAAAGGACCTCTTCCTATACTCAATGGCACTTTTGTAAAACATTCTGAAGATACACTCTACAAAACAAAAGAAAAGAGTCTAAGAAGAAAGGGACTCAGAGGTCCCACAAATCCATACCACTGCCCAAATTTAATTGATATAGTCAGCAGATACATGGGAATTCTACCACTTTGGTCAGGTATTATGCTGAAACACATGGGCCAAACGAGAGACACGAACACACAAGCAGAGAATTGGTTTCACACCACCAAAACCATTGCCCTTAAAAATAAACTCCATAGACGTCCTGGAGACTTTATCCAAATCATAGATGAATTCATATCTGGTCAAATGCGTGGGGTCAAAATTATAGAGATTCTGCAAAATGTCATGAAAGAGTGAAACGTCAAATAATTTTGATCAACCATTAAGTTAGGAGGAGAAATGGGGCAAGAGAAAACAGAAAACCTAAATACTTCAACACACCAAAGATTCAGCAGTCAAGAGACTTCCTTTTACATGTCCTCCTTGGTCTGGTCATGAAAAGTTGGAACAGCAGTCTGTAACAATGGCAAATACTTGCACAGTTGATAATCTGCTGTACATTTTGTATTTAGCCATGAAAACCAGACAATTCATTCTTGCAGAAGTTCAGCAAATAAAATCAAAGGACAATTGGATCAACATTCTTTTGGAAGTCTATCAGCACTTCTTGGCTGGACCGTGGTCTCAGGGAAAGATTGCATGTTGAGAAACATGGATGGCCTTAAAGGATAAAATCATTGGGACACATGTGGATCTAAAAATAACGTTGTGGTTTGGACTACATACATTTCACAGTGAAAATGTCTGTATGTGATGCTCAGAAATGTCGCTCACCTCATACCCAAAAGCCTAGCTGGACTGTTGCTATATTGTAAGTATTGAAAAAAAATATTTTACAAATATTTTGGTTTCTTGGATGGATGTCAGTAAAATTTATTATTGATAACATCTTTATTGCTATTGTCGTTAAAATTGTTTTAATAGGTGTAATGACTTCTCAGACCTGCAACAATCAGTTGACAACTGGGTTGTTGACAGTCATTCATTGCCATTGTTACAACCCAGGCTCTTGGGAAGTAACACAAAGGACACAAAACTAGAATAAAAACAAGTTAAAATAAGAAAATGTTAAACAACATTGCTGCTCCAGTACCGGTTGCCAAAAAGAGAGAGAGTAGAAAACTGACCAGGGTTTAAAATGGCTTCTTTCAGGTGATACCAATCAGCCAGTTGATGTCTTAACGAAAATCACAAATGAGAACAGAAAACCAAAATACAAACCTAAGACATAACACCCCCACCCATAAAGTTTTGCTATTGGTCAACCAAAAACAACACTTGTTTACAGGACGTTAATCTTCAAAATATATCAAAACAAAATAAACAACTTACAGCCTTGAAAGTGCATCTGCAAACACATTATCCTTTCCATGAATGTGACAGATCTTGAGATCATATGCCTGTAGGAATAAACTCCATTGCATCAAACGTTGATTTCGGTTTCTCATGTTATGGAGAAAAAACGAAGGATTATGATCAACGTACACAATAAATGGAACACTGGATGACACACACACATCAAAATGATTTAGAGACAAAATCAGGGACAAAGCCTCTTTCTCAATGATAGAGTAGTGTTTTTGATGGACATCAAATTTCCTAGAAAAATAGCAGAATGGATGCTCAATGCCCTTGAAATTATTCTGAAGCAGAACAACACCCACCCCAACATCACTAGCATCTGTAGCTAGCTTTTTAAGGTCTATTAAAATCAGGGGCAGCAAGAACAGGAGAACTGCTTAAAGGATAATTCCGGTATTTAACACTTTGGGTCTCATTTCTGGTTTGTTTTTGATGAACTACAGTGATGGACACAGACATTTTGACAATGGGTCGTGTCTTGAGTTTTTGACTCGTTTAGAAGTGTCTCTTGACTGCTTGGAAGTCTATGGCCATGCACAAACATGTCATTAAAACAACACTTAACGTTCATTTTCAAAACTGTGATACTCACCGAGTAGTGCGTGGTGTTCGTTGATGATTAAAAACAAGTTGTGAAGTGAAATACAGTTTCTGTCGTGTTTTATTTGGCATTTTGTAAAATTCCATTGACTTCTCTTGTAAGACTCATTGCTCGCTGATATATCACTCCGCCGCTGGGAAACAGAAAAGGGTCTGTTTACATATGGTTGTAGTTTTTTCGCTCGGTTTCTCTCAGAAGAAATTTTTCCCATATTTGTAGGGCTGGACCAGAATATTTGAATATTCGTTCCGTGGGTTGACATTCGATTTTCAGTTTTGAGATTCAAATATATATATAAATATTTTACAGCGTTAATGCAGAGCTTTTGCCAAGCAGGAAGTGCGCTTGACGCTCCCGCTCTATAGGTGGCACAGAGAGACCAACATCCATAGCCAACAGCCACCAAACGCCACCAGTGGAAGAGATCGCCTCGAACGGAAAGCGTGCTTCCTGCTTTGGCATTCACGCTAATAGTGTTGTAAATAACGTTCAGTTTCTTGCAAAAACTGATTGATTTGCTTCACAAGATGTCAACGGAGTTATGGGGGATTACTGTTGTATTGGATATATATGCTTTAGCTCTCAAAAGTGTGCGGATCGGTTGACTTGCATGACGGAGCACTGGGGTTTCTGCAAATATCTTCTTTATTGTTCTGCTGATGAAAAAACATATTGGATGGTGTAAGTGTTATAAATAAACTTCATTTTGAAAGTATGCTACCGTTTTATTACAGTTTGTTGAACTTCGTTCATTTATTTTCGTTGTTTTATTTAAATAGCCTACCCTTTACGTTGTCAGTAATTATTGTGCTGTTAATTTCTGATACGGGAGTGTTTGTTTGTTAGAAAAATGTTAGGCTACCTTATTAAAAGTATTGCTCTTGTGTTTTGTTTCACTAATGCTGTTCTCACAGGACGCGTGACAGGCACGCCGAGTGTGCTAACGCTTCAGACTCAAATATAGAGCGGAAGTATATATGCGGTTGTGAGGTATCTGAAAAAATAGTTCCACTATAGCAAACAACAAGGATTAAAATCATACATTGCGCCAATATATTTGTTTTTAATCATCAACGAACACCACAAACTACTCGGTGAGTAGTACAGTTTTGAAAATGAATGTTAAGTGTTGTTTTAATGACATGTTTGTGCATGGTCATTGACTTCCATTCTGAAGCAGTCAATAGACGCTTCTAAACGAGTCAAAAACTCAAGACACGACCCATTGTCAAAATGTCTGTGTCCATCAATGTAGTTCATCCAAAACAAACCAGAAATGAGACTCAAAGTGTTAAATACCATAATTTTCCTTTAACAATGCCTTCAAATTGTCAAAGACCACCTGACCCGACTCAGTCCAGGCAAACAGAACCTTTGGACTAAGCAAGTTAGTTAAAGGTTCAGCAACAGTGGCAAAGTTCTTACAAAAAGCTCTCTAATACCCTGCCATGCCTAACAACCTTTTCAATTCCCTCCTAGATGACGGCAGAGGAAAATTCAAAATGGCTTCAACCTTTGCCCCTATTGGAGACACATGTCCATGACCAACAACTTTACCATGAGGGTTTACAATTGTCTTCACCAAAGATGTCTAGAGTTTAAGTTTCTAAAAGACATAAAAGTGATTTCACCATGGCTATGTTCTGACTGCTCCACTAAAACTATAAAAAGACCATTACAAGGGACCAAGCTTTATTTTGGGAATTCGCATTCACCTGAGTCTTGGGAGACTGAAAAAACAGTGGAAGAGGATGATGAATTAAAGAATGATACTGCTGAAAGAGAGGAACTAAACCATGCCCCACTGAATTCCACTTATAACTGTCAGAAAATGAGTGGAGCCAAATAAAACCTAGTCAAAGACAAGGGTACAGAATCTTGAAACCCTGGCTGGACAGACATTACGTCACTGGATTAGCTGTGTTCTGACATTTACATACAACACAGCCATGAAGCCAAAATCTAGAAAACAACTGCGTCCATTCTGGCATGGAAAGGTCAGCTGTAAGTTTCCTGGATGTACACCGTTTAATTTCTACATACTGGATGAACCAGGCAAAGACGCAGACAGCGTTTTTGTTAAGGTGAAAGTGTCTGGCCAAACAGATCATTCTAAAAGCCTTACATTTGGAATACAAAAAAGGAAAGTTTTGAAGGGAAAGCTGTGAGAGTTCACACCAATGCACCTTCACACACAAAAAAACTTGCTGCTGCAAATAAACAAAAATTAATTGAAGGAAACACAAATGAAGTGCCTCCACTCACTGTCCTACAAAAAAATCTTGAGTGAGAAAAAAATTGGGAATTGAATGGACACACATCCTTTTCTTGATTACATAAAAATTCAGATCAAACAAGACCTCAGCCAAAGTTTCAGTCCACAACTACAGCATCAGTATTTACAGTTTGTGGCAATTTCCCCCTTTAACACCCACATGTACTCAGTTGATCAATTCCAACTTCTAAAAGACATGCAAAAGGAAAAACACCCTTCTCTACCTTGACGCAACAGGAACATTTGTAGCCAAACCAAAAGACTGCAAAAGTGTACATTGCAATCCTGTAACATCCACCACAACAAGTTGTTGCAGTAACAGAGATGCACTTGTCTGACCAAAGCACCCTTACAGTACAGCATTGGCTAACCTGTCTGTCACATGTTTTTTTTTAATCTTCAAACAGGACAGCCTGACATATATACCTGTAGTAGTGTCTTTTGGTCAGTGAGGGATAACAAAAATGCACACATGTGCTGCACACATGACAAAAATACTGTGCTGCAAGGTGGCTAAAGTAAATGTGTGAAGCAAACAAAGGACCTCTTCCTATACTCAATGGCACTTTTGTTAAATGTTTTGAAGATACACTCTACAAAACAAAAGAAAAGAGGGAACAAGGAAGGGATTCAGGTGTCCAACAAATCCATACCACTGCCCAAATTGAATTGATAAAGTCAGCAGATACATGGGAACTCTACCACTTTGGTCAGGTATTATGCTGAAATACCTGGGCCAAACAAGAGACACAAACACACAAGCAGAGAATTAATTCCGCACCACCAAAACAAGTTTCCCTAAAAATAAACTCCATAGACGTCCTGGAGACTTCATCCAAATCATTGAATTAATATCTGGTCGAATGCAGGGGGGGGTCAAAATTACAGAGATTCGGCGAAATGTCACGAAAGAGTAAAAGGTCAAATAATCTGATTAACCATTAAATTAGCATGAGAAATGGGGCAACAGAAAACAGAAAACCAAAAAAATCTAAATACATCAACCCACCAAAGGTTCAGCAGTCAAGGGACTTCCTTTTACATGTCCTCCTTGGTCTGGTCATAAAAAGTTTGAACGGCAGTCTATAACAATGGCAAATACTTGCACAGTTGACAATCTGCTGTACATTTTGTATTTAGCCATGAAAAACAGACCATTCATTCTTGCAGAAGTTCAGCAAATAAAAACAAAGGACAAATGGATCAAAATACTTTTGGAAGTCTATTAGCACTTCTTGGCTGGACCGTGGTCTCAGGAAAAGATTGCATGGTTGAGAAACATGGATTGCTTTAAGGGATAAAATCAGTTGGACACATGTGGATCTAAAAATTACTTTGTGGTTAGCCGTTTGGACTACATACATTACACAGAGAGAATGTCTGTATGTGATGCTAAGAAATGTCCCTCACCTCATACCCAAAAGCCTTGCTGGACTGTTGCTATATTATAAGTATTAAAAAAAAATTACAAATATTTTGGTTTCTTGGATGGTTGTCAGTAAAATGTATTATCAATAACATATCTTTATTGCTATTGTCTTTAAAATTATGTTTTAATAGGTGTAATGACTTCTCAGACCTGCAACAATCAGTTGACAACTGGGTTGTTGACTGTCATTCATTGCCATTGTTACAACCCAGGCTCTTGGGAAGCAACACAAAGGACACAAAACTAGAATAACCGAACAAAATTACATTTATTGAATTACAAACAAGTTAAAATAAGAAAATATTAAATATCATTGCTGCTCCAGTGCCGGTTGCCAAAGAGAGAGAGAGTGGAAAACTGACCAGGGTTTAAAATGGCTTCTCTCAGGTGATACCAATCAGCCAGTTAATGTCAATGAGTCTTCACTTAATTAAAATCACAAATGAGAACAGAAAACCAAAATATAAACCTTAGACATAACACCCCCACCCATAAAGTTTTGCTATTGGGCAACCAAAAACAACACTAATGTTTACAGGACGTTAATCATCAAAATATATCAAAACAAAATAAACAACTAACAACCTTGAAAGTGCATCTGCAAACACATAATTCTTTCCACAAATGTGACAAATCTTGAGATCATATGCCTGTAGTAATAAACTCCATCACATCAAACGTTGGTTTGGGTTTCTCATGTCATGAAGAAAAAACTGAGGTTTATGATCAGTGTACACCAGGGGTGCCCAACTCTGCTCCTGGAGGGCTACTGTCCTGCAGACTTCAGTTCCAACCCAGCTCCAACAAACCTGCCTGTAATTATCAAGCAACCCGTGATTAGCTGCTTCAGCTTTGTTTGATTGGGGTTTGAGCTAAAATCTGCAGGACGGTAGCCCTGAAACACTGGATGACACATACACATCAAAATGATTTAGAGACAAAATCAGTGCAAAAGCCTCTTTCTCAATAGTAGAGTAGTGATTTTGATTGATCAAATTTCCAAATGCAGGTAGATTTCGGCTGTGACGGGTAAGACATCCCACTAGCCACTATGGCAGGTTGAATATAATTTTTTTAATTGTTGTTTTCTTAAAAGTTATGTGAAATACATTGAATTCTAGGTAGGACTGAGACACTACAGTGATTGGAAAACTTATTTTACAATCATTGTGCTAGATTTTATGAACATGGTGAGAAGGCAGGACGTCTTCTCGCCCAACAACTAAAAAGTAAATCAGCATCCCAGCTTATTCCCAAAATTAGGAAAATAGGCCAAGAAATTACAGTAGATCCCCAAGAAATTAATTCTACTTTTCAAATATTTTACTCAGATTTATATACCTCTGAATTTCCACATGATGAGGCCTTTATGTCAACATTCCTGGCTAATGTAAATTTACCCTCAGTTAAACAAGATCAAAAGAGTAACCTAGATCAGTGGTTTTCAATCTTGTCCTAGGGGACCCACTGCCCTGCACATTTTGCATGTCTCCCTTATCTAACACACCTGATTCAGATCATCAGCTCATTAAGGGAGAGATCCATGAACAGAACTGGGTGTGTCAGTTAAGGGAGACATACAAAATGTGCAGAGCTGTGGGTCCCCTAGGACAAGATTGAAAACCACTGACCTAGATGAACCCTTACAACTCCAAGAGATAGAAGATTCAATCAAAGCTATGCAGAGTAGGGTGGCCATTCGTGCCAGTTCCGCCGGACACCACCCGAACATGTTTTCGGGTTCGTTCTCCGGAAGTCGCGTTGGTCAACCGCATACGTCATCAAGGTTTAATATTTCAGGTTTAATTTCAGAAAAGCAACCGTTACATTTCAAGGTAAGAATGAAACTACAATGATTGTATGTCTTAAAATAAATAAATCTTAATTTTCTAATGTATTTTAACTGAAATGTGAGAACCTCGATGACGTATGCGGTCGAGCAACGCGAACTTCCGGAGAACAAACCCGAAAACATGTTCGGGACGTGTCCGGCGGAACTGGCACGAATGGCCACCCTAATGCAGAGTGGTAAAGCTCCGGGACCAGACGGGTTTCCCGTCGAGTTTTATAAAAAATTATCCTCAAAATTGTCCCCTTTACTTCTTAGTATGTTCAATCACTCTCTTGAACAAACAGCATTACCATCAAGTCTTACACCGGCCCATATTACAGTTCTTTTGAAGCCAGATAAGGACGTCCTGGATTGCAGTTCCTATAGACCGATCTCCTTATTAAATGTGGATGTAAAAATACTATCTAAAGTACTGGCCTCAAGAATAGAGCCTGTAATTTCAGATATTATCTCACAAGACCAGACGGGCTTTATTAAGGGGCGTCACTCCTTTATTAATATTCGAAAACTTATTGATGTTGTGCATTCCTCTGCGTCGGAAAGTAGTCCTGAAGTGATTATTTCTCTTGACGCAGAGAAAGCATTTGATAGAGTCGAATGGAACTACTTATTCGCTGTATTAGACAAATTCGGATTCGGCTCAAAATTTACTTCCTGGATTCGCTTACTTTATCACCAACCAAAAGCAGCCGTAGTCACAATTAAGAGATGCTCACAATATTTTCTTCTTTCCAGGGGTACACGGCAAGGTTGTCCCCTTAGCCCTTTACTATTTATTTTGGCTTTAGAGCCACTACTCAGGTCATCACAGTCTATTAATGGTATTAAAAGAAGGGGTGTGGAGTATAAAGTTTCCTTATATGCTGATGATCTATTATTATATATAACTGACCCACTCTCTTGTATCTCTGACATTGTGAAAATATTTAAAGACTATGGGTTCTTTTCAGGTTATAAACAAAAATTTTCCAAAAGTATATGCTTCCCTATAAACTTTATGGCAGATTAGATTATGGATAGAGACTTTCCCTTTTGCATATCAAAATCAGGATTTAAATATTTAGGAATCAAAATTACTCGTTCATATACTGGCCTGTTCAAAGCAAATTACACTCCTTTACTTAAAGGGACCATTTAACATGTCCGCCCCAAAAAAAATCAATTCATACTCCACACTCCAAACAGACGGGGGCAGTATACCTCCAGAAAAGTGAGTTGGTCTATTTTAATTTAGCAGCTGCAAATTTAGCAGCATATATCAAGTTTTATTTACATTAGCAACTAAGTTATCATTAGTCACAAAAAAAACATTCGGTCTCATTAAAATTGCAATGTTTTCCGCTACGTTTCGTGCATCCATTTGGTGTTCATTATAATCGAAGCCATTTCAAGCTTCTTAGCTAATGTTACATTTTAGCATCAGCTTGGTAGATAACGGGTGAAAACCGGATCGGATCCATGGATCCTTGCGCTTCTCGTCAGTGAAGCCGGTTTCTTGATTAAAAGTGAATCGCCATCAGCTGCTTTCAGATGGAGCCATATTTACTGCACAAAGCCGTAGTTCATGTTCAAGCTGAGCATAGGTTATCGCAATGCCTATTATAAGTGAACTTCTAGCGAAATACTAACAGCATCTTACTTACCAACGAAAAGAAATGTTGTCATTTCGGAGTCGAACCTCATTTCTTTCATGTCCATTAGTTGTCTCCAGCGATGAAAAGCAGTGCCAGTATTTACTCTGGTTCGGTTACTTTATTTATCATATTTTATTTGTGATTCCGAGCGCGTTGTTCCCTGCAGCAAATGTTTGTGGTAGTGGTAAATGTCTCTTGCTTTAGCCATTCTTCCGCTCTCTTCCCTGAACTGAAATACGTCCGAAACCCCTATTGCAAGGCAGGAAGGCATCAAGGCATGTCCGAATCCATGGCTGTCCGAATTGCATTTCTCTGAGCTGCCTTCATGAATCTTAAGCCAACAAGTCAGCTGCCTTAGTTTTCGGACGCAGCGGTAGTAGTAGAGGGCTGTACTCCCACACATGAGACTTATTCGTGTATTGCAGTTTGGCTGGCGGTTATGTGCGTGGCCCGCATACCGCCTCCCATGGTCGAAACTGGTATTAAAACACCAGTCGGGCTGTAGCTAGTAATTTAGCATGCTAATTCAGATTGATATTTCTGCAGCACTATACCTTGTCATTTTTTTAATGGCATCTTTGCCCTTATTTCTTCTCATTCTTTTGATGCGTGTAGCTAATTTTTTTAAATCTTTTACCTCAATTATTACAATTGGCACCTTTAAAACTTGAGTCTGACTTTCAGCGATGGAGTGTTATATATTTATCCTTGGCTGGTAAAGTCAATGGCATCAAAATGAATGTACTACCTAGGCTGTTGTATTTGTTTCAGAGTCTTCCAATTTTCTTGCCTAAGTCCTTTTTTCATGTTTAACAGGTTGCTGTCTTCCTTTATATGGGGAGGCAAAAAACCAAGAATACATAGAGAGCTTCTTGAGAGACCAAAAAAGGATGGAGGATTGGCTCTCCCAAATTTGTTAAATTATTATTGGGCAGCAAACTTACAAAAAGTGGTTTATTGGTTTCAGTCCCCACATACAGATTGGTGTACAGCGGAGGCCAAATCGTGCAAGACAACATCACTTGCCGCCCTGATTACAATGAAGTTACCACTCTCACCATCACAGTTCTCCTCAAGCCCAGTAGTAATTTCGACTCTCAAAATTTACAATCAGTTTAGACAAACATTTCAACTAACTGACTTTTCCTTGGAAAATCCCATATGCAATAATCATCTTTTTCCAGCTGCGAAAATAGATTGTACTTTTAAGCAGTGGCAGTACCTAAGCCTAGTGAAATGCAGTGACTTTTTATCGATAATATTTTTGCCAACTACAATGATCTTGTTACAAAATTTGGTCTTAAAAACTCTGACTTTTTTCGTTATCTTCAAGTTCGTCATTATATCCAAGCCCATTGTACTGGGTTTCCTAACCTGCCTTCTGAGTCACGATTAGATTCAGTTCTGAAAGTCCCTTCATATCATAAGGGATTCATTTCATAAATATACAACTTGATCATGTTGTTCCAAAATATATCAATAGAAAAGATCAAAGCTGAATGGATAGAAGAGTTGGGAATTGATTTATCCGAAGATACCTGGCATAAAGCTGTGGATCGGGTAAATGGGACTTCGTCTTGTGTGTGACTCAATCTAATTCAGATGAAAGTTATTTACCGTATTCACTATAGTAAAACCAAGCTGGCTAAAATATACCCAAACATATATGAAACATGTGATCGTTGCAATACATCAAAGGCAGATTTAACCCATATGTTTTGGGCATGCTCTAAACTGAGACAATTTTGGTTTTCAGTTTTCGAGATCTTAAATTCAGCATTTGAATTGAATACTCAGGCTGACCCAATATTGGCTCTATTTGGAGTCATGGGAGAGGTGCAAATAACCAAAGATAAAGAAAATGCCTTGGCTTTTGCAACATTGATAGCAAGAAGGAGAATTCTCTTAGAATGGAAATCACCCAATCCACCCAAATTGTCATTATGGCTCAGTGATCTAATGATGTTTTTGAAAACTGAAAAGATAAAATATTTTCTTAGGGGTTCAACCAGAACATTTTATAAAATATGGGACCCTTTGATAAACCATCTAGAGAAGAATGCACTTCTACCTCTTTAAAGGAACTTGAGAACCTCCCTTTTTTGTGTGTGTGTGTGTGTGTGTGTGTGTGTTATGTTATTTATAATTGATTTTATCCTAGCATTGGGGTTTGTTATTGGGAAACTTGTGGGTAGAAAATTTATAAAAGCAGTGCCTTTGGAAATCAGTTTTTTTACTGAACATTTTCTATGTACCTTGTAAAAAAAAAAAACCAGTTATGTGAAATGATAAACAATGCGCAATGCGACACTGGGAAACTACACTCATGAGCACTCTGCACCCAGCGCGCAACCCACAGAGACCATATGTTTAGATGCACGCGCGATCAGCGGAGCGTTGCTGACCAAAGCGCCACCTTCCAGAGAGCATGCAAGAGCTATTGGATTTGCGAATGCACAAGAGGACACAGTGTGAGTGCATAAACACTTTGGGAAAGATATAACAATTGCATGGAAGTGATTGAAGAGATATAAATTGCGTGCACACTCTCAGGGCAAGAGCGGAGAGAAATTCAGCGCATACCTGAATGCCCACGAAATCAAAGAAAACCCGCCAGTTGAGAGGTTTTTGCATCATTTTGATGTAGGCAATAATAATTCCCTCACGACATTTGTCATTAAAAGTCCTAAATCACTTTTAACAGAAACCATGATCAAGGGGGGAAATGTTTACCTCGATAAAGGAAAGTCATTGTCTCACCAGGCTATGTTTATTCGGCTATCCAGTGCTGAGCTTCGATGAAACTTCACGAGAACGGGGAGATGCTTCCACAGGCGGGAGATACGCGGCGTGATTGACAACTTTGACACCAAATGGGTATACGTGAAAATCAGAAGACACAACTTTTCATTGGCCATATATATATGAGAAGCACACTGTATACAGTAATGAACCTGGACTCTCCGTCGAAAAATCTCAAAATCGGCTAAATGGACATACATGGTTTTCATCGGACAGCAAAGATATGCATTCAAAGTTATAATCTATTTATGCCTTTCTAGCATGTTTTCAGCATGTTATCATGATATATAGGATATGATCTATACTGATATACCTGGTATATGCCAGCTAATAAGTGTTGTCTTAATTTGGGTGGTCAGACTGCATTTGAAATTCAATCTGCATCTAGACATTGATGGAATGATGGCGGATGGTCGGTCGGGTGTGGTCGCTGCTGGAAACTTACACTGTGTGCAATGTGCCCTACTCGGCCAAGCTCCATAGGGGATCCAATGATGGCCCGGCTGAGTTTTGATCTCGATCTGGCTCAGCTGATGGGCGTTGCTCCTGTTAAGTGTCTGGATCGGAGCACATGGAGGGGAGGTTGTCTTTCCTATCGGAGCGTATGAGTGTCCCGGAGGGGGCCGACAAATTGTCGGTTTCTACTGATGATCCGCCATCGTTGGATCCACGGATGGTGGAGCCGGTGGAGATTTACTCTGTGGCGAAAACGGCACTTTCTCGGGTCGTGGTAGGATGCAGTGACTGTCTGCACGCAACTGCCAGTTCAAGCGGTATGGAGTTGAACGATAAACTTGATGTGGTGATGACTGAACTTTCTCGGGTCACGGTCGGATGCAGTGACTGTATGCACGCAACTGCAAGTTCAAGCGGTATGGAGTTGAACGATAAACTTGAGGTACATCATAATAATAATAATAAGAAGAAGAAGCATGCAGTGGTTAACAGAGCAATACAAAATAATCAGAAATTTAAAGTCTTTCGAACCGTAAATAACTCTAGAATTATTTGGGATAATAATGCAAAACCGAAGGGTATATTAGGTGGACACCTAAACATACAAAGTTTAAAATCAAAAAGTGATCAGATTAATCATATATCATTAGAATCTAATTTAGACTTCCTTTACCTGGCTGCATGACAGTTCTCCATCAGCTGCTCTAAATATCCCGGGTTATGATTTTTTCAGGAAGGATCGAGTTGATAAGAAAGGAGGTGGCGTAATGATTTATGTGAGAGACACTATCGATTGTAATGAGATTATATGGCAAAATCCTATTGATTTAGAATGTATAGGTATAAATATGATTTTCTCACCTCAGATCTCTTTTACACTTATAGCTATTTATAGAGCACCTGTTTTAAATAGTAGTTTTTATAATGAACTTAAGAATGTATTATGTCAATGTAATTTTAAGAAGGAAGTTGTTGTTATGGGTGATTTTAATTTAAATTGGGAAGACACTTCTATAAGGAAGAAGTTTAAGCAAGTTGTTGATGGTTTCAATTTAGTCCAACTGATCAAAGGCCCAACACGAATAACAAACAGCACTTGTACTCAGATTGACCTAATATTTAGTAAAAGACCGGAGAGAATTATAAAGTCATATAATATGATAACAGGGTTGTCAGACCATAATATGGTGCTTATTTCTAGAAAATTAACGAGCAAAAGATTTACAACACATGCCAGTAATAAGGAATTCTTTGGTATTCCAAACAATTAGCAAAGTGAGTTTAAATCAGCAATTAAAATTATGAATTGGGAAGATTTGGTATCATCTAATATAGACTCAGAAATATCTAGTCAGATCTTTACAGAAAAGCTACAACTACAATCAGTGATTTTTCTATTAAGAAGAAATACAAGTATAAGAAACAGTCCCTCCCCTGGGTTTACGACAACAGTAAAAAAACTAATGAAGGAACGGGATAATGTGTTAAAATTACCGATAAGATCAAAGATGGCTCATGACAGACATAAATTTGTAATGCTAAGAAATAAGGTAGTTTGCGCATTAAGGAAAGCAAATGCAGATTTTGTATTACAATAATTGAAAATGCTCATGGTAATTCAAAAACAATATGGAGTCAGATTGACAAACTGACTGGTAAAAATAATACTAAAACAAGTCCATCCGAATAAAAGATTAATGATATAGTGACCAGTAAGACCAGTAACTACGTTAGAGGTTAAAAGAGTGGTAATGTCTCTGAAGTCATCAAGGGCTAAGGATATTTATGGTATGGACACACTTTTATTGAAACAAATTAGTTCTTCAATAGTTAACCCTTTAACTCATATTATTAATAGTTCATTAGATCAAGGGATATTCCCTACACTGTAAAAAGTGATTTTTTGACCTTGTAAATAATGGAAACATTATCTAAGTATGTTTTACAAGCAAATACTAATTTGTCTTTTTACTTACAAATGGCATGTTTAATTCAGTACATTACTTGCAGTTTCTTTGTCATGTATTGTTCTAAAATACATATGTAAATTTAAATACAATCTCCTAAGTAATATTCACTTATTGTTCGCCATCTAATCAAATCACACCAAAAAATGAACAACTCAAGTAAAATATACTCAGTACAGCAAGATAATTTATGCGCATGCGTCTTTGACTTCGAGTCTGAAGTGGCGCGCACAGAGGAAAGGAATGGAGACTTCACGACGGCTAATTTGAAGTTTACCACGGTAAGTTAAGTTATTAATATGCTTATTAATTAATTGAGGTATGTTTGCTAAAAGTGTAGAGTTATTAAGCTATCTGCAGTCACAGTGGTTTGTGCCTACCGTTTCCTTTTATCGAGTCACAGATGCTAACAGTGTTCATGTTTATGTTTTTGAATAACAGATTTTTGGATAATGTTAAACCGTAATATTAGTTTTGTTTTGTTAAACACATGGAGTTTGGGATTTGCACGACTATCCGTTATTAGCAAACGCGATCTCTGTAGAAAACAATTGTCTTAAGTTTTATATATAACGTTAATCCTGTCAGACGAATATTTGAAAAACATCCGCGCAAACCTTGCTCGAGGCTTTGCGTGTCGTGTTCGAGCATTCTGTCCCAGAAAAGTTCGAGGTGCCGAAATGTAATAATCACCCTGTTTTTCGCGTATTAATCACACATGATTAACGATAGGGTACTTTTTAAAATGCACACGTGTACAAGGCAAATATTACTTTGAACTTCATTTATATTGTTTACCTATACTATTGGCTATGATAGGTAAGTTATAGAAATCGATAAGGTGTTGCACACTTTTGCAATTACACAATTCTAAATGCTTGTTTAAATAAATGTTAATTACTTAACAATCAACCTTATTTAATTTGTAAAGCCTGTATTTTATTTCATGATGTTCTTTTACTGACTAACATCCACTTCACATGTGGTTGATATCTACAAGCATTTGAAGATTCTAATTTGTTAAAAGATATATGGGTGTTACTCTTGAGTAAAAACGTTAGTGTAGTTTAAAATATGATCATAAATATTCAAAATGAATGCCATGAATTACACCGGCAAATTATTAATCTTTAATTTACATAACTGCATAACCACAGTCAATGAATTGTAAAGGTAAGTTTAGTTGTAAGCATACCTCATGTCAGTAAGATCAGTAAATATATTTACAATTGTTAAAAAAATTATATTCTGACATGAACATTTCTTACATTCTTTTACAGATATTGCACCCACTATTCAAGCTAATGCAAGGTAAGTTGGCAATACTTTATTACAGCACACCTCACAGATAGATTAAGTATGCATTCACATGTGCATCGTTTGTTTACTGTAGGTGCCAAAGCATGAGGTGGTTATGTAAAAATGTAGCTTTCAGTCAAACCAAAGACTACTGTACAGCTATTAATACACTTAAGTGCATCCAACTCTAATCATCACTTGATTGTGTTACATTTTATTTTCTTTGTTTTAGATAAAAAATGAATTCAGAAGAATCACCACAATTTCCTTGGAGCGTACATTCTTGTAAAAACTGGACTTCTATACCCCAAAACTCCTGACTTTGTTTGAGATGAGGGGTGGGGTTGCTGGCATAAGAATTAAACATTTGCTGGATTCACTCAGCCGGGTAAAATGTAAATGTGTTTTTTTACAATTGTGAATTACTTGTGTGATGATATGCTGCTTCCCGACTCTGTAAATATGTTATATGTAGATGTATACACATTTAATGTTCACTGCATTTTCCTTCTGTTTTTAACAGCAAGAAGAAAGCCTTGAAGATAGGTGAGACGTTGTGATTCACTGCCTCCTATCTTTCCTGGGAGAATCAGCTGAGGACCTCACTGAAGACCACCAGGTAGTACAGTTAAATTAAATTCTAATTTTTTGTATAGTACTTTTCACAGTGTACAATGTTGTAAGGCAGCTTTACAAAAACACAATGTTGAATGATCAATAAATTGAAACAAATCAAAGAAAAAGAAATAATCAATTAATAGTCTAGTGCTGACTTTGTTTAAAGTCCTTGCATGGCCTGGTGTCATCATTGCACAAGTCTTGGATCATCTAATGTCTTACTGGGAGGCGGGGTCCAGATATGGAAATACAATTATTGAAGCAGCTAGCAGTTAGCTGGCTACATACACAGCTACATCCATTTCTATTTTTCCTTTATTTTGGATGTAGACAGTAGTGGTTTGACTGATATACTCTATTTGTGTTACTTGTTCTTTTTATTCCTGAACCATTAAACCGTCTACAAGGAAATCTTCCATAATCTTTCTTTTTGCTGAATTTTTCTGCATATTTGAACCTTGTCAAACACTGACGATGATGCTGAGATCCATTTTTTCATACTGAGGAAAATTTAAAAGCTAATACACCATTGTTACAAAACTTAAAGAACACTCAGTGATGGTCAAGAACGCAGCACCATACATTTAAATGTCAGGTGTTTACCAGTGTAAACCACACTTTTGGACAGGATTACCAGTGTAAATTGTTATTTTGTTTATATTTCTTATCTTTCATGTAAATATTGTCTTTAGAAACCATTGTTAATGTTTCCCAAAAGACATAACAATTTACACTAATTATAATTTCCATAGGTTTACACCCTCCTGACTTTAAATGTATAGTGTTATCTTTATTAGCATCACTAAATGTTTCTTTCTGCTGATATAATTGCATATGAGTCTCATTGTTGTGTTCAATGTAAAAGTATAAATTAACATCATACAGTTATTGCTGAATACTGTACAGTATTTTAACCACTTTGCAATTATTTGTATATTTTACAGGATATCAGCAGAGACATGATTAAGGATACCTTCTCCAGTCATGTCATGAAACTGAGCAGATCTGTGGAAGAAGATGCCAGTATGTCTGATGTCATCATTGTAATTGAGGGAACTGAGGTGCTGCTGGGATGTAAGAATCTCACAAATGCATGTCTTTCACTCACAGGCTGCATTAACTCCCTAAACTTAAGCTATCCCCCAAAGTTGAGAAACACATTTGAAGTGTTTCAGAACATTTTTCTTGGGCTAGATGCTTTTAAATTTTCTCCAAAGGTTAACTGTGCATAGAAAGCTTCTAATGTAATCTGCTAGTTGGGCACTTCTTGCACTTATTGTACTGTTTTTGTTGTTGTTGTTGTTTGTTTTGTTTTTTAGAAAGAAAGGTTATTCACAAAACAACTTCAACTACAGTACTATTTAACATAGCCATTCTTATACATTTTAAGTAATGCTATTCTGCTGGAGACCATAAAGTTTTATTATTTTATTTGATGTCTTTGTTCCCTTAAAGGAACACGCCCACATTTTGGGAATTTGGCTTATTCACCGTATCCCCCAGAGTTAGATAAGTCCATACATACCTTTCTCATCTCCGTGCGTGCTGTAACTCTGTCTGACGCAGCCCCCGCTAGCTTAGCTTAGCACAAAGACTGGAAATGCATGGCTCCAGCTAGTATACTGCTCCCAATAAGTGACAAAATAACGCGATAATTTTCCTATTTATGTGTTGTGATTTGTATAGTCAAACCGTGTACAAATAACAAGGTGATATGAGACACAGCGATCTTTTAACAGTATACATACTGAGAACTATATTCTCTGAAGACGAAGCACTGCCGCATGGGCGGAGTGATCTGCTCGCAGCACACGAGAAGCCCCTGGTGAGGAGCAGAGAGTTCGGTCAGAGTTGTGCAAATCACTCCGCCCATGCGGCAGTGCTTCGTCTTCAGAGAATATAGTTCTCAGTATGTATACTGTTAAAAGATCGCTGTGTCTCATATCACCTTGTTATTTGTACACGGTTTGACTATACAAATCACAACACATAAATAGGAAAATGATCGCGTTATTTTGTCACTTATTGGGAGCAGTATACTAGCTGGAGCCATGCATTTCCAGTCTTTGTGCTAAGCTAAGCTAGCGGGGGCTGCGTCAGACAGAGTTACAGCACGCACGGAGATGAGAGAGGTATGTATGGACTTATCTAACTCTGGGGGATACGGTGAATAAGCTAAATTCCCAAAATGTGAGCGTGTTCCTTTAATTTAATGTAATTGAAATTAAAATAAGCTAATGAAAGGCAGCTACTAGTTTGACTATTTGCACTTTTGTTTTTGATATCTGCAACTGGGATTGTTGTAATGTTAATATGTTTAAATGTTTATGCATTTTAATGAACTGTATTTCATGTTCCCATCTTTAAGGAATCTTATAGAAATAAAAGTATTCAAGTAAAATGAATGTCAGAGTTATTTTATTGAACACCATTTAAATACATAAAGAACATCAAGTAATGTTAAAATATATTTAAAGTAAAGGTTACTCAAATTTTTAAATAAAATAACTAGGATCATTGTGTAAAAAAATTAATTTATAAGCATTACTTAAGTAAAATATATAAACAAACAGTCAATACAATTTACTGGAAAATTCCAAGTAAACTTTACTTGAGATTTTCTAATTAAAGCTACCGTTCCTTGTGTTTAGTTTTTACTTGGGAATTCTATTGAAATTACTCACATTTTCTAAGTGAAAAAACTTTCCTAACTTTTTTCAAGTAAATTGTACTCCAAATTTTTTTCAGTGTAGTTCTTGGAAACCAGCAGTCGTGACTCCTATATTTAAGGGAGGCGACACTTGTTTTACCCTGTAATTATAGGCATATCAGTGTCCTACCTATAATATCAAAGGTTCTTGAAAAACTAGTGGCCAAACAAATTATTGATTACCTTAATAATAGTTCCTTCCAATTACATCCCATGCAATTTGGTTTTAGGGCAAATTACTCAACAGAAAGTGCCATATGTTATTCTACAGAAAAGGTAAAATCATTAATTGATAAAGGTGATGTGGTAGGGGCTGTATTTCTTGATTTACAGAAAGCATTTGACACTATTGTTTATATAATTATATGATTTTAATTTCTCAACACATTCTGTAAATTTGACCAAATCTTATCTTTATTCTCTTTCCCATTACTGATAATTGTAATTCTAATTCAGTAGGTCTATCAACTGGAGTACCGCAAGGGTCAATATTGGGCCCAATTCTCTTTAGCTTGTATATTAATGATTTACCCAAGGATTGTGAACAATTTAATATCTTAATGTATGCTGACGATACAGTCATCTTTACACACTGTAAAATTTCAGAAGAGGTAACAAAAAAGTTGACAGACGTTATGGTAAAAGTTCCATCCTGGATTAATCAGAGTTTTTGAGGTAAAATGTGTCAAAAACAGTTGGTATGTTTTTTTCTAAAGGACATAAGCCTTATATAAACCAGGACATTTTTATTTCAGGAGATAGACTACAGGTTGTATCAGAACATAAATATCTAGGGTACATCTGGATTCCTGTCTTAGTTTTAAAATCAAACGAGGCAGAAAATATATATTTCCACTCAATTATTCTTTCTCAGGTCACATATTGTTTGACAATTCGGTCGAATACACATTTGACAGTCTTAAAACCATTAGAATCACTATACAAACAAGCACTTAAAATTTTAGATAAAAAACAATTTAGCTTTCATCATTGTAACATTTTAAATAAGTATAATTTGTTTAATTTAGAAAATCTAATCAATTTTAAAAATAGTTGTTTAGTTAATAAGATTATGCATGGTATGGCTCCTCCTTCTTTGGCTAATTTTATAATATTTAAATCTGTTGAAAACAGAATTACAAGAGGTGCTAGAGCAGATTGTATAATTCCACGTAGGAGAACAACATTTGGCTAAACTGTTTTTTCATTCAGAGCTTCACATCAGTGGAAAGCTGTACCTCACTCAATTAGAGAGTGCTCATCATTTATCTCTTTTAAGCTTAATCTTAACAAATGGCTTCTTCATAACCAACAATGTGAACATTAATGTTGCTACTTTTAATTATTATTCTTATTAGTATTACTTATAATATTAAATTTAGCATAGACTTGTTGTATTTAATTGTATTTAATAGAGGTGTTCGTGGTATTTAATAGATGTGTTCATGGCAAAGGAACTACCAATGAAAACTAGCCCTAGGGCTAATTTGGGTACATTTACATAAATCAAGTAAATTTGCTCGAATTAAAGTCATTTTAGGATGCCAAAGTCAAGTTTAATCATATAAAATATATTTTACCAGCAACAAAAATGTGGCAAGTTAAAATGCTGAGTGGATAGTAACGTTAATTCGGAGGCTTGGAACATAACATTAAATGCCTGGAAAAAGTTTGCTTTTTAAGAAGTTCCAGCTCGTGTGGGGAGTGTTTGTTAACTTTGTGTACACGGATTTATTTGGAAAGATGTCGATGCTGGATTTGCAGAGAGACTGTGATTAAAAGCACCACTTATATTGGATCTGACAACAATGACACAGCATTACACACAGTAAGACATTTTACTTTATTTAAGTTACTGCGTTTCACTATTGCTTTGTTAGAAGAGATTGCTTGATTTGATATGTCTGTTGTAACATCCGTGTCTAAACACGTATGTTTGACTGTTTTAATGTACTAAAAACATTAAACGATTAATAAAGATACACCACTTAACAACACGACTGTAATTTAACGGTAGAAATATACAGTGTTATTTATAAAGAAGGATTTATCAGCTGCAGTTTAGATTCTGATGCCCGTTTACTGTGTTGTATACGGTAATTTAGGCGAGTTACGTTTGAAAGGTCAAACACTCAACAAAGCTTATTTTTTATCATATAACTGTGGTATTTAACATTACGTGAATGTAAAAGCAACCTCACAAGCACAATCGAATTATACAAAGTTATTGATAAGGATTTATTAGCCGCAGTTTAGATTCTGATGCGCGCTTACTGTGTTGTATACGGTAATTTAGTCACGTCGAGTTTTGTTTCTACTTTAATATACGTATTGTCATTTATGTGTATCATATTTAGCAACCATAAATATTTTGTGGCTCAAACATATTTGTGTTCGGCTGCTATTTTTATCACATTAATGTTTTTAAAACATTTCCCCACATGTAATGACGGGGAATGAAGCCGTCCAATCATAGCAGTGGGTGTTTACGTCCAGGTCTTCAATGCGGCCCGCCCCTTCAAACGAACCATTTCTCCAGACAGCCACTAATCTATGTTACAAAATAGCCTATTACTTATTGTTTTTGATGTTTTTGAATGTAAAAACCACGCGGACATCAGAAGTAGACATCAGGCAACAGTATAAAACAATAAAATCGACAAATTCACCGCCCCTTTAAATCTATGCAACTATGCAGTTGCTGCACATGTCATTATGCACAATTGATGAAACTTTTAGAATAGGCAGTTATGAACCAAAGAATCAATCAACCCCCTTCACTAATTCTAGGCATAAGATACATACTTATACAATAAGTTATATCCAGATATCATACTGTAGTGAGAGGGCAATCTACATACTTGTAACCTTTACACGTTTCTCATCTTTTATCCGGTTTTCCTTAACTTGGCACTGATGTCTGAAACCTTTATTCTCATCTATAATGTTGTTGGTGTTCATGTAGGCTAAAAGTTCCCGCTCTCTTTGTCTCTCATCATCTCTGCAATGTTTAATTTAAAATCCACGCAAGCGCGTCTCCTTGCGGTTCTGAGTGAGATGTGTTGACTTTACCCTGGCTGCGTAGACACATGAGTACAATCAACTGAGCGCATGGTAACATAAAACGATATACGCGTCATACAAATGAGCGTTTAAAACCCGATCGCACATTCCGTAGTTTTGTCATGGGTGCCGCACATGCGCGAGTATGGCCGCAGTCTGTAGCCCTTGGTGCCCCCCATTGCCTGGTGCCCCAGGGCACTCGCCCAATCCCGTCTATGGATAATCCAACCCTGGCAGTAGGTATCAACTGGTTAGGTTTACCTATAACCTGAGAGACATGACCTGCAATGCTGAGCCACATTGGTTTTCACCCCAGGCCAAAAAAATGCCTTAACAGCCGATACTAAGTTTTCCTGACACCCAAGTGACCAGAAAGGCAATGATTGTGAGCAAGATACAAGATGTCAGATTGGTAGACTGCTGGAACAACTTGAAATACACTAGTCCGGTCATTCTGACTTGACATTTTTGGACCGGTCCATTTTCTCAATAGAACTCCATCACTAACAAAATAGCCAGAAGCTACATCCAACAGTACTTCTTCCAACACTACATCCTCAAATAAAGATGATAAAGTAGGATCCCTTCTCTGCTCATGAATTAATTTCTTACGAGATAGAAACAAATCCTGTCAAACTCATCTCATCTCTGGCTATAAAAGTATCATAAAGTGAAACCTCAGATTGATTATTGGAAGGTTTACACTTATGCCTTTTAGCTGACTGGTAGACTGCTGGAACAACTTGAAATACACTAGTCCGGTCATTCTGACTTGACATTTTTGGATCGGTCCATTTTCTCAATAGAACTCCATCACTAACAAAATAGCCAGAAGCTACATCCAACAGTACTTCTTCCAACACTACATCCTCAAATAAAGATGATAAAGTAGGATCCCGTCTCTGCTCATGAATTAATTTCTTACGAGATTACAGGAGAAACAAATCCTGTCAAACTCATCTCATCTCTGGCTATAAAAGTATCATAAAGTGAAACCTCAGATTGATTATTGGAAGGTTTACACTTATGCCTTTTAGCTGACATGGCACAAGTAGTTACACAAACAGGAAATGTTTCTGGATATACCAATTCAAGCTGATCTGGTCCATCTAATTTTTGAGGAGTAACCGTAACTTCAGAAGCAGCTAGCACTTTATCCCCTGCTAAATCATTCCTCAAAATAAAAGAAACTCCATCTACAGAGCTGCCAACTTCTGAGTTCAGCTTGGAGTGAGATTTTTTTTTGGGGGGGGGGGGGGGGTTGTGGCAATAATTTTTAAGTCCTTAACCAATTGATAATAGTGTGGATTTTAGCTATTTCTGTATAAAATAGTTGGAAAAACTGCGTAAAAATGGATTACTATACAAATCTAATCATATTTTACTAATTAAATTGAAATAAAAGCTTTTACTGAGTTTAAATGACTGAAATTACAGTCTTTATTATTATTTCATACACTTCTATTATGCTTTCCTTCTGATAAAAGTGCCAAAAAAGTTCTTAAAATCTAATGAATAGGCTACTGGTCTCTGTAAAATGTATAACTGCAGATAACAGCAGCTTTGATTCAGTTTATGTCACGGTTTCAACCGTGTTTCTGTTGTCTCTGTTCTGATTGTTGTCATCTGGACTTTTCTCTGATTACCAATCATCACACCTGTTACCATTTAGTCTTTGTGTATATATATCCCTGTCACCTGTATGTTCAGTTGCTGGATCGTTGCCTCAGTTTGTGTCAGTACTACAGTGTATGTCTTGGTCCCTGTTTCTGCCTGTTTTGTTATTTCAGTTAATAAATGTTATTTATTTCAAACTTTGCACTTGCATCCTCCTACCTGTTCCGGGGTCATGACAGAAGGATCCAGCCATTTGAGGACGCAGCAAGTTTGTTGGAAGCGAAGCGGATCTCCCCCTAAGATTTTCTTTGGGGGGGAGTAGTGAGCATCGGGTTCATTCCCCATCAGCCCCGATGTCTCTTGGGGACCACCGTGAGCGATCGCTCGCTCCTGCGAGCATGCGGGAGGAGGATCGGCCCAGGCGGTCCCCCAACGGTTGAGTCGTCGTCGACGGTCCCTCGGAGAACCACCATCCTGCTCGCAGGGGGATCCGGAACGGACCACGCCCGATCATTTCCCCGGGGTGGCTACCGTGAGAGGGTCTCCGTTTCCGCGAGGGGATGGGAGATGACTTCCGGGGGCAGCTGATCGTCGGCGATTCCCAGGAGGGGGGTAATTCGTCTGCTTCGGTTCTCGGAGCGATCGCTCCGGTTCTCCTGGCGCAGTCCGGCCTACCGTTCCTGTTGGTCTCATCCCGGCGGCTGCCGGCTTCGCCAGGGTCCCCAAGCCCTCCACCCCTCCCTTGGACTCTCGCTACCAGACTTTTGTGTTTGTTTTGTTTAGGTGAGTGTCTGGTAGCCACTCTTAGAGGGAGGGGTCATGTCACGGTGATCCGTGTCATGTTTTGTTTGTCTCTCCGATTACGTCACCTGGACATTAACGGACTGATTCATCACACCTGTTCCCTGTTAAGTGTTGTGTATTTATACTGCTGTCTGTTTCTCACCTGTCGCCGGATCATTGTCATTGTCATTACGTTCATGTCTGTTCCTGTGTTATGGTTTTACTCCTCGTGTTTTGTTTCTGTTCATTTTATATTAAACGTTATTTATTTCATGGTGAACCCTGCCCTTGCGTCCTGATTCCTGTACCCAGTCATGACAGTTTATCAACTTAGAAAGAGAAGCATAAAGTGATGATTTGTGATTGATTGGTGATAGAGGGACTGTCACAATCAAATATACCAATTTATATTAAACTAAAGCAACAGATAATGTGCATGTCAAGACCATATAATTATATTTCGTATATGTTATTGTTTATAGATGTCAAATATCAATTGACTTTTTTCTCTTTTATTAAAAACTGTCACAGCAAACATCACACAGGCTTGTACTGATTACAGACATGCACACGCGGGTTGATTAAAATTGCTGTTTTCTGAGGGTATCTGCGTGCGTGGAATCCGGGCAGGTCTCTGCTTCTCATCCAGACCTTGACGCTTTGTGTGTTCGACTGGTGCGGCGCTGACTGATCGGCTTATGACATCAGAGTAACGCGAGAGCAAAGGTAAAGGCGGACCCTTTTGTAACATTTCGAATTGCTCTCGCGGTACTCTGATGTCCTCGCTGCCGAACTTCCTGCGCAGCGCCACATAAAGTGAAATGCTCTTTGACTTTTTGCAGCTAAGTACCAGCAACATGAGAAGTGTGGCACGCAAAAGACAGTGAAGGTACGCTAAAATATAAAAGTGTCAGTACTGCGAGCACTGGTTTAGCTACTTACATCGTGCGTTGCTCTTTCACCATTGCGCAGCCGCGCACTCGCTCTGTAGTTTGTAGCTGGCGCTCCGGCATCTGTAAACAATAACTCCACCTTCTTTGATTTGATTGGCTTTCGCATCATTTTGACTTTGACGAGCGTTTATGTTGATTGAGGCAGGCCAGATAGAGATAGCTAGGCGTTTTACAGTATGTACAATTAGGTATATTAGGCAATTATTTCATGACTTTTATTAAACTCAATGGGAATGTCAATGGTGGGCACGAGCCTGCGTGAGAAAATGGATATGTGGCGTGAGAGCGTGAGAATGGGGTCAATTGCGGGTGTCTCACGGTGAATGCGTGAGAGTTGGCAGCTATGCATCTATAGGGATTTGGGAACAAAGTGCCACCACGACATCCCCTGTAATCAAACCTGATTGTAGATGAATATTGTGTAAAGGCATTGATAAATAATCAGCACCAAAGCCTTTAACTAGTACCTCAGAACCAAGGGCCGATCTTTCTGCAAATGGCAAGATACCCTGCAAAATTACAGACTGAAACACTCCTGTGTCTCTCCAGATCTTTATGGGTTGCTTAAAGGAATAGTCTACTCATTTTCAATATTAAACTATGTTATTACCTTAACTAAGAATTGTTGATACATCCCTCTGTCATCTGTGTGCGTGCACGTAAGCACTGGAGCGCGCTGCAACACTTCGATAGCATTTAGCTTAGCCCAATTCATTCAATGGTATCAAACAGAGATAAAGTTGGAAGTGACCAAACACATCAACGTTTTTCCTATTTAAGACGAGTAGTTATACGAGCAAGTTTGGTGGTACAAAATAAAACGTAGCGCTTTTCTAAGCGGATTTAAAAGAGGAACTATATTGTATGGCGTAATAGCACTTATGGGAGTATGGCTATTACGCCATACAATATAGTTCCTCTTCTAAATCCGCTTAGAAAAGCGCTACGTTTTATTTTGTTTTATTTTGTAATAGCACTTATGGGAGTACTTCGACTCGGCGCAGTAACACCCTCCCTCTCCTATTATGAGAGGGAGAAGGGGAGCGGACATTTCAGGTGAGTGGAAGTACTCCCAAAAATGCTATTACGCCATACGCGCAACGCGCGAATGAGGCAGAAACACGTCTTCCGCGCCAAACGCCTCTTCCACGCCGCGGGAGCTCAAGATACGCATCAACGCGTCTTCACATTGACTAAACATTGAAATCACTTGCGGTTCACGCCTCTACCGTGGTTGGTGTACACGCAACATCAGACAAGAGAGGAATCATAGGTTTTGGAAAAACCTTCTGAACCTTATAAACTCCCTTATCACTGAGGACATTCCTAATGATTTTCTTCACACTATCCTTCAGTCACTTCTCACTACTAGTGATTGTAATAATGAGAGGCTAACTGCAAAAGCTGATCCTTTGTAAAAAGCTCAAGTAACTCCTCTGAAGACTCTTCTAAAAAATCTTCTAAAGAAGCCATTTTCACCAATTAAAGCCACTTCACTGACAAAATACAGGACTAACAGAAATTGCAAAAAAAAATATTCAACAACCATACTCACCAGAATAAGGTCAAACAAATGGGAATCAAAAATCCAGCACTGAAGTAATAATAATAATAATAATTCATTACATTTATATAGCGCTTTTTCTGCAGACCTCAAATCGCTTTACATATGAATGGGGGAATCTCCTCAACCACCAACAATGTGCAGCATCCACCTGGATGATGCGACGGCAGCCATATTGCACCAGAACGCCCACCACACACCAGCTTATTAGTGGAGAGGAGACCGAGGCTGAATCCGAAATTGCATACTTACTGAGTAGGTACTGAATTTCATTGAGTACCTACTTAAAGCTACACTGTGTACTTTTTTGACTTAGCAAAAACCCATGTTTTCTTTCAAAAGTATGTGCTCATTCATGTGTAATTACTTCCACCCACTAATCAAAGTATTCTCGTAAGTGTAGAATCTGCTATTTAAAATACAAACGGTCGAGTCGCTCGACTGGCGCATCCATGTTGTGCTTACATCTTTGAAATACATTCGCCAACGAGGGACATTCCTGAAATTCAAGCTCCGGCTTTCGCGCTTTCAGACTACACTCATGCTGGCCGCTAGCTGAAGCCTCCCAAGGTTGCATGTGTAGGCGGTTTACGTCATCAAGACAGTCTTATTTCAGAATATTAACAACTTTAAAGCTGACAATTATTCTTAGTTAATTGTAAATTGATGTAATATGCTTTTGACTTGTGAATGTAATGCTCAGTTAATTTAAATAAACCAGGTTTGATGACGTATGCAGCCCACATAGGCGACCTGTGCGGACTGAATCCTTCGGATTCAACAGCAGCTGCAAACCGTGATGATCCCGCGATCTAATGCTTTGATTTGAGGCAGATTTGAAAGCCTGTTGAAGACCTATTTACGAGGACATTAAAACACGTCGCCAAGGAAGCGAAACGGGGATTTAAAATGACAAGCGACAGGAAAAACAACAAGACCAAAGTCAATATTGGAGTAATGTTAGTTTTCCAAGATGGGGCTCAAGGCACACAGAAGTTGCCTACTTTCTATCTTCTCCACAGGTAATTCAGCATATTTGTTTACATCTATACAGTCTATATTGTAAACTTGAAGTTTTATAGTTCATTGGCTAACTATAGTGTCACGGTGTGAGCTTTTCCATTGGGCGGAACCTAAATTCAAGAAGGTTGGTTCCGCCCGGAGATAGTTTCCGCCCGGACGACGTACCAGAAACCCCGGAACTTCCTGTAGTCTTTCCAACCGCAAATCAAGCCAGATGAGACGCAGGTGCGTAGAGTTAACACAGCGGTTAGCGATTGGCTGAAGAGAAGAAAAGAAGGAATATAAAAGGAACTTTGAAAACACAAACGGTGTGCTTGGTTGCTGTACTGTTGCGCTGTGTTCCGTTGGTGGTATCGTGTTGTGCTGTTCTACTGTGGTTATCACGGAGGATTTGGAGACGAAGAACTGGGTGAAGGAAGATCGCTAAAACGAGTTTGTTTATTATTATTCTTTATTAACAGACTCGAAGTCCAAATATAAAAAACACATACAACATACAAGCGTCCATAATATATATAAAAAAAAGCATACACAATATAACATCCATAATATATAAAAGAAGCACACAATATACAAACATCCACAAACAACCACAACAAACATACCATAAATAGCACATAGCACAAATGTGTGTCCAATATTTAAAAAACATACAAATGTTGATTCCAATATTTCCAGAGACTCGAGGAGTATCTTGTCACACTCATGTTAGGGTCCGTCAAAGACCTAATAATGACATTCCTAGACTCGGTAAGCCTGCTCATAAATTTAAACATAAGTTTCCTAAGCAAAGCTCCGAAAGTGGGAACATTACAATTCACAAACATCTTGCTTGCACTTTCCCACCTTGGGTACTTCAACAAGATTCTAAGAGCATCATTATATGCCACCTTTATTTTATTCATCTTTCCTTTACTATGGCGACACCATAGATGTGCTGTGTAAAGTGGAGTACAATAAGCTCTAAAGAGAGCTGTTTTAACGTCATCAGTGCACATATGAAATTTTCGTGCCAACATATTTGCCCGAGCATATAATTTATAGCACTGGCGCTGAATATCATCATCGTCACTCAGGTCATCCCTAATAATGTGTCCCAAGTATTTTACTTTAGCAACAGTATCCAGTTCTTTCTCAGACAAATAAAAGGAGGGAAACTTTAGCTGCTGATCCTCCTTAGTTCGTACTATCATGATGACACTCTTTTTAGAATTAAATGTGATGTCATATTGCATACCATATTTTTCACACACTCTAAGCAGTTGTTGTAACCCAGCACTATAAGGTGACATAACAATTAGGTCATCTGCATATATTAGGTGATTAATGAGCTGATTCCCCACCATACATCCAGTCTTACACTCCTCCAACTCTCTAGATAAGTCATCAATATACAAATTAAAAAGAATAGGTGACAATATTCCACCTTGCCTAACCCCATTAGTTACAGGGAACGGGGTTGATGTTGCTTTCCCCCATCTAACCTGCATGGTTTGATTTGAGTACCAATGGTGCAGAATTCTTATTAAATATGGA
Organism: Paramisgurnus dabryanus; assembly: GCF_030506205.2. Classification (NCBI taxonomy): domain Eukaryota; kingdom Metazoa; phylum Chordata; class Actinopteri; order Cypriniformes; family Cobitidae; genus Paramisgurnus; species Paramisgurnus dabryanus. The sequence continues at coordinate 5,351,584 of NC_133358.1, read as the reverse complement.
GGCACCCCTCGCTCTTGCAATTTAGTAAACAGTTTACCATGATTAATACGGTCAAAGGCTTTGGACGCATCCAAGAAACACATAAACATTGTTGTATTGTGCCCCTTATACTTGGAGACAAGTTCTTTTAAAGCATAAACACACAAATCAGTGCCATGTTTGTTTTAAAATCCAAATTGGTTGTCAGTTGTTCCAATATATTCCTGTAGCCTATCAAGCAATATTCGTTCTAACACTTTGGATAGTACACTAGCCAAAGCAATTGGTCTATAATTTTGTGTACTTGATGCTTTACAGGTTTTATCTTTGATGACTGGTGTTAGCAGTACAGATAGCATTAAGTCCGGTAATATCCCGTCAGACAACAATCCAGTTAAACACATGGCAAGTAACACTGACAGTCTTTGGCTTGCATATTTCAGGTGCTCAGCTGTTATATTATCAGGACCACATACTTTGTTTGCAGCCAATTTCCCATTGCACCAAACACTTCATTTGGCCTAATAACCACACCATCGTTATTAACCACATCACCAACCTTAAAATCAGTACTTGCAACACAATTAAAAATTCCCCTAAAATGTGTGCCCCACAATGCAGCAATATTTTCATCCCCAGAGATCCCATCAATACTTGCTGGCAAAGACGCCTTACTGTTCTTAACAGTTTTAACTTCTTTCCAAAACTCATAAACATCATTATGCTGCAATTTTTTAGCCATAGAGTTTGCCCTCATCTTTTGCTCATTTCTTTTAATAAAACGTACTGCATATTTAAACTTGGCATTTGCTTTTTTCTTACGTTCAAACTCTGGGCCATGCCTCAATTTTCCAGCTACTACCCAATTATACAGGGCTTCTTTAGCTTCTGAATGAAGCTCATATACATAATCATTCCACCCAGGTCTAATATTCCGTTTTCTTTTTTCTTGTACAAAGAACTTACTATCATTATTTAAACAGTTTACTATACTTTCATACATTCTAGGTATACCAGAATAATGCTGATTATTTTTACAGTTAATGTTGTTACACAAGACAGCATCAAGTGGTATATCAATCTCACTAAGACTTTGATCAGTCAGGGAGCTATACTTCCAGATATCAAATTGTGAGAGCCTTGCCCAATCAACTTTCCTTTGCTCATGAGCCTCATAACTAGACAGTTCAGGCAGACTATCAAGGTCTAATTTCATGAATAGGGGTATGTGATCTCTTACGGCCAAACTATACAGGATTTCAGTCTCCATCAAGCACTCATGAGCATCGGCTGTACATATACAGTGATCCAGCCACGATGTTGTATGCCATGCTTCACTAATATATGTATAGCTATTAGCTGGTAACATCACTTTGCTTGATAAGATTAGCTTATTGTTTACACAGAACTGATTGAGATGTCTCCCAAATAAAGACCCATCATCTGAGATATCAGCATTCAAGTCACCTACCACAAATATACATGTACATATACTTTCTTTAATAAACGAGCTTATAAAAGCCAACCTATTAAGGTATTCACTTTCATTTTGGTAGCTTTCATAGGGAGTGTATACATTTACAATAATAAAGGTGCTTTTTTCGTGTGCAACCTTGATTGCTATAGCCCAATCAACTTCTAATCGGATCACACTAATCAATGGATCATATTTCTTCCGCCATAATATGGCCACCCCACCTGGTATTCTACCCCGTCTTATTCCCTTACTCAAATCTGTTGTAGACTCCCCTACCCCATAAAAGTCATCATGCACGGTGTTTAGTTCATGTAGATCTTGTTGCGGTAGCATAGTTTCTTGTATACATAGAATGTCAGTGCTCATAAAAAGTTCATCCTCAACAATGCGTCTCGCTTTGTCCCCGGCCCCCTGTCCAAGGCGTAAGCCACGCGTGTTATATGACGCAACTTTCATTATAATAATAGTCCATTCTTCACAGCATTAGTTGCCCCAGCATCAAACACACAGTCATTTTTTGTCGCAGTCTGAATATTTGTATCTAATAGTTTGCGTGCTTCATAAAAGCGCCGCACAAAGACACCCTCTGGCCAAAGTTGAGGATCATACATTTCTCCCACATTATTACATTCCACAGTGACTTTAAAGGAGTTATATTGTCTCTGGACACTGTCTATTTTTTGACAGGTCACATCACGATGTAATTTGTCTTTCAAGTAGCTGGCCAATGCTTCGGAGTTTACATCAGGCGAGAATTTTGTAGCTATAACACTCACCTGTTTGGTCTTTACAACCTGTATAGATCCCCCTGCACTGGTTCCAACAATGCCACTTTTCTTCTCCCTTCTGGGAGCATTGAAACTCGGCTTGCGCTGGATAATAGCATCCCCATGCGAACGTTGACGACGCCCATGCTTAACTACACGGCTCCATTTCGGGGAAGTTGTTTTGATGCCCCGATCACCCGAGCCTTCGTACGACATGTTTGTACACAGCGCTGCGGTAGCCCCCGACACCTGCTCCGCATTATCCAGCTGGAAGTTAACCTCCTTCTCAGCAATATTACGGTTAGGTAAGCTTTTCGCGAGTTCCTCACCTTTTTCTATTAAGCATATTCGTTGATTTAATCCCCCAGCAATCGTACGCAGATCCTCACATACATCTGTTTGTGCAGACAAAGCGTGTTTCATGCTTAATAAATCCATACTCAATCGTTCGATTTTCCCCAGTAAACAGGAGACATCGAGGCTGTTAAAAGTCACAGGTGGTAATTCATCCAGATGATGGGATACAAATCGAGGAATGTTTTCGCCAACCTCATTCAACAATTTCAAACAACTTTTAACGTTGTTCACGTCCTTCTGTAACCCTTTATGCGCAACAAAGCGTTGGGTAGTATGCGGACAGAGTTCAAACAAAACTTTTCGTGACCGCTCGATCCACTCGGACCCGAAATGATTCACAGTCAAAAGAACAATATCATCCTGACTTAGAGTTTTCATTTTAACCACGAGAAAATTCAAGAATTCATCTTCCACCACTGTTTTTCCATCTACTGTTGTGTAGATCTCTGGTTTTATTCAACTTTTTCTCGGAGGAGCAGCAGCACCTTTGCCTACAACCTCTGCCATCTTGTTATTCTATGTTTAGCCAGCTAAGTGAAGACAGTTGCTGTTTTCAAAGTGGATAGCTGGGAACCCCCAGCAAGTGTGAGTAAATAAATCCAACCATTGAAAGTAGCTAAAACAAAGTACCACCTGATCTTGTGTTGTGAGTAGCCACGTAGCATTGCGGCCCCACCGAAGAGAGAGAGAGAGAGAGAAAGACGTGGGCAAGCCGAGGAACCATTCTGGAAGTAAAAGCATATACTTGAGTAATATTGCAGTTTGTGGTGTGTAATTTGAATGCGAAGTACCACCTGATCTTGTGTTGTGAGTAGCCACGTAGCATTGCGGCCCCACTGAAGAGAGAGAGAGAGACGTGGGTGTGCCGAGGAACCATTCTGGAAGTAAGACATCTGTGTGAGTGGTATTGCAGCTTGTATTGTGCTTGTAAACGTATTACCTGACCTTGTGTGAGAGTTAATCTGTAGTGTTGCGGCCCCACTGGAGAGGAGGAAGCGTGGGCGAGCCGGGGAGCGTCGGAATCACCACCAAGGGGTCCTGTGTCCCTCTCTTATCCACTTCATCCCCCCACCACGAAAGACCACCTAGCCAACCATACGGCGGGCCGGGTCGAGTCTGGCTTCGTCCATAATTCACGAAGTGTGTGTGTAGTGCCGTGAGTGAGTCTCTGTCTTCATTTGTGTGTGTACACTTAATCGCTTGCAGTGTCGTGCTGTGTCCCTGTTGACAGAAGCCATTTTCGAGACCCGAGGAGTCGTGGGAAGATTCAGGCCGTGGAGGTCTGTGGAGTGTGGGTTGAAGAAACGTGCAAGTTGGGATTTCTTTGGGTGTGCAGCAACAAGGTTTTCTTCCTCGACGAGTAAATGGGCAGTGGTGAAGCATCTGGACGATCAAAGTGAGTAGACTAATTTACAATCTGTTGTGCCGAAGGGTCGTTGGGCTGACGGCTGTGAGAAATAACTACCTCTGTGTGGAGCCTCTTCAAAGGTTCGCCCCTGTCCTGCGTCTTCGACGCCATGAGTGAAGGAGGATCCAGGGAAGCGTTCGGCTCTACGCTATTGCTCTCCACGTCTTGTTCCCCTTACCCTTGGAGGCCGTGAGTTGAAGTACATCGTGTAGGTCTCCTCGATGTTCAGTCCACTTACCTCTGCCTACAGCACGAACCTAGAAGGAAGAAAAAGTCCCAGTTTCGTGTAACACTTACCTCTGCCTACAGCACGAACCTAGAAGGAAGAAAAGTTCCAGTTTTGTGTAACACTTACCTTTGCTTACAGCACGAACCTAGAAGGAAGAAAAGTCCCAGTTTTGTGTAACACTTACCTTTGCTTACAGCACGAACCTAGAAGGAAGAAAAGTCCCAGTTTTGTGTAACACTTACCTCTGCCTACAGCACGAACCTAGAGGGAAGAAAGTTCTTAGTCTTTTGTACCAACCGTCTCTGTCGTAGTATTAACCGAAGGAAGGAAGGACGCGTCCTCGCTTGCATACTACTCACCTCCACCAAGAGCCTAGGGAAAGAGAGAGAAGAGGATTAGACATTCCCTTCACATCAGCCGTTGGAATACCCCCGGCACCGAGTAAGACTTGTAGTCAGTACAGTAAATACCTTTCCTTGTGATTGCCTCCAGGAGAAGAGGAGCGCGCCACGGGTACCAAGGAGAAAAGTCCAAGGGCCTTGGCCCCCCTGTCCCGGTGGAAGCCCCGCCTGGAGGCGCAACGACCCTAATGTTTTAAATTGCCCTTTCCCCTTTTCCCCTCATTTTAAGTAATTTAATAAAGATTGTTTTAATTATAATTTACTACTCGTGTGTCTGGTCATTGGGGTGGCTTTGGGACCTCCTCGAGGTGGAAACTAGTAAGGGGCGTGGCCCGTTACATTCTGTGGTCCGCCCCGACCTGTGACAATAGCATGGTTATGCATGTGGTTTAATGTGTTCGAACAGCCACACGCCGTCTCTCCACCCATTTATGTAATCTGAGGTTCTGAGATAAATGTTTTTCATCTTCTCTGACCGCTAGCACAAACACACGGTGACAGCCCTATTTTTAGCCTTTCATTGATAAAACCAATGCCGCTGATCTGCGCGTCTTTCGTTTCATTTTACAAGCGTGTGAAAGTTGAGCGATCTTATTTCACCAATATCAGAGAAAGCTCTTACATATACACGGACATGTAACATGTTTACTTAAACCATAAGCATTGGACTCTGACATAATATTAGTTAGCATCCATTGAAACCTGTCATTACTCCCGTTCATGATTAAATGACAGGAGAGGGACTCGTCCACAGACCATCCCCTCAGTAATCTGGAGATAAGTGTGGTACTAGTTAAATAAGACAAGGAAACGGAAGGCCCCCCCAATTAAATTTTGATTCTTATTCAGAAGTGGTAAATTACCTGAACTGAATTTATTAAAGTACATTAGGGACACCTTTCATCATTATAAAAGAGATCTACTACAGAGCAGTGTGTTGTGTGTGTGTAAATAGGCAGTCTGCATCATACAGGCAGCTAGAGGGAGCTCTCGCAAAGGTCTGCCTAGTGCTTTATATACATGAGTGAATGCACACAGCAGATAACAGTGACCTGAGATGCTCCGTGACAAATTAATCAATCCTCTTCAATATTCTTTGCAGGTAAGGTTAATTTAAGTATATATTTAAATGTGTTTTTGAACGATTATCACTAGTGGTTAATGTTTTGAGGGAGTTTGAATTACAAAAACCTTATTTTGAGTACTGTGGGATTTTAAGGTCATATGTTTGTAAATAGTTTACTTAGAAGTGTTTTCAATAATCATTATAACATGCTGAAGTAAAAGATTGTTTGTGTTTGTCTAAGAGAGTGGAAAGTTACTGAGAGGAAGCAGCTTGTGTGTGCAAAAGCTGCAAGGTCGTGGTTTCGGTTGGATTAGCTAGGAATGTGCAGCTGGTAATGGTCAAGATAAGAGCGAGGCCTGAGGGAGAAAAGCAAACAGACAACCATGTTATTAACATTGTTTTAATATGTTTTAATATTCACAGGATAAAATATGCAATGTATTTCTTACTTAATCAGTATTAATCATTGAATAATTGATGTAATAAATATAAGATGTTGTCTTTGATAAATGTGTATTAACCAATGAAATAAAGGTTGCATACAGAATAACCTAATGGGGGCATGGCAGCTCAACCTTGAAGAACAGAATCTCCTGTGCTTGTTCTTTGTGTGTGTGTGTGTGTGTGTCATTTCTTCCCTAACAGATAGAAACTGGGTGGGGTAATGGAGTCAGATAAACAGAAAGACCAGTTGGAGAGGAGATTTTCTGAAGAAAGATCGACGTCACATATTTTATAAATATGCATGTTACTTCCTGAGCTGGTGGTTCGCTGCTTGCCGAGTGTGGCCTTGAGACGACCCAGCGCGCTGTAAAACTTTTTCATATCTGATCAATAAATAGCTTATTTTTAATACCGTGTCTTTCCTCTAATTATGAACATGCAATGGACGCCATAAAGACCAACAATTGTTGACCCCGACGTTGTTTGGAGGGAAGGAAGGAGAGAGTGAGAGGAAGGAGGGTTTCACATTGAAGAAACCAAAAGTAAGGGAGGACTCCATTTCAACACAAAAAGAGCGCTCTACTAAAATAAGGTAAGCAGAAACCTGTTTTATCGAATTCTGCTATTTGAATATACCAAATTACTTGTGTTGATAAGGAGATCCGAACTGAAATTAATTATTTAAATAATACGAAATGATCAGAGTGAAAAACTTTTTTGATTTTGGTTGATATTAAGAGATTGATTAAAATTGGGTTGGAGGCCCTTAACGCATTAGGCGTTATAAAATACCGACTTGGGTGGAAGGCCCATAGGGGGTGAAAGGCCCTTGGGTGAAAGGCCCATAAATATTAAGATTAAAATTGGGTTGGAGGCCCTTAACGCGTTAGGCGTTATAAAATACCGACTTGGGTGGAAGGCCCATAAGGGGTGAAAGGCCCTTGGGTGAAAGGCCCATAAATATTGAAAAGAGTGACATTTGCATTTTATATGTGGGTTATATTGTTGTTTTGACTGTGTTCTGTTGATATTTGTGGAGAGTAAAAATGGCAGAGTTTCAAAAAGAATGTGACGAGTATGGTTGTCCATTATTTCCAGTGTATGTGCAATGGCAAAAAATGGTAAAGCTACTGATGGCTCCAACTGATCCTAAAGATGTGAAGAAGAGACAAAAGGAAGTTGAATTAGGTTGGAAAGTGTTAAGAGAAGAGAACTGTTGGGAAGCAGAAGAGAAAAAGAGAGTTCTGCTGGCCCCTTTTATCTTTGCTATGGAACATAGAATTGTACACAAAATTGAGACTATTAAGACAGAAGGTAAAAAATGCTTTGGCAAGGGACCGAGTGTGAAAGACTTAGAAAAAAGATTTAAGAATGTGGACAAGATAGGCTTTGGTGGCTGCCGCTGCGCAAGCTATCAAACCAAAGAAGAAAGGGGAAGTTGACAGTGGTGCAGCTGCTAAGCAAAAGGAAGTTGAACAGGGAAGCGCTCAGCCAGGATCAAGTGTGACGCCCACAGCTCCTCCCATAGCTCCACCTCAAGTGAAATCACTATACCCTTCTTTGCTGACACCTCCTTATGATGAGCCCAAAGCACCAATGCAACAACCTGTCTTTCAAATAAAGGGTGGTCAGGTAGATGTAGGCGATAATGAGGACCTTGAAAATGTAAAGAGGGAACTATTTAAATTGAAACAAACTGTGATGATGCATGGTGACCGCCTTCTGACTCCCAAAAAGCCAATTTTTTCGCCACAAGCATCATCACCGGTTGTTCATCCTTCACAGCAAACAATATATGGTAATGGTAATGAAACACCAATGAGAGGGGGGGCACGTGAGAGGGCAATGAGTGACCTGAACCCAAACAGTGATGAAGAGGGGCATCCAGGTGCCCAAAGTGAACGCAGTGAGCATAGTGAACATAGTGAACAAAGTGAACAGAGTGAGCACAGCAAGCACTCCTCCCTATTAGAAGATGTAGGAAGCGTAGATACTAAGAAAATAAAAGGTATGCAAAGAGAAATGAAACAGATGAGAAAGATTTTGCTAGAACATGACCGAGATAAACATCACATAGCACATTTAGAGGAGCCACTGCAAATTACCATGTCAGGCAAAATGTATCTCTCAAAAGATCACAAGCTGCAGTACTCTGATATACCACATGGCAGGGAGAGAGAAGCCTCATGCACAAGGTCAGGGACGCCTTACAATGTACACCATGATCCACCAGAAAACAGGCCCTTCAGATTACAGCCCATCCCAGAACACAACCCAGAAAGCCAGGTTAGTCAGTGGGTACAGTCACAGTCCATAGATGGTGAGCGTTATGAGATACCATTGGTGCCTGCATCTACTTCACAGCTATTTGGACAACATGTGCAGATGCCACTTGTAGTAGAGAGAGGAACACAAAAGGACCAACCGTGGATGCACAGTGATCTCACTGCGATAATGAGTAAACTTCCACCGATCACTAGTGGTGGGGGGAGGTGGTTAAACAAACTAACCACATTATGTCATGGCACAGTCTTGGCCTTGGGTGACATCAGGTGTCTGTTGGGTCAGATTCTTACTAGAGCTCAAGTACAAGATTTTGAACAAAATGCAAATTTAACAATGAGAGATAATGAAACCAAATATACCCAGGTGAGCACAGCAATTGGCACCGCCCTTAGGGCACAGTTTCCTACTCCACCAACCGTTTACCAAAACATCAAATTTAAAATTAAACCAGATGAGACAGGGTCAGCTTATTATTTCAGATGTAATGCTGAATGGGAACAGTTAACTGAGGAAAATGGCTTAAACAATCCAGTCACTAGGGATGTGTTCAGGCAAGAAGTGATGGCAGGTGCCCCACCAGGTGTTAAGCAGACTATGGAAAATAACCCAGACATCCCATCAGCTACCAACGAGCTTTGGGAAAGACATCTGGTTTACCACACAGAGAGGGCCTTAGATAAATCTAGTAAAGAGCTAGCTGAGGTAGACAAGATTAAAAATGAGCTACTCAAATTACAATTAGAGCAAGCCAAACAAGCTAATAATAAAAAGAAACAAATGCCACAACAAGCCCAACCTCTCCCGATTCAGGTGCCCCCAATGATCAAAGACCCAACCAATATCCAAACCAGTATGGCCCACAAGACCCATATACAGGCCCACCATATGCAGGAAATCCATGGGGAGGCTATCAACAGAACAGGGGACTAACACATGCTGTTTATTTTGACAAACTAACTGCTCTGATTAAACATTTTTCCTGCCAGGCTACCAAAACACGTGACGTGACAGTGACCAAACCCCCAGTACAGCTGATTGGGTGAGAGTAAAGGTGTTCAGGAGGAAGTGGAATGAGCCCAGATGGTCCAAACCGCTAAGAGTGACTGCCAAGACGTCGCATTGTGTGAAGCTCCAAGGATAGGAGACACCTGGTTCCATCTTTCTTCTTGTGTTCCATGTGATTCTCCTTCCAGGTCACTGACAGACACAGGTGTGGACCTGAGGACTCAGGTCCAAGAGAGGGAGGTTGTTGAAAGTGAAAGCGAAAGTGAACCTGCTGGAGAGCAGAGAGAACAGACGGGAAGTGAAGCACCATTGGTAACACCCACACAACACCAACAACAAAGTCAACAGACAATCTGTAAAATTGTGCATAAAAAAGGTGACCTTTTTTCCAACCCAGCAACAGAACCTTTAGCACACTGTGTAAGTGCAGATTGTGCATATGGAGCATGTATAGCCGTACAATTCAAGGCAAAGTACGGTACACAAAAGGTTGTAAGTCAAAACAAACACACAGGTGAATGTGCAGTTACCCATGAGGACGACGGCAGACTGATCTTTCATTTAATATCCAAACAAAACTGTACTGATTTACCAACATATGAGAATTTTACCAACAGCCTCAGATGCATGAGAGATTGGTGTGAGGAAAAAGGAATAACAAGTGTATCTACTCCCCGGCTGGGGTGTGGGTTAGATAAATTGGACTTCCATAAGGTGGTGGAAATCCTGACAGAAGTGTTCAGGGACCTGAACATCACAATTACTGTTTATTCATTATAACCTGGGTAACTACATACCATATTGACCTTTGAATTTTGACCTTTGAATTTCTTAAGTTTCTTATATAATCTTACATTTCAATGTTTCCTTTTGAATTTAATTTCTAAGTTTCTTATACAATTCTACAGTATTAATTTCACATTTCAATTTTCTTTTTCCTTTTTGAATTTATGATTGTTATTTGAGTATTAGCCAATAGGCATAAGTGTATTTTTTCCACAGAGATGAAGCTATATGGAAATTGGAAGGTTCTGTGGGCCCTAGGGGTTATAACTGCAATTATAATCACCATAATATTTGGCATAAACAATGGAGGTAATCTGAAAATTGACAAAAGGTCCAAAACAACACCACAAGATCCGTGTTTAAAGAGATATGGGGGAATTGAATTAAATTACCCAAAAAATTCAAAGACATCATACACCTTTGATTTATGCAGTGTGATAGACTGTGGAGGGAAGAATGGGTCCTGGAGAGGATATGATATTTACCTATGTGGGTTAGGCAGGCCAGGTTACCATAAGTGGTGCCCGTCCTGGGACCATGTGTGGCAGGCAACGGATCCGACCTTTGAAGGGACACCAAAAGACAGGATGACGAGAACGAGAGATCACTTTAGAATACAAAGAGACTTTAGCGCAACACAGAACCCTGTAACTCTCTCAATAGTAACTATGAAACAAGACCCATACCCGGTAAAAGCGAAAGGAGTGCCAGGGCAATGTTGGGAAACACACGAAGGGCAATTTTATGTTATACTAGGTGTAGATGTGAATGGCAAAGACCCTATGGGCCTCATAAAAATAAACATTATAGAACCAATAAAACCCAATAAAACCACGACCACAGAACTGCCTGACCCGGTGGAAAAGAAACAAGCTAATGAAATCATTGAAATAGATTATACCAAACTAAAACCGGAAGACATAATAGAGATGGCCACAGGATACGGGGAAAACAATTTATGGCTGGAATGGATTATTTCCACAGCCAGAGAACAGAAATTAGAAGATTGTGTAGGCTGTGCTGGAGGCCGACCGGTATTGTACGCAGAACCAGCTCCCCTATACCCGGAAGACCCGTGGGGTTATGTGTGCATGCTAGCATTAACTAAAGAGGCCTCTCCAAAAAACTGCACGACCTTATCCTCAGTTTTTCCACCAATAGGTAACAACTCGAGAGCGGGACCATTTAGGCCCCATATAGCCAATTACACCTGCTTTAACTTCACCAGGACCAACCCAAAAATTAATCTGGGAACCATTGACCCCGGGTGGTGTAATATCACCTACCAAGACAATTGGTCCATGATTGGAGAATGGGCTAGGTCAGGAATATATTATTATTGTGGGGGTCAAAGGTTAGTAACCAAAATCGAACGAGCATCTAAAGGAACATGTGCAATGGTAAGGTTAGGGGCACCGATAGTCTTAATAGGAGAAAGAGTCGTGAAGTTGCAATCCCAGTACAATGCCATCACTAACAGACGACGTAGACATGTTATAGCTAAAAGAGCGACGGGAGGCAACCTAGATTTGTCATTAAATAGTCCCACATATATCGATGCAATAGGGGTGCCTAGGGGTGTACCTAACGAATATAAATTAGCTGACCAGGTAGCTGCCGGATTTGAAAATATCCCACTAATATCGGCCCTCTTTCCAGTGACCCCGAATAAAAATGTAGATAGAATTAATTACGTACATTACAATGTAATGAGATTGGTCAACATGACTAGGGATGCAGTTGACGGCCTTGCAGAGCAATTAGCTCCTACTTCCCTTATGGCAGTACAAAACAGAATGGCTCTAGATATGTTGTTAGCAGAAAGGGGCGGAGTTTGTCACCTTTTTGGGGATTTATGTTGTACGTACGTCCCGAATAATACCGCACCGGATGGGTCAGTGACCAGGGCATTAGAGGGACTAAAAACTCTGTCCATAGAAATGCAGGAAGCCTCAGGGGTTGACAACCCCATATCTGACTGGCTAGACAAAACCTTAGTTAAGTGGAAGGCAATAGTAATGTCTATAGTGGTGTCCATCGGAGTATTTGTGGCCATACTGGTCACTTGTGGATGTTGTTGTATCCCCTGTCTCAGATCCCTGTGTAACAGGCTGATAGTGTCTGCAATAGAGAAAAATTAAAATCCACCCCCATACAGCATGCCCCTATTAGGCCTACAGAACCTGGAGGATGATGAGGAGGAACAAGTGTGACCTCTTTCAGAGGTCAAGAGAGGGAATTGTAGGATTTTAAGGTCATATGTTTGTAAATAGTTTACTTAGAAGTGTTTTCAATAATCATTATAGCATGCTGAAGTAAAAAATTGTTTGTGTTTGTCTAAGAGAGTGGAAAGTTACTGAGAGGAAGCAGCTTGTGTGTGCAAAAGCTGCAAGGTCGTGGTTTCGGTTGGATTAGCTAGGAATGTGCAGCTGGTAATGGTCAAGATAAGAGCGAGGCCTGAGGGAGAAAAGCAAACAGACAACCATGTTATTAACCAATGTTTTAATATTCACAGGATAAAATATGCAATGTATTTCTTACTTAATCAGTATTATTCATTGAATAATTGATGTAATAAATATAAGATGTTGTCTTTGATAAATGTGTATTAACCAATGAAATAAAGGTTGCATACAGAATAACCTAATGGGGGCATGGCAGCTCAACCTTGAAGAACAGAATCTCCTGTGCTTGTTCTTTGTGTGTGTGTGTGTGTGTGTGTGTGTGTGTTTGTGTGTCATTTCTTCCCTAACAGATAGAAACTGGGTGGGGTAATGGAGTCAGATAAACAGAAAGACCAGTTGGAGAGGAGATTTTCTGAAGAAAGATCGACGTCACATATTTTATAAATATGCATGTTACTTCCTGAGCTGGTGGTTCGCTGCTTGCCGAGTGTGGCCTTGAGACGACCCAGCGCGCTGTAAAACTTTTTCATATCTGAACAATAAATAGCTTATTTTTAATACCGTGTCTTTCCTCTAATTATGAACATGCAATGGACGCCATAAAGTCCAACAGTACTCGTGAGCAACATGATGTAACTGATGTAAGTGTATTGAAAGTTCTTTTAAAATCAAATATTGCTATTATACACAGAGATGAAAAGCCATTACATTGTTACTTGTATTTTGAGAGTGAAACAACTGTTTGAGAGTAATGTAAGTTTGATGATGCACATGTAGTCGCAGGTGTCCGCCATTTTGTGTAAAGTGAAGGTTGCCATGGTAATTGTGTGACCAATAGAAACGTAAATGAGATAATATGCTTGCTATGGAGCAAGAGTAAAGAAATATGGCATTAGATAACTCAGATGATGTGAATTTGTTTTAAAGCATATAAATAAGTGCTTAAATAGAGAATTTATGGTTTCTAAAATAATAATTAAGAGATAAATAATAACCTGTATGTGAAATACATTGAATATAGTGAGTCTGAAGAAATGTTATGTTACTTTCTGGGTAATTGAGTAAATATGTTCATATGACTATGTTTATTTCTGTTATTAAATGAATATGTTTATACTATATTGATTAACAGTAAAGTAGGTTATATCAGAGTGTTCAGGAAATATTATAGTGAGTTGCTAGTGCTTGATATGCATGAGTGAATGCCCACAGCAGATAACAGTGACTTGAGATGCTCCGTGACAAATTAATCAATCCTGTTCAATATTCTTTGCAGATACATGCATACCACCTTTCAATTAATGTGTTGCATCAAGAAGACACCTGCTTTCTTCTTTGACTTGTAACATATTTTGGCGAGCCAGCCAGGAGGGGTAAAACACCGTGGTAAAGACTACCTCTTCATACAGAGACAAGCTTAGCTATGGAAAACAGTCAGTACCATCACGACCAAGTCAGCGCCGGACTCTGTCAGCTAGACGAGGACCATCTGCGAGAGGTTTGTCGTTATCTGAAATGTGATGTGTCCTCAGGTAAGCCCAGACGGTTGCTCATTAAGACAGTCGAAAACATGTTGCATGGAATGCAGGAGGATGAGGAGGAAAGTGAGGTCATTCAATGCTTAAAAGACTTACTGTCCTTCATGAATGAGGTAAAACAGAGCACCACTGATGTTGAGGTGATGGAGGAAAGACCAATGCGAGAGAAAGGGTTGGATGAAAAGTACTTTGGCCACCCAAAAAAGAGATGATGAATGTCATTATGAGGCTGGGAACATGCTTGACAGTCACAGGTCTGTTAAAAGTAACACAAAGTGTGGCAAGAGGATTGAGACTGCACAGAAATTGACTGAGGTAACTTTAAGGAGGGAATTCAAAATCTGGGGACAAATAGGAGAAAGTGGGCAAAAAGACAAACTGTCCTACCCAAGCTTAATCCGCCAGATGGAAGTAGGATTAGAGAAGGGCCACTCTGAGACTGAAATTGTAGAGGCTGTAGTTAGGGCTGTTACCCCAGGTATGCCCCTGAGAGATATGTTGGAAATTAAACGTGGACTTACGCTCCAGTCACTATACACCATCTTAAAGGGCCACTATAAGGTTGACAGCACTACTGCCCTGTATCACCAGCTCATAAATATATCACAAGAGCCTAAAGAATCAGTTCAGAATTTTATCTCCAGAGCAATTGAATTAAAGGAGAAGTTACTATGGAAGGCTGAGGATGGCGATGGCGACCACTACAGCAGAGATACCATCCAACGTAAATTTCTGCGTTCAATTGAAACTGGACTAATAAGTGATGCTCTTAAGTTTCAGATACAACCCTATCTCAGCAACATCAGGATGACGGACAAAGAGTTGATTGAAGTGGTGAATGAGGCTGCTAAGCTGGACGGTGAAAGGCAGGAGAAACTGAAAAGGCTCCACTCTGGTAAACCTCCACGCATACACGAGTTTCATGCAGAACCATGCTCTGAGTACTCACCTGCCCGGGGTGCACAGTCAGCAAAAGAGCCTGACATTGTGACAGCTGTCAGAACCGTAAAAGGAAAGGAATCAAAAGAATACCACAAGGTCGGTAAGGAAGTTCTAGACACTCAAAAGATTGTGGAGGAGCTGAGACTGGAGATGAGACAAATGATTACAGCTGCAATGGAGGAAAATAAAAAGACATCATTACCCCATTACAGAGAGGGACGACAGCGAGGCTGTAAGAAGTGTAGAGAAGAGAAAGTTGGTGAAAACTGTAGACACTGCTTCACATGTGGACAAACAGGCCACTTTTCACGTGGATGTAGAGTATATGACCCAAATTCGTGAAACGACCAGGGACTGCTGAGACGGGACCATCAGTAGTCCTCCCTGAAGTGTCCCAGATATCTTCATTGATACTCCCAATACAACACGCACGTAAGAATCATCACTCTCTCTCAGCCAACTTCAGTCCTGTCATACTTGGAGCAACTCAGTAGAGTCCACTCCAAATCCCAGTACAGTGAAATACCTTGCACCACGACATGAATCACAGCTCATCAGACTGATTGGAAAGCGTTGTTTGGTCAGTTGCCGCCTAAATGGTCAGCCAGTTGAGGCGCTGTGGGACACTGGGGCGCAAGCTAGCATTCAATTCAATTCAATTTTATTTATATAGCGCTTTGCACAATTTGGTAATTGTATCAAAGCAGCTTTACATAATAGATGTAGTGAAAAGCACAGAAAATCGACAGATAGCATAACATAATACACGATAGCACAAGCAGCTAAATTTGCTGCGGCTATAAATCAACATTATAAGCAAACGTATTACTAATGTAACGTATAGAAGTTAAGCACAAAAAGGCTGCCTCCCCGGGTTGAAAAACCCCCTAGGAGAAAAAAACCCCAGAATTTTTGCCGGGGAAGTAAAAAAAAGTCCTAGGAGGAAAAAACCCTTGGGAGATATATATATATATATACACATTGAAACGGAAGGAGATTAAGCGGAGATTAAGCGGGTTCTGCCGGTGGTCTTTGGTCAGCCAGTAGATCAGAGGTGTGCCGACTTTCACACGTACCGGAACTGGATCTGGATCTGTTTGTCTTATTGTCCTCGGGATTGAGGATGAGACAGGGAGAGAGAAACAAAATCTTATTAGCGTAGGGGCCGTTCACATAAAAAGCAAGTGTCACACAGTAATGTGGTTTTAGTCAGCTCGGTTCCGGGCAGGCTAACTATTGCTGGTTAAGTGTATTACATATAGTTGATGATTTTTAGAAACAGAAACAGAACTCGTTTGACTAAGGCCAGAGGCCCCACTGCCGTCGTTAATACTAACGTACAGTGGCAAGCGGTTCTGTATGACATACTATTTTTAAGGCCAGGGGAAAAGGCCAAAAATTGCAAACCGACCATATTTGGCAATTAAGACTCAATTGACAACCAATGCAAAGTTTCAGCATATTACTAAAGAGTATTAATGACATTTACCATGTTTTGGAATGTTGACGAAAAAAAGGTTTTAGTTTATTCATTAATTTATTTATTTATTAGGATGTACCAGCTAGCTATTGGGAAATAAGTGTATTACATATAGTTGATGATTTTAGAAACAGAAACAGAACTCGTTTGACTAAGGCCAGAGGCCCCACTGCCGTCGTTAATACTAACGTACAGTGGCAAACGGTTCTGTATGACAAACTATTTTTAAGGCCATGGGAAAAAAGGCCAAAATTGCAAACCGACCATATTTGGCAATTAAGACTCAATCGACAACCAATTCAAAGTTTCAGCATATTACTAAAGAGTATTAATGACATTTACCATGCTTTGGAGTGTTGACAAAAAAAAGGTTTTACTTTATTCATTAATTTATTTATTTATTAGGTTGTACAAGCTAGCTATTGGGAGATAAGTACTATTGCTAAAACAAACTATGCGAATGCCTTGTTAAAGAGAAAAGTTTTAAGTCTAGATTTAAAGTTATCTACTGTCTCTGATTTTCGGACGTCGGTTGGTAAATCATTCCATAGCTTAGGGGCTAAGTAGGAAAATGATCTGCCACCTTTAGACACTTTTGATATTTTAGGGATTATTAAGAGGCCAGAATTTTGTGACCGCAATGCACGTGATGGATTGTATTCTGATAATAATTCTCTAAGATATGAGGGTGCTAGGCCATTTAAGGCTTTGTAGGTGATTAGTAATATTTTAAATTGTATACGATATTTAACTGGTAGCCAGTGTAAAGATGACAGAATTGGGCTTATGCGGTCATACTTCTTAGATCGAGTAAGAACTCTCGCAGAAGCGTTTTGAACTAGCTGAAGCTTGTTTACCTGATTTGCATGGCATCCTCCGAGTAACGAGTTACAATAGTCTATTCTAGAGGTCATAAAAGCGTGGATAAGCTTCTCTGCATCTGATGCAGACAACATATGGCGTATTTTTGAGATATTTCTAACGTGGAAGAATGCTGTGCGGCAGACATTAGAGATATGGCTGTCGAAGGATAAATTTCTGTCGAACATCACACCTAAATTCTTAACCGTGGAGGTTGGCACCACAGTGCAGCCATCTATGGGCAACTTGTAGTCTGTCATATTATATTTGTAGCGATTCGGTTCGATAACAAGTATCTCTGTCTTATTGGAGTTTAGCATAAGAAAGTTATGTGCCATCCAGTCACTTATATCGTTGATGCAGTCTGATAGCTTAGAAAAATTGTGTGTTTTGCTAGGATGTGAGGAGATGTAAAGCTGTGTGTCATCTGCGTAGCAGTGAAACTGTATGTTATGATTCCTGATGATATCTCCCAGAGGTAACATATATAACGAGAACAGGATAGGACCTAAAACTGATCCCTGCGGTATGCCGTATTTAACCAGGGAGTGATGTGACTCCTCCTCATTTACATAAACAAAGTGATAGCGATTGGTTAGATACGATCTGAACCAGGCTAGCGCTTGACCACTGATGCCAACATAGTTTTCTAGCCTATTAATTAAGATTGTGTGATCTATTGAGTCAAAGGCTGCACTAAGGTCTAATAATATAAGGAGTGATATTTCGCCACGATCGGATGTTAGGAGAAGGTCATTTGTAACTCTAAGCAGCGCTGTCTCTGTGCTATGTTGGGGCCTGAATCCTGATGGGAACTTTTCATATGTACTATTATTTGCTAAGAATGTACGTAGCTGGCTTGCCACTACTTTTTCTAATATTTTGGAAAGAAAAGGGAGATTTGAGATTGGTCTAAAGTTATTTAGATCTCCCTGGTCAAGGTTTGGTTTTTTAATGAGCGGTCTAATAACTGCTAGTTTGAAAGCTGTTGGAACGTAGCCTAATTCTAGTGATGAGTTAAATACATTTAGTACTGGGTTAGACACTACAGGGAATACCTCTTTGAGTAATTTTGTGGGAACAGGGTCCAATATACAGGATGATGATTTGGATGACGCTACTAATTTAGATAGCTCTTCTATTGTAGTAGGTTTAAATGACTCAAGATGTTCGTATGGTAAGCTAGCGTTAAATATATTACTGGGTAGAGTGGTGGCTGCTTGGGTACCTACAATGTTTTCCCTAATAATCATAATTTTCTTAGTAAAGAAGTTCATGAAGTCGTTACTATTGTGTGGGAGTTTATTAGTGGGTTCTGTTTGTTCTTTATTTCTAGTCAGTTTCGCAACTGTGCTAAAGAGGAAGCGAGGGTTATTATGATTTGCTTTAATAAGATTGCTGAGATATGTAGATCTGGCAATTTTTATAGCCTGTCTGTAGTGTTTAACACTCTCTTTCCATGCTGCACGCCATACCTCTAACTTTGTGCCTCTATAGTTTCTTTCCATTTTTCTAGCAGCCTTTTTAAGGGATGCGGTATGATGGTCGTACCATGGAGCTGGCGTTTTTTCTTTGATTCTCTTTTTTCGAATTGGAGCTACAGCATCCAATGTACTGTTCAGGTTTTCTATTACAATATCTAGATCTTCAGGATTATCTGCTACATGTTTCATTTGGGACAGGTCTGGAAGAGTGCTAATAAAGTTATCTTTAGTGGTTGAAATTATTGTTCTGGCTAGTCGATAGCATATTGTGGATCGAGTGATCCTATCTAGAAGTACCGTGTATGAGACAAGGCAATGGTCTGAAACTGCATCGCTCTGAGGTGATATCTCGATTTCATTAATATTGAGCCCGAGTGACAGAATTAAGTCTAATGTGTGCCTACGAGTATGCGTGGGCACTGTCACGTTTTGTCTAATATCGAGAGAATTTAGAATATCTATAAACGCTAATCCTAATGTATCTGTTGGGTTATCAACGTGTATATTAAAGTCACCAACGATAAGAGCTTTATCTAAAGTGACTACGAGGTCAGACAGGAAATTTGATATTTCTTTAAGAAAATCTGCATGATGGCCCGGAGGTCTATAAATTGTGGCAAGGACAAAAGAGAGCTGTTTATGGTTACGATCAGTTATTTCCATATTTAATAGCATTATTTCAAATGAATTAAATTTTAGTTCAGATTTTTGGTTAACTTTAAAAATGTTGTTGTATATTGTAGCTACACCACCCCCTCTCCCCTTTAATCGCGGTTCATGTTTGTAATAGTAGTCTTGTGGGGTGGATTCGTTTAAACTAATGTAATCGTCTGCTTTAAGCCGGTTTCTGTTAAAGAGAGTGCATCTAAGTTTTGGTCAGTAATTATTTCATTGACAATGGGTTCCTTATTGGTAAGCGATCTAATGTTAAGAAGGCCGAATTTTAACATTCGAAGTTCATCTGTAAACGTATTGTTTTCTAATTTTATGTTAGTAAGATTTGTACGAGACGAGGTAAACGGTGCTCTGTATTCGTTTGTTCGAGGAACGCACACAGTTGAAATGTGTTGATACTCTTGTAAGATAGACTCTAAGTTCTGGGATATATGTGATCTTGACATGTCAGAGCAGCTAACAGATGGACGGGTAGGCCGATCTATCTGTTTCCTGACCTGGGCCCTGGGTAGTCAGACTGTATTAGAATTAAGAGTATTGGTCAGATTTCTAGAGAGTATAGCATTTCCTTCCGATGACGGATGAAGGCCATCTCTCTTTAGCAGGTCAGGCTTCCCCCTGAAGTGCTTCCAATTGTCTATAAACCCTACGTTATGCTGAGGGCACCATTTTGACATCCAGTGGTGAAGAGACACTAATCTGCTTTAAGTTTCATCACCCCGGTAGGCGGGGAGGGGACCAGAGCATATTACATTATCTGACATTGTTTTTGCAATTTCACACACCCCTTTAATAGTATCTTTGGTGATCTCCGACTGGCGGAGTCTGGTGTCATTTGCGCCGGCATGAATAACAATTTTTGAAAACTTACGCTTAGCATTAGCCAGCACTTTAAGTTTGGATCTAATGTCTGACGATCTGGCTCCCGGTATACAGTCAACTATGGTGGCTGGTGCCTCAATGTTCACGTTCTTAAGTATCGAGTCTCCAATAACAAGGGCACCTTTAACAGATGTCTCAGCCGGTGTATTGCTTAGGATGTCGAATCTGTTAGAAATTACTAGGGGGGACTTCGATGGGCATCGAATATGACTACGCCGTCTGATAGTCACCCAGTTAGTCGGCCGTGTTAACTCAGTTGCCGAATCCGAGCTATGTGTACTACGCGTTACCGTAGGCGCACCCGAAACAGTGTTTGAAACATTAACATTAGCGGTTTTACTGTCCTCAACGAGCGTTCGGATGTGCGCTTCAAGTTCTGCAACCTTCTCCGTTAGCCTTACTACTTTAATACATTTAACACATGTAAACCCCTCTGTGCTGACGGAAGAAGCTAAACTGTACATGTGGCAAGTAGTGCAGGTTACAATGACAAGCGGAGTCTTACCGTTTTCATGCTGTGCGATAGCGTCTCCGTTCGCCCGAACGCGGTCCGTGAAGCTGCATCGAGATGGGTGCTCGCACGTTGCATTCCTCGGTCGTCTCCAGGTGCCTGGAGCCAGGGTGATGTGGGGCACGCTGTACCGCCTGGTGCGAATGCCGGGCAACAACTCCTCCACAGCTTCCCGCTCTGGTGAGGAAAGGTCTGAAAAACATACATCGGATGTGTCCGCCATTAGATCGAAAAAGAAGGCAGATTTACAGTAAACAGACAGTGAGCAAGTGCTAGCGGGCTATATGCTAACACTAGGTGTTTACTAGTGATAGATCGTTTTACTTATTAATACTGTTCAATAATCGTCAGCGTAAGGTATTCCTAAGATAAATTTGTACGTTATATTATATAGATAGGAACGAGATAGTAAGAAAATAGTATTTAGATGATGAACTCGACGGAGCTCCAATGCACGGAGCAGCGTTTCCCCGTTTGTTTACGCTAGCGGGCTAAATGCTAATACTGGGTGTTTACCAGCGATAAATCGTTTCAGTTACTGATACTGTTGAATAATCGTCACGGTAAGGTATTCCTAAGATGAACTAGTGAGGAACAAGATAGTAGAAAAATAGGATTTAGATGATGATCTCGACGGAGCTCCGACAACAGTGTTGCCACTCTCTTGCGTCTCTCTCTCTTGCGTCTCTCTCTCTTGCGTCTCTCTCTCTTGCGTCTCTCTCTCTTGCGTCATTGTCAATGATGGTTGGCGACAACAACATCTCCCAGATACTGTCATACACCCTCTGGAAGAGTTGCTAGGTGAAGCGACCCTGACTGGTTTAGCAGCCAACAACACGGAATTCCCATTCATTGGATGGGTGGAGGTTGATTTTCAACTGGATGGAGGTCCATTTCCAACACCTCTGCTGAAGGTACCTATCTAAGTGTCCAACGATCCAACAGTAGCTGAAGACCCAATTATCAGGTACAATGTCATCGAAGAGGTAGTGGAAAGGACCAAAGACGCCCCTGGGCAGAGGGAGAAGAAAATTGTATATGCAATGAGCTCTGCATTCTCAATCACTCACAGCGAGGCACAAACCCTGCTGAAACTGATTCAGAGTAAGGAACATGAGGTAACTGTAGGAGTAGATAAAATGGGGAGGAAACACGTGTACTTACCTGCAAATCAGGTTACTACTGTAATGGTCCGTGCCCACGTTGGATCTCAGTATCAGGGCCAAGAACTGCTCTTCTGACCAAGCGAGGTTAGTCCAGTTCAAGACCTAGAATTGAGTGAAGCAGTAGTACGGATTCCTGCAAGGCACATCAAGTACATACCCGTATCAATAGTCAATTCAGCAAACCAAAACATCACTCTACCTGGAAACCACATTCTAGGCTACTTACAGTCAGTGAAAACAGTTTATCCCGTGGCAGTCCAGCCCACTGTGTCTGAGGATCCTACGGAAGAGAGGGTGCAAAATTGGGAGTCAGCCCCAAACACAATTACTGGTAAGCCAAGGGACAAATCAACACGGGATCCCCTGTAAATCTGGACCATCTCAGTAAAACCCAGCAAGAAGCCGCGAAACAAATGCTGAGAGAGGAGTGCCGAGTGTTCGCTTACAACGATGACGACATCGGTTGTATTCCATCACTGAAGATTCACATCACACTTCATGACCAAAGGCCGGTGCAGAAAACGTATATGTCTGTCCCGAAACCCTTGCACGAAGAAGTTAAGCAATATCTACAAGATTTGCTCAATAAAGGCTGGGTGGCGCCCTCCAGGTCGACCAACTCATCCCCTGTAGTATGTGTGAGAAAAAACGATGGCAGCCTACGGTTATGCTGTGACTACAGGGAGTTAAACCAAAAGTCGGTGCCTGATTGCCATCCAATACCCAAGATACAAGATATGCTGGATACATTGAGTGGAAGCACTTGGTTCTCAGTTTTGGATCAGGGGAAGGCATATCACCAGGGCTTTCTAGATGAGGAGAGCCAGCCGCTGACAGCATTTATAACTCCCTGGGGGCTGTACCAATGGAAACGCATACCATTCGGGCTGAGTTCGGCACCAGCAGAGTTCCAAAGAAGTATGGAAAGCTGTTTGTCAGGCCTTAGGGACACGATATGTCAACCTTACCTAGATGACAACTTGGTCCATAGCAGTAGTTTTGAAGATCATTTGAGCCACGTGCGGTTGGTGCTCCAGCGCTACCAGGAGCATGGGGTGAAGCTCTCCCCGAAAAAATGTGAGCTCTTCAGACGCAAAGTAAGATTCCTGGGTAAGATGGTGTCTGGTGAAGGGTATACAATGGACCCAGAAGAGATTGCGCCAGTGCAGGCCCTGAAGGAAAAGACACCGTCCACAGTGGGTGACCTAAGGAAAATGCTAGAATTCTTGTCCTATTACCGCTCCTATATACCAAATTTTTCAGGAATTGCCCAACCTCTTTACCAGCTACTGACACTGAGAGAGAAGGGTTAAAAGGGTTCAAAAATGGAGTCAAGAGAGAGAAAATCCACGCAGAAAAGGAAAGAAAGCAATCTGACTTCACGGACTCCTATTCAGTGGACACAAACCCATCAGACAGTATTAAACAACCTGATAAGTCACCTCGTGAAACCCCCAATCCTGGGTTACCCAGATTTCACTCAGCCCTTTGTGCTACACTGCGATGCTTCCCAGGAAGGGCTGGGTGCAGTATTGTATCAACGCCAGAATGGAAAGATGGTGGTAATAGCTTATGGCTCCAGAACACTTAGTGCTCCTGAGAAGAACTACCGTATGCACGCGGGCAAGCTTGAATTTTTAGCACTAACGTGGGCTGTTTGTGAGCGATTTTGACATTACTTATATTATGCACCATCTTTTGTCGTCTACACAGATAACAACCCACTCACCTATGTACTTACCACCGCCAAGCTGAATGCCACCGGGCACAGATGGGTTGCGCAGCTTGCCGACTTCAACTTCTCTATTAAATACCGGCCTGGTAAAAGTAATGCCGATGCGGATGGCCTGTCCCGCATGCCAATGGACATTGACAAGCTTATGGAGGAATGCACAGAACAACTGCAGCCAGATGTCATTAGAGCATCAGTGGAAGGAGTAGTAGTGGAGTTCGAAAACCCATCACAAGGAACAGGGTTGATTCACATAGAGGCTTTGAGCCTGGTGAAAGAGAGCGGCCGAGACGACCTTGGTCCACCACTGACTCCAGCCCAGATATGAAATGCTCAAGAGAAGGACAGCATCCTTGGAAAAATTCTGAAATTCAAAGAGAAAGATCAGCGACCAAGTCGAGAGGAAGTTAAGTTGGAACACCCTGATGTGTCAGTGTTGTTAAAACAGTGGTTTAAAATCTGCTTAGATGAAGATGGAGTACTGTACAGAAAAAACAGAAAAAAGAGACCTGAAGTTGGGAAAGGGAAAACCCAGGTGATTCACAGAAATCTTCTCCTACTGTGTGACTTTCTGCCCCCGGAAACGGAGAAACTTGATGTAGTCTGCTCACAAAACACCCGAAACATAACTAAAGGGAATAAAGTGGAAAGAAGGAAAAAGAGACAGTTCCCAGTAAATTCTGAAAGTGACTCAGATGAGGAGTATGTACTCACCTGTCAGTGGCAAGAGGAGGATCGCAGACCTCTAAACCCAAAAGCAGCACCTTTTGAGCCACGAGTTGCATTGCCCCTTCAGAGCGAAGAGGATTTGCCCCTTCAGAGCGAAGAGGATTTGCCTCTTCAAAATTGTTCTGCAGTAGATGATTTGCCTCCTACACCTGAGAAAAATTCTTAAGTCATGGTTAAGTCATGACATTGGCAGTGACAATGATGTATCAGAAAGTGAATCTGTGGTAGACTCTCCTAAATCTGAGAGAAAGTATCCAAAGAGACAGAGAAAAAAATCTGTGGTATTCACATACATTACCTTGGGTCAACCTTCTGTTGTTCAGAGAGACTGCTCGGTAGAGTTAAAGCAGTTACCTGCTTCTGATGTTAATTTCTGGAGACCTTGGAGCTTAGTTGAGAGTTGTTAAAGGTTGAAAATGGTTAAATGTTCAAAATGGTAATTGAAATGTCAGGAGACATTTAGTTTTGTAGGGGAGAGTGTGGTACTAGTTAAATAAGACAAGGAAACGGAAGACCCCCCCAATTAAATTTTGAGTGTTATATATAAATTCTTATTCAGAAGTGGTAAATTACCTGAACTGAATTTATTAAAGTACATTAGGGACACCTTTCATCATTATAAAAGAGCTCTACTACAGAGCAGTGTGTTGTGTGTGTGTAAATAGGCAGTCTGCATCATACAGGCAGCTAGGGGGAGCTCTCGCAAAGGTCTGCCTAGTGCTTTATATAGATGAGTGAATGCACACAGCAGATAACAGTGACCTGAGATGCTCTGTGACAAATTAATCAAAACCTGTTCAATATTCTTTGCAGGTAAGCTTAATTTAAGTATATATATCAAGTTAAAAGTGTTTTTGAACGATTATCACTAGTGGTTAATGTTTTGAGTGAGTTTGAATTAGGGCTGGGCGATAATTCGATAACGATAATTTTACCGATATAAACTTTTTCGATAAAACGATAAGGACAGTTCGATAAGTGATCGATAATGTTTAAGCACTGTGCGTAATGTTGCGCGAGCACTTCCGGATGCGGCACGCGCTCTTGGTTTACAATCACAGTGACAGTCAGACTTGAAGGAGTGGAAGATGAGGCAAGTTATTCATTTATTAGTAGAGACCTATGATTTTCGCGATGCGGATAACGCGGACGGAATCACGGAATCCAAATGCGCGGAAACATTTTCTTGTGTGTAATGTTGGACGCGCAAACAGGGTTCGTCAAACACAGCAGACACAGGTGCGTGCAGTATACTTTACTTTCATTCAGCGTCCGCCTTGCGCACGCACACGTCCGCCCAGCTTTAAAAGTATATTTACAGGACATTCACAAATTCAGGAAACTGAGGAAAAGCAGCAGATCCACCACTGCAGTGAATATAGTGTTTGGGTATGTACGCTCCCACAGCAAAGTGACACCCTTGACATCCATTTATCAGCGTGTATAGCTTATATATGTATAACACACGCATGATCACTGAACTAAGTTTTCTTTTTTGTTTAAGTGAACATAAACAGCTGTTACTCAGTATATTGAAACTTAAAGCAGTCTGTCTTGGGTCTTAAAGGGACAGTAGTCTGCTGCTTTTGTGTCAGAAATGTGTTGATTTCATAACAAATAGATTTACATTTAATACAGATGCATTAAAACAAGATTTTAGTTTTTGTATTTGTCATGTTCTGAATAAAAAGTAGTTTAAAACCATTATTAACTGTCTGGTTTTTACAATTTTCATTCAGGAGCAAAAATCTGCCTTTAAATTTGACAGGAGTAAAGATTTGTTATTTATCATGATAATTATCGATATCGACTGATATGGAAAACATTTTCTCGATAATTTTTTGAGTCATATCGCCCAGCCCTAGTTTGAATTACAAAAACCTTATTTTGAGTACTCGTGAGCAACACAATGTAACTGATGTAAGTGTATTGAAAGTTCTTTTAAAATCAAATATTGCTATTATACACAGAGATGAAAAGCCATTACGTTGTTACTTGTATTTTGAGAGTGAAACAACTGTTTGAGAGTAATGTGAGTTTGATGATGCACATGTAGTCACGGGTGTCCGCCATTTTGTGTAAAGTGAAGGTTGCCATGGTAATCGTGTGACCAATAGAAACGTAAATGAGATAATATGCTTGCTATGGAGCAAGAGTAAAGAAATATGGCATCAGATAACTCAGATGATGTGAATTTGTTTTAAAGCATATAAATAAGTGCTTCAATAGATAATTTATGGTTTCTAAAATAATAATAAAGAGATAAATAATAACCTGTATGTGAAATACATTGAATATACTGAGTCTGAAGAAATGTTATGTTACTTTCTGAGTAATTGAGTAAATATGTTCATATGACTATGTTTATTTCTGTTATTAAATGAATATGTTTATACTATATTGATGAACAGTAAAGTAGGTTGTATCAGAGTGTTCAGGAAATATTATAGTGAGTTGCTAGTGCTTGATATACATGAGTGAATGCCCACAGCAGATAACAGTGACTTGAGATGCTCCGTGACAAATTAATCAATCCTGTTCAATATTCTTTGCAGATACATGCATACCACCTTTCAATAAATGTGTTTCATCAAGAAGACACCTGCTTTCTTCTTTGACTTTTAACAGAAGCGGTCGAAAATGGACAAAAAGAGACGGATTTAAACACCAAGTGTAAACATGATGTGTCTCTCTTGTCCACTTGTGATCCGATCGACGAAAGCACATCTTATGCTGCCTTCACGTGGTATGGGAAAGATGATATTTTCCATTTGTGAACTGGTATTTACCAGCGTGTTTTGTTCAAGTGCATTTTCCATTTGTGAACTAGAATTTACCAGTTTGCTGCGTTCAAGTGCATTTTCCATTTGTGAACTGGTATTTACCATTGCTTTTGTTGTCAGTCAACCATTCACGACGTTGCTGCTGCTCTCCGCCATTTTGAAAAGGTCAAAGGTAGTCTCATCTCGGCAACTCGGGCATCAAAATATTTTACGAGTTGCCCAGTGGAAAATACCACATGAGGGGTGTTCATGTGCATTTTCCAAGTGGGATTTTGGTATTTACCATAATTACGATAGCACGTGAAGGCAGCATTAATACCAAGTGTAACAACCCCTGGGATATTTTTCCTCACATCGATGAAAAAGGAGTGTCTAAGCTACGTTTATGGTTGCTTTTTGTATGTGACTTTAAGCGGACATATCATGAAAATCAGACTTTTTCCATGTTTAATATAAATCTGTGTGCTTTGATGGATCACAGGCAAAGGACATTGCAAATTGTTAATTTTTTTATTGCTTTTGCTTTGTAGCCACTGGAAGCCATGTTAACCTTGGCATGACATGGCCACCGTACGAGTTAAAACGCGTTCCGAATGGGGGGGGTTAGAAAGTAATATTCAGTTGGTTGTCATATAGAATTTCACCGCTAGATGGGAGTAGATCTTACACAGTGGAGCCTTATCGAGAACTTAGACAGTACATACATTCACGTTAGTATGGACAGCATCCACCATGTTTATGTTATCATCTGACCTATGACGTAGTAGACCACAAGAACCGACAGTAGGATGACTTCACAATACCGCGAGAGCGACACGAAACCAGACTTCTCCATATGATTTCTGGAATTGCTCTCACGGTACTTTGATGTCATCTGCCTGTTGATTCTTGCAGCTTTGCATTAACTCGGACAAACCTAATACAGGCATGAAAATGCATGCGATTGTATGATGGACAGATGCACTAACACCTGATTGCATCAGTAACTTGACAACTCTACTACGGTCTCTGTCAGTGTTACAGATATTATATTATACATTATTTTTAAGTGGACAAAAATAAGTAAAACAAGCAGCCTGAAATGTAATATGTATTGTCAGATGACAAGTGATTATATAAACTTTAGTGAAGCAATGATGCTCTTTTATTTACTTAAAACAACAGGAAAAATGAATAAAAAATGAATAAACAATAAATGAAAACGTATAGAAGTGAATACAATATGAAACAAAACTTTTCAAATACATTTTAACTCTTTCCCCGCCATTGACGAGATATCTCGTCAATTAAGAGAAAACGCTTCCCCGCCAATGACGAGATTTTCCGTCTTTCCGCAATACCGCTATTATCCACCAGGTGGCGCACTTCCGAACTTTTTAAAACCGGAAGTATTGCCCTATGGCAAGCTGCTGCATGTCCGTGTCTGTTTTAAAGATCGCTCGGAATGGGATCTCTATGAAAAGTCCGTCACAAAAATGGAATTATCTCTGCTTTTTGCTCAAAATATGGTATTTTTGCAAAAACCTACCCATATTCAAAAGCTGATTGCAAAAGAACCACTAAAGGTAGGATGAAACGGTTTTTTTTGTTTGAAAGCAGAGGGTCTGTTCTTTCATTTGGTATATTGTATGTTTATATATTTAAAGAAGAAAATTTTCTGGAAGGCATTAAACTTTGGTGAAAATCATGAAAAACGCTGGCGCTGGCTGGCAACTTTTTTTAAAAACGCTGGCGGTGAAAGAGTTAATAACAAACCATCACATATTTACTGCCATCTCAACACAGCTGTGACAATTCTACATGCTACATTCTACAAGCTTTATTTACATGAATCAGCTGAGCACTTTGTGGTATATCCTGGGTCTGTGCGTGAAGTCAGGGTGCTGAGGAACAGCCACGTGTAACGTATCAAAACCACCCGATTGGCTGGTCTTCGGTCGATTGCTTTGCTTTCCCGTGGCAAAGCTGGGATAGAAGTATCCATCCGATGCATGCTTCAGAATCTGTAGGGCATCCGGGAATTTCTTGCCTACTGATTCAAGCAGAAGCCTTAAGCCCACATCAGAAAAGAAAACTGCTTCAGTATCCATAGGGACAGTGATAAAAGGATCAATCTACTTGCTTTGGGAAGGGAAAAGAAAAATTCCAAGCAAGAAACCAACAATCTATCAGATCTAAAGAAGATTTGATTGCTTCTTTCAAAACCCAAAGAGACTGTTGGCATCTGCTGTATTGTATGCTAATAGAATGTACAGGACTCTTCCTTAAATTTAATAACAAATGTCCAGCAGAAACCTTAAGCCCACATCAGCTATGAAAACTGCTTCATGAGCCATAGGAACAGTGATAAAATGAAAACTACTCTCTTTGTACATACAGAAGAGAATTTGCAGGTTAGAAGCTGCCCACAAACTCCATCAGGGCAAAGTAAGTGCCTACTTGTCAATGGAGAAGGCCATTGTACCTTGAGGGATTCAAACCTGGGTTTCCCCAATGGGAGAGTTAGTACTCCAACCACTAGATCACAGAGAATGTGTTGAAACTGGCCAGCCAAAAACTGGTCCTGTGTATTGCTGTATACAATCAAACTGTTGGCTGTCTTGTACAGTCAGAGTCATACCCAGATAGCAAAACCACACTGGGGTGGTTCTGGCCCACACCTACCATGCGATCCACCCCGGATCCATCTCACGGACATGGTCCAGTGTCCAAATGCACAACGGGCCAAAAGTGATCAGGATTTGTTTCATGGCTCTGCACCAGAGATGGGTCAGCCCTGGCCCACTCTCATACCAAAACAGTAAAACAACACTGGGGTGGAGCTGGCCCACACATACCGTTCCATCCGCATCAGATCCGTTTAACTAACACGGTCCAGTGTCCAAACGCACATCGGCCAAGAAGTGGTCAGGATTAGTTTCACAAATCTGAACTGGAAATGGAACAGAGCTGGCCCAGTCCCGCATAGAGATGCGGCACAGATCCGCGTACCAGATCAATGCCAGCTATGCCTTATTTTTGGGATTTATGGCCTATGTGATGTTTAGTCTTTCATGTGTTTAGGCTACCTTATATTTAATTACCCTACAGTCAGAAGCAATAATCATAGGCCTCCATTCACATAAAGTACACATGAAATTTTCAGAATGTATATAAGCTAACAACCATAGCACTTGTCGCTTGGTGTAGGTCTTTAGGCATTAAACACATTAAAGAACACATTATTTGTGGACATGAGCAAAAAAGAAGCATGTTCTGATTTAAGACTTTTATTTTTTTAACTATAATAACAATTTCAAAATACTTTATTATATAAAGGGATAGTTCACCCAAAAATGAATATTTAGTCATTTACTCCCTCTCATGTTTCAAACCTGTATACCTTTCTATGTTCTGCGGAACACAAAGATATTTGAAAGAATGTTTTTAAAAAAGCAGATCTCACAACCCATTACTACAATTGTAAAAAAAATGATTATGACAGTTAATGGGTTGTGAGAAATGCTTGGTTACAAACATTATTCAATCTTTGTGTTCAGCAAAAAATAGAAATGTATACAGGTTTGAAACACGTGGGTAAGAAAATTATAACAATTTTCATTTTTGTGTGAACTATCTCTAACACATTACATCTGTTTGGCTTATTTTTTGTATTCACAACCCCTAGCTCTCTTCCTGGAGCGTGCTTGAGGTGGTCTGCCATAGCTGCATCGATTTCCGAGTCCGTGGCTTTTGGGCTCCACCTCCTCACAGCATCTGAGGGAAGAGAAGAATATGTTTCTTTTTAAAATAAATACAATTAAACATTTGAGGTAAATGACATGCACTTACTTTCAAAATCTTTATGGTCTACAGCTAAAATTATATATATATTATTTTTCAGAAATCTTGTTATTTGGTTGTTCAACTGCAGTTGGTTTGTTTTGATTTAAACCTTCATAACTTAAAAAATACAGCTAGGCAGCACCATATAACAAGATAATAACATGATAACAGAATAATAAACATGTTTTGACAAAAATGTTAAAAACGGAGTTATCTTGTTTTGCAATGAAACTCTTCATATATATATATATATATATATATATATATATATATATATATATATATATAAATTATTGTATAAAAGATGTTATGCTTTAAATAAGTGTTAGATCAGTTGTGAGACCAACAGCATTTGTACCCTTGCTCTTCAATCCCACTGTGGTGCCCTTGAGAAAGACCCTAAACTAGGTGTGTAACTGTCAAAAAATGAACAGGATATTTCTGATAAAGACAGGTGAGCTGTGATGTCCCCTAAATACATAAATCATAGTAATAAAAATTACATCAATATACAAGAACAAGAGTTTTTTTTAGATCAACATATTCCCCAAATTACCTTGAATAACATAATACAAAGGTGTGCCTTTAAAAGACTTATTTTCCAGATGTCCACCACCCCTCATATTGAACTTTGCCATAAGACAATTAGACATCATTCTGTGAAAGAAATGTAAGATTACTTCACCTTAGACAAATTACCTTAATGGTCAATAAATTACAATTAACAGTAATGTGCAACATAGCAATTGCATGCAATGTTCAAACATACTCACAACTACTCATCTACCATGTAACATGTGCTATAAACAATATCCTCATCCATAGGTTTTGGTGACAAGTAATGGCTTACACCAGGGGTGTCAAACTCAGTTCCTGGAGGGCCGGTGTCCTACACAGTTTAGCTCCAACCAACTCCAACACACCTGTTTGGAAGTTTCTAGTAATCCTGAAGACCTTGATTAAACGCATCAGGTGTTTTTGATTAGGGCTGGATCTAAACTCTGCAGGGACACCGGCCCTCCAGGAACTGAGTTTGACACCACTGGCTTACACTGAAATTATGATTTGATTTCTTGTTTTCAGTATGGCTGACTGTTTGAGCCACTACGAACTTTAATAGTTCTGAACAAGTGATGTGTGACAGATTAAATCCTGAATTTAAGTAATATAAATTGCTGGGTTAATTATGGTTGTAATCAATATTCCTGCAATATTATGCAGGATTACACAATTCAAGGGAAACACATACCTGTTCATAACGTTGTTCATGCAGTCTCTGATAGAATATCCACCAGCTCAGAAAGTTGCTGGACCTAAATGTGAAAACAATTGAAATAATGTTATAGAAAGATAGATGGAAATATATATACATATTCTTTATATCACAACTTACACAGATCAACTTGTTATCAACATCTTTGATGTATTCATAATGCATTCATAATGCAGAATACACGTCATATAGCATTTCTTACTTCTTGCATTTGAAGCTAAGGCCATAGGTGAAGAATCAGGTAGTCTCCATCCTGTTATTTTTTCGTTGTGTTACCTCACCTGTACAAATATAGTTAATTATATGGTAGTGTAAAATATTAACAGTAAATCACTTCACAGTGTAATACTGCATTAGTTATGAAATCAGATGGCTGTACTTTAGGTCTTTGTGGTTGAGCAATGACAGACATTATAAGCTCTGTATTTGTAACTATTAACTGAAATTCAGAGAAATGTACATGTTTATACTCTAAGCTGTGTTGTCACTAATGTAGTTTCCAGCGATGCATGATAAATCGCATGCGATATCATGCGCATCTCGTCATTGAAGCCGGTGCCTTGATTAGTAGTAAATTGCCATCACCTGCTTTCAGATGGAGCAGCATTTACTACACAAAGCTGAGGTTAACTGACAAGCTGGTCCATATCGCATGTATTGCAGGAGATGCGTCCTCGATAATTAATGCGAAATTGCCCCAATTGTCAGTGAACTAAGGCTTTGTGTAGTAAATGCCGCTCCATCTGAAAGCAGGTGATCGCGATCATGGAACCAGCTTCACTGACAAGATGTGCAATGACAATCACATGCGATATATTGTGCATCCCTAGTAGAATCTGCTTAAAATAAGATGTGACTGTAAAGTTCTCACATACAATGGGATGCTCTCTGGGATTGGAGTGCCTTCTGGTACTGGGGCGTCAATCCAGAATTTGGTATTGTAGACAATACTATATAGACATTAAAAACAAAAGGAGTGAAAAATGACAAGTTATTTAAGGTAATAAAGGACACATTAATGAATGAATAACGCCATAACTGTACAATTACAAAAAATCCTCTTTAGGTGTATGACAATACACAAGAAAACAATACTCTGCCTGTTTCGGTTGTCTGGAAGATGGCTGTTCATTATGTCACCCTGCAAAACAAATTACACCTTGCATGTAATTTCATTAAGTACAATAAACATACACACGCACAATGTATTTAAAAAAAACTTAGTAGTGTAAAATATTAAAATAAATCACTTTTTATATCAAAGTTTTGGGATATTATGTTGACATTCAGGCAAAACCCTGATGGAATAAATGTTTACCTATAAATGAGAATGACATTATAAAGTCAAAAGTGTATGCACTTTGGAGCCAAGCAACGTGTTTGTATAGTGTGGGAATGCACCAAAAAAATAACAAAAAGCATCAGTAGCACGTACGTCTCATAGTGTCACAGCTTATTCTAGGGTATAGATCAATCACATCATCTTGATACCAATGTTTACTGTCATGAAGTGTGCCATCACCTGTGTAAACAAAATACACCAAAACAATTTATATAAATTTTTGAGTTTCATATCGAAATATATAAAAGTCCTTTTTGAAAGCATGATTCTTTTTCAAAGTAAAGCAAAGCAGTCAAAAACTTACAACTTAATGTAGGGTAGACAAAGTCAGGGGTCGGGCACGTCTCATCCAAGTGTGTTGGACACAAAACTTGATCTTTAGCACAAACAAGAAGATATGACACATTAGAACATTAACAAATATGTAGACTGACTGTTTAAACCATATCTACAGTTTGCCATACCTTCTTTTTTATTGTTTGTGGAATGTGCAACATCTTCATTTGGTTTGTGTTGACCACCTTCAACTGTAAACAAAATGAAATTGTAATTACTGATATTAACCCCACAAATACCAACTCCTATGTGTTTAAGTGTATAAAACTGAGGCATTTACCTGGCTTTTAACAGCTTGTTTATTTTTATTTGGATTAGGTTCTGCTCTTCCTTTGTACAAAACAAAAGCAAAGGAAGTTAATCAAACACTTATGCTGAGCTTTTAATACAGAACAGTATTTAACATTTTACATGTGCAATGTGTAGGCAATCAAATCATTCCATCATGCCAAATAACTTTTCTCTTTCAGATGTTTTAATTTCTGAAATAAATTCTCAAAGGCTACATATATAAGCTAAAGTAATAACTTTGACTCTATCATTAAATATATTTTATACTATGGTATAACATGTGTAAGTTCAAAGTACCTTTTAGCCTATTAGCTAATTTTAGCCATACTCAGTGTGGACAATTCTGGCAATGTTTATTTTGGTTCATTTGTGTCAAACAAGTAAAACTTAACCACGTTAATCAAATAATACAAAATGTACTTACCCAACAGTAGATTTTATATAATATATAGACAAAACTCCTTAGTAAATTCCCCCTCTCCTCGTGGTTGCATGCAGAGGATTTTTTATGTCATGATGGACTATAAATGCACCTGTAAAAGACATGCATCCAATTCACATCAGGGTATATATTGAAGTACACGTAGCTAAAAGTCAAAGTAACAATTATACATGTAACCCCATAGAACTATAGACATGTACAAATGTATCTGAATGCATTTTTATGACATGGTTTTTTTTTTTTTTTTTTTATACATATTTTCACCGATTTATGCCGATCATACCGCGACTATTTTTGGCCAGGGCCACGACGTTGCCGTCGGACCAATGTTTGCTGGGTAACTAGAAAAATGTATAAATTTCTATTTTTCTTTTTTCATTTTATAAATGGAAACGATAAATGAAAATTCGATTTGTTTTTTCATTTTTGGTTTTTAATTTTAAAACGAATATGGAATGGACGGAAGATACCCTGATTCACAACGCGTGTCAGACGAACATTTGGAAACCCAAACAAAACAGCACACGCAGTAAAAGACAGAATATAATGCATGCACATTGCACCGTGAAAGCTTTAGCCAGAAACCTTTATGCTGATATTACTCAAACAGAAAGCTGCATCCTCCGCAGGTCGCATATGCAGGATGCATACAGTACGTCATCAAGCCTGCTTTATTTCAGTTAATTAATCATTACATTCGCAAGTCATAAGCATATTACAACAATTAACTAAATTTAAATACAGCTACGATTAACTAAATATAATAGTGTAAAACTTTATAATTGTTAATATTCTGTAACAAGACAGTCTTTATGACGTATGCAGTTTACAAATGCGACCTCCTATGCAGCCTTTTGTTTAAGAAACCTCCAAGAGAAAGGTTCATTTATCAAATGTTATTTTAAAGTATTAAAAACATCGTTGTTTTAGAATTTTTCGAACGAAATGGTTGGTAATTACTTCACGATAGCTGATAGCGGGATGGGGCAAACTGTTCTAGGATTTCATTCTTATGGGGGCTTAGCCCTCAGTGATTATGTGAAGAGAGCATTATGATGCCTTTTTGCAAATTGGGACCAGTATTATTATATTAATAAATTCATGTAGGCTACATATACATTACTCTTCTATATAGTTCCAAGCCCTTATTATTATTAACCTAATACAAATAAATAAAAATTCTCTTGAACAGATATAAAAGGTATAAAAGTTATTTATTACTATTATTTATTATTGTGTATCTTGAATTCAAGTTCATGTATACTATATGTATATTCAAAGTTTAATGAATACTAACAATTTATATGAGAATTTATATTTATACGAGTCAGACTTTTCGGTATACATTATAAATCAGTTTTACTTTCCAGATGTATCATGCATGCTTCTAGCATGCATAACCATATTCATAAACTTACTAACAACAACCTGCAGTGATTCTAAATATGACTGTAATAAATCATACATGACCCCTTTAGTTTCTGATCGGAAAATAAAAGCTGTTATGTTTTAAAACAACATAAGGGTAAGTAAATAATGGAATGATGTATATTTTAGGGGCTAATAATAATAACATTACCATGATGACTATGAAACTGCAACAATCACTTTATCATCTCTTAACGTTACCTGTCTCTGACCTCAGTCTCTCTAACTCTTTCTCCACCTGTTTGCTCTCCTTTCCAGCATTTAAAAAACGTTATATATCCATCTATAAAAGCGAACAAGTCACTGAATGTTGTTTATAGTCTATCTTATTTGTGTGTTTAATTTCGTGGGTTAAACTCATATGACATATTTCTCAATTGCACATTCGATAACTTAGCATCATATTATTCACAGCTGGTATTACTGTTAACTAGAAAAAGGTACAAATATAGACCTTGTAGTATTGCAAAATGTCATGACAACGGCAAACTTTAAACGGCACGGCTTCGGTATGCAAAGCAGTTTTGAATTATAAACAGAGGATACCAACCTATTATTATCTCATTTAAGACGGCAAATATTCTTATATATTTTGTAGACATGACTGCACTCATACAGGTTAGCAAACAAATTAAAACATTAGCGAAAATACCTTCTGAGCTTCCACGCTGGATATTTTATGAAACAACTGCTCCCTCTGTGTGACCTGAAGCACAGGCGCTCGAGCTCTCCTCCACTGACGGTTACGACGCATGCGCAGAACAGCAAAGCTAATCAAATGCCTCATAAACTCGTAATTTTTTTCTAAATGTCTTGCATTTTGCGTTTTTTTAATAATTATCTTCGAATTAATTGTTTTTACAAATAAATAAAACTTCAGAAAAATATATTTGATAGTTTGGTAGAAATATTAAGACTAATTTTAGGGGGGCTAAGATGACGGCAGGGTGGCTGGAGCCCCACTTAAAAGGGTCTAGAACCGCCCCTGGGGCAAATTAAAACTTAAAGCAGAAACTTGCAGTCCCATAACACTATATTCACCATAATCACACCATTGCCAACGAAATATAGTATTAAAAAATCAATATACGTACCCATGCTGCCATCCATTATGTGCGCCAGTGCCGTTTTTTCACACGATGTTCGCGACTTTTTTTCTTCCCAGGATGGCAATACAGCTTGGACCATTGCACTTGGATAGTGGACAGTTGCTAATGTATTATTTTGTTATGTGGTAAATCTTCCATTTTGAGACAAGCCTATTACTTTGTTAGTGAATTAATCATTTTTGTGTAGGCTACGTGCAAGTGTTCCATTGTAAGATTTAACAAATCAGGATTTAATAACGAAATATGGCATGGGCACCCCCACAAAAGTTTCATTTGATCTATTCCAACGGTTTCTGGCTATAATCCGTGGTACGGATGAGGGCCAGATCAGCATAACGTCTCTCAGACAGACGGACCTCACTCACTTCGCGCGTTCGGCTCTGTTCAGTAAACCAGAGTGGAACACACAAGTTTGGAGGTGGTTTGGGTCAATATTACAGATGTGGGCCACATCAGGGAACTGTCTTTCTGGAAGCTTTGGTTCTGATGTGGTAAGTGGATCTGGCCCAAATCTGCTGACTGTAGAAAAACAGCACTGAAAAGTCTAACTGGCACATATACTGAGCCAATTAGCTTAAATTTAGTGTAGAAATGAAGTGGCCATGGGCACATAGTGCACCCTCATGTTTCTAAATTTGTGCCATTACAAAATACTTTTATTCTACAGCAGCCAGCTAGTTGACTTCTCTGTTCAATTACCACCTGCTCCTTCTGCCCATATCCGTATCACAGGTTTGGGCCAAATTAGTGTTTTGTATTTTAAACGCATCTCCTGACTTCCGGTTGAGTTGCGGAAACCGGAACAAATCTGTAAATCGATGAAAAAACAGCTTTGCTAGCAGAGCTGAAATCTTATCAGGTGCAGATCTGGCCCACAGTCAGATACCGTATGTCCGCTACAGACGGATCTAAAGGCTTTCATGCGGATCCGGTCCAAAGGAAATTGCTATCTGGGTACCCACACAAGTTGACACATCACTGATTCTTGAAACTTTGGCAAAAACATGTCTCACTAAGAAAAGTGCTAATTCTGTTGGAAATGAATTAAATTTTCATGAAGAAAAAGAATCAATGTTATAATCAGGGGGTCCTTTGCACATATGTACGGTTCTTTTATAGTTTTATTTTATTTTTGATTAATTTAATGATTATATGCTGGCCCATTGCCTACAAAATCAGCTGTCCTCAGTTAAGAGATAATCATTTCAACTTGATTAAAAATGCCAAAAGTAATAATTGAATTGAATAATATATTTACCACATGAAAGGGTACAATGTACTATGTATTAGAAACTACCAACAGTGAGTTTTGATCAATATTTACTATTATTTTGTGATTGCTCAAAATGTGTCCCACATATTCTTCACCACCGTCAGATATTTATAAAAAGCAATAAAATCAGACAACTACAGGGTCAACTGCATTCCTGAGGAAGCCATTTTCAAACTTTCACCTCTACTGCATGCTTTAAGATCACTCAAGCTCCTGTATGTTTGCTATTTTCTCTTAAACTTGTTCATAATTTTGGACACTGTTACTGTGACAACCATAACATGTCAACACTGTCATCTTTGTAAAAAAAATTATTAGATTAGATTATGAAATAAATGTATAATTTTTAAGAAGAGGTCTGAAGTAGCTAGCAACAGAGGGGAAACAAGATGGCTAATGTGACCCAATCATCTATTTTTATATATATTAGGTTTTTGTCACCACCGTCAGATGTCACCCCCGTCAGGTTTTCTGTCTTTTCTGTCAGGTTTCATGTATTTTAGGAAGTTATGATTTGATATTTGTTCATCACAATTCTCAGGATTGTTATTTTTTTAGACCAAATATTTACATAAAGTGTAAGCAAGAAGCCAATGACTTGAGTGGTATACATTTTGGAATAATGAGGCCAATGTCACCACCGTCAGATTAGTGTCACCACCGTCAAACAGAGTTTTATTTGTTTTAAATTAATATGCTTACAATATGTTACTTCAGTGCTGTTGAGTTATTAAATTAATAGTCTCGGTTAATTATAAAATATGTTTATTAAATAAAAAATCATTACTTTTTCTATTTAGGCTTAAAGTAAATGTTGTATGAGTAATAACTGGAAAAACGCCTATTTTATGAAAAAAATACGAACAGGGGAGGTTGCACCAGTCAATTGCTGAACAGCCAAGACCTTGGTCTATAATGATATACATTAAAATTTTGTAATTTAACTAACTTTTTTTTCAAAGATTTAACCTGTTTTATCCAAATTCCCAAGAATCACTGACATAAATGAATACATTTTGCTTGAAATCACTAAACGTTTTGGGACACTATCTTAAATTTCATAACATATGTTCAGCAGAAGCCTTAATCCCACATCAGAAAAGAAGACTGCTTCAGTTTCCATAGGAACAGTGATAAAAGGATCAATCTACTCGCTTTGGGAAGGGAAATGAAAAATTCCAAGCAAGAAACCCACAAACTATCAGATCTAAAGAAGATTTGATTGCTTCTTTCAAAACCCAAAGAGACTGTTGGCATCTGCTGTATTGTATGCTAATTGTATGTACAGGACTCTTCCTTAAATTTAATATCAAATGTCCAGCAGAAAACTTAATGTATGAAGACTGCTTCAGGAGCCATAGGAACTAGGGATGTCCCGATCCGATCACGTGATCGGAAATCGGCCCCGATCACGTGGTTTCAGACTCGATCGGAATCGGACGTTACCTCCCGATCAGGACTCGGATACATATGCAGGGTTTAAAATCCGGCGTCAAGGTCTCGCTCTGCTCCGCGCCAGTGTACGTGCTGCGCTGGTGCGTGTGAACTGACGAGAAGAGAATAGGCTTGTTCGACTTCATGTGGCGCCACAAGAACCGGCAGCCGGATGACGTCAGAGTTTCGCGAGAGCGATTTAAAAGCAAACTCCTTCATATGATTTCGCGGCTCACTCTCGCGGTAGTTTGACGTCACCCGGCTGTCGATCTTTGAGGCGCCGCATGAAGTCGAACAAGCCTATTGACATGTTTTCATTCATAGGCTTCAAACTTGTGCGTGCAGGGAACCCACGACAAAACCGGGTTTTTCCCGCTCATTTAAATGACGCGTTGGTCGTTTTTGTCATCATGTGCTCAGACGCAGCTCCGCGTCTCACTCAGAACCAAGAACGCGCATTCGCGCAGGGTCATTTGACATTACTCTAGAGATGAGAGATAGATAGAGAGAGGTAAGAATGGTGCCCACGTCGAAAAAACTTAACAGAAGTCTAGAAACAAAGTATTAAAGTATGTATAGCCATGTCACTCATCTCTTTACACTAGATAACTGGATACAACTTATTGTATAGTTTAATAAAATAATGTTTTTTGATTATACAAGTTAATTACAACCTAACTATAGGTATTTTTTAACTAACTGCTGACCAGCTTAGGGAATCTCTATGGCTATTTTATAAGACATATTGCTGAATCAGTATGTTGTTTTTCTTGTAAAATTAGTATTTTTGGGAAGCTTATCTTATGCCTAGAATTAGTCAAGGAGGTTGAGTCTTATAACTTCCTTCAAAGTTTGATCAATTGTGCATAATGACATGTGCAACAAATGCATATAGGGTGTCAGACTCATAGATTTGCATAATTTAAAGTTCAGGTTTTAAAGTTTGGGTCAACATGTGGCACAGCTTTAAAACTGAAACTTAAAATCATATCAGAGGTACAAAATGTCATTGAAACTCACAAGTGGCTTTGCTGTCATCAGGATTAAACATGTTACCCCTCGAACCCTCCCTCCTAACAGAGCATCCCCACAAAACAAATCCCAATTTAACCCTTGTACATATACTATATATATTCTCATAATTTTTTAACACATCTGTAGTTATGCGCTGGCACAGAGTTAGACTCTTTTGACTCCACACAAAAACAGCAACGCGTGCGGCATGACATAAGGAACATCCTAGATCTGTTTTTCGCTCTTCTTTATTCTATTTTTATGTATAATAGAAGTATCGGATCGGGACTCGGTATCGGCAGATACTCAAAATCAAATGACTCGGACTCGAGGGCAAAAAAACCTGATTGGGACATCCCTAATAGGAACAGTAATGAAATGATCAACCTACTCATTTTGTAAAGGCAGAAGAGAATTTGCAGGCAAGAAGCTGCCCACAAAGTCTATGAGGGCAAAGTAAGTGCCTACTTGCCAATGGAGAAGGCCATTGTACCTTGAGGTATTCAAAACTGGGTCGCCCCGATGGGAGAGTTAGTGCTCTAACCACTAGACCACAGAGAATGAGTTGACAGTGGCCAGCCAAAAACAGGTCCTGTGTATTGCTGTTTACAATCAAACTGTTTGCTGGCTTGTACTGTCAGTCACACCCACACAAGTTGACACATACATGAATAAGTTTTGCTTGAAAGCACTAAACGTTTTGGGAAACTATCTTAAATTTCATAACATATGTTCAGCAGAAGCCTTAATCCCACATCAGAAAAGAAGACTGCTTCAGTATCCATAGGATTAAAGGATCAATCTATTGCCTTGGGTAGGGAAACAAAAAATTCCAAGCAAGAAACCCACAAACTATCAGATCTAAAGAATATTTGATTGCATCTGTCAAAACCCTAAGAGACTGTTGGCATCTGCTGTATTGTATGCTAATATTATGTACAGGACTCTTTCTTAAATTTAATAACAAATGTCCAGCAGAAACCTTAAGCCCACATCAAACTACTCCCTTTGTACAGGCAGAAGAGAATTTGCAGGCAAGAAGCTGCCCACAAACTCCATCAGGGCAAAGTAAGTGCCTACTTGTTAATGGAGAAGGCCATTGTACCTTGAGGGATTCAAACCTGGGTCTCCCCGATGGGAGAGTTAATACTCGAACCACTAGACCACAGAGATTGTGTTGAAACCGGCCGGGCAAAAACTGGTCCTGTGTATTGCTGTATACAATCAAACTGTTGGCTGTCTTGTACAGTCAGAGTCACACCCACACAAGTTGACACATACATGAATACATTTTGCTTGAAATAACTAAATATTTTGAGACTGTATATTAAATTTCATAATATATGTTCAGCAGAAGCTTTAAGCCCACATCAGAAAAGAAGACTGCTTCAGTATCCATAGTAACACTGAACAAGAAGCTGCCAACAAACTCTATCAGGGCAAAGTAAGTGCCTACTTGTCAACGGAGAAGGACACTTAAAGCTTGTGGCTATATCTTAAATTTTCATCACAAATGTTCAACAGAATCTTAAAGCCCACATCAGAAAAGAAGGCTGCTTAAGTATCCATAGGAACACTGATAAAAGGATCAATCGACTCGCTTTGGGAAAGGAACAGAAAAATTCCCAGCAGGAAACCCACAAACTATCAGATCTAAAGAAGATTTGATTGCTTCTTTCAAAACCCATAGAGACTATTAGCATCTGCTGTATTGTATGCTAATAGTATGTCCAGGACTCTTTCTTAAATTGAATAGCAAATGTCCAGCAGAAACCTTAAGCCCACATAAACTATGAAGACTGCTTCAGGAGCCATAGGAACAGTAATAAAATGATCAACCTACTCATTTTGTGAGGGCAAAAGAGAGTTTGCAGGCTAGAAGCTGCCCACAAACTCTATGAAGGCAAAGTAAGTGCCTACTTGCCAATGGAGAAGGCCATTGTACCTTGAGGGATTCGAACCTGGGAGTAAGTACAATCAGTTTGCTTGAAAGCACTAAATATTTTGAGACTGTATATTACATTTCATAATACATGTTCAGCAAAAGCCTTAAGCCCACATCAGAAATAAGGCTACTTAAGAAAGAGTTCTGGACATAAAATTAGCAAATAATACAGCAGATGCCAACAGTGTCTTTGGGTTTTGAAAGAAGCAAACAAATCTTCTTTAGATCTGATAGTTTTCATGTATTTGTGGGTTTTGAGTCTGACTGTACCAGCCAGCCAACAGTTTGAACATAGGCAGCAATACATAGGACCAGATTTTGGCAGCCTTGCTTCAACACATCCTCTGTAATCTAGGGGTTAGAGCACTAGTTCTCCCATATGGGAGACCCAGGTTCAATTCCAACAAGTCTCAAGAGGCCTTCTCCATTGACAAGTAATCACTTCTTTATCTCTGATAGAGTTTGTGGGCAACTTCAAGCCTCCAAACTCACTTTTGCCTTTCCAAAGCCAGTAGGTTGTTCATTTTATTACTGTTCCTATGTCTCCTGAAGCAGTCTTCATAGCTGATGTGGGCTTAAGGTTTTTGCTGGACATTTGAGATCAAATTTAAGAAAGATTCCTGGACATAAAATTAGCAAATAATACAGCAGATGCCAACAGTGTCTTTGGGTTTTGAAAGAAGCAAACAAATCTTCTTTAGATCTGGTAGATTTCATGTTTAGAACAATTGCCTCCTCCACAACAATAGCAAAGTTTTGAAAGGTTGGTAATTCGCTAGAGGCGACATCATCCTAAGTTATAGCCAGAATTCCCATTTTAATCCCTCTGGTCTGTCTGTCTATACGTCATTGTCACAAAAGTTGTACATTAAAGGACATCCACTGAGGTGACAAAATAAAAGTAAAAGGGATAGTTCACCTAAAAATGTAAATTCTGTGATAATTTCCTCACTCTCATGTTGTTACAAAACTGTACTATTTTCTTTCTTCTGATAACACAAAAGATATTTTGAGAAATGTTTGTAACAAAACCAATCATGGACCCCATTTACGTCAATAGTATTATTTTTCCTACTATGAAAAGTGAATCGGGTCCACCACATGATGTGTGTTCATCAGAACAAAATAAATCTATACATGAGAGTAAATAACAGAATTTTCATCTTTGGGTGAACTATTCCTTTAACTTTTTCAGATTTCTTCTGAATGTCCAATATAGACGTTGATAAATACTTTGTTCAAGGTTTATTAAAAAATAAATAAATAAATAATTAAATAACAGCCACAGATCCATTCACATGTAGTAAAACACATGTTCACACCTTTGGACAACGTTGCATCTGTAATTCACACATCTTTGTATTGTGAGAGACACCAGATCGGAAGGAAATACTTTTTGGCTTAGCTGGAACACAAACAAAAGACAATGGCCCTCATTTATCAAAAGTGCGTACACCAAATTTCCAGCGTACACCTTGCGTACACCCAAAACCACGGTGACTTTGAGATTTATCAATATGGACGTTGGCGTACGGCACGCTCAAATCCTACGCCAGCTCAGGAGGTGGTGTACGCACATTTTGAGTTAGTGCAGAAATGGGCAAAAACTTCCTAACACCACAAAACGTACTGAAAAACTAAAATATATGATAT
This sequence comes from Paramisgurnus dabryanus, assembly GCF_030506205.2. Lineage (NCBI taxonomy): Eukaryota > Metazoa > Chordata > Actinopteri > Cypriniformes > Cobitidae > Paramisgurnus > Paramisgurnus dabryanus. Next base: position 5,306,826 of record NC_133358.1, on the reverse strand, counting down.
ATTATGACCCACTGTAAAAAACATAGTAATTATAAACTTCAGTGTTTATTTTTATGCAACAATGTTCAATGTTTAATTTGTGAGACTTTACCAAAGCATTTGATTTGTATGCATATGTATTCCTTCAGTTGAGAGCCTGTGCGCTTTACCTGATGTTTCAGAGCGAGCATGTGAACGGAGCTTAGTGGGAGCGGAGCGTTGAGCGGTGCGGTAATATTACCATCAAAGCGCCTTTCCGAAAATTCCACTCCCTCAGCACCGCTCGTTGAACCCAGAACGCCCTTTGATAATTTGCTAGTTCGAGAATCTGTAAAAACGTCTAGCAATAAGTTATGGAATTCAAGCCTTATACAAAAATGTAAAGTAAAAATCAAAGTTAAGATTGAGCAGGAAGAAAAAATTGAAAGGGACTGCGGAGAGACTGTAAAGAGTTAGCAAATATTCTTCCTGGAATCTGAAGCGGCACATTGCAAGAAAGCACAAGGATGTGCTACGAAAACATGGTAATGCAATAAAAGGTAAGCTAGTTACGTACCATTCGATGATAAATAAATACAGATGAGGTAAGGTAAAATGCTTGTGTTGAATGGAGCCGTAAATCCGATCATGATCACATGCGGACAAAATTATGGCCACGAATAATTTTTTATGCTATAGACACTTCTTTTTCTTATTTAGTCTAAAGTATGGCCATAAATTTAGAATTTGTTCCCAATATTCAACAGTTTGTTCCTTGGAATTAATTATTATAATATTTAGAATATTTCGTAATTACTATTACAATTATTATTACTTCAAATTATGAATTAGCTTAGCTAAAACATGTGGATGTCGTGGAAACAAATTGTTGATTTGAATTATATCCGGAGCTCCGTATCAAACTGGATCTAAGATACAGCTAACAAACAACTGTATGTAAATACAGAACAACACACTACAAAAGTTACTACATCATTTTAAAATATTATATAAAAAAAATTAACTGAACCATTAAGCAGACATAGAATTTAGATGTAGGCAACAGTAAATAATAATAATAATAAATAATTATTCTTCTAAATATCAATTAATAATAAAAATAATAAAAAGAATATTACAAATTGTCATCCAATTATTAATGTGTCTTTAATCCCACTCTTTAAACTGCCAAATAAAACAATTTTGTTTCTTTTCACTTCCCCGGATTCTCTTCTTTGCCGTCTTTCGTGTGTCAATGGCGTAAAATGAGGGCGTGGGGGAGGCGGAGACTTGAATTTATATGGGCTTGTTATTCTAATGACGCTCGTTTTCGGCCGCGGCATTTATGAAGGGCAGATATTGCGTACACCTGAATATCAACGGTACGCACAGTTTCATAAATCAGGCGGTGAGAGGAGTGTAAGCATAATCTTACGCCAACATATACGCCCGTTTCTACGCAAGAATGATAAATGAGGGCCATTGTTTCCCACTGAGCCACAATTGGTGATCTTTGCAGATATTTGTTTATGTTTATATGTAAAATAAGATGAAAAAAATTACATCTTACATCTAAACCCCTTTTAATTGTCTATTTCTGTCAGACATCTACTGAATTTCTTATAAAGTCAATCTGGTTAGTAGTAAGTGAAGCTGGTAATGCTGTTTACGGCATTGTAATCGCCCTCTGCTGAAATCTTGAGAGATTTAATGTCTTTTACTTGCAATTAATTTGACAAAATGCTTAATCATCATTTACAGTTTTTTACAATTGTGTGGATTGGAAACAGTCTGAGAGGCAGATGAAGAGTATGAGGAAGAAAAGGACACCAGACACAATGCAATTGGCAAAATTTGCAGTTGGATTGCTGACTTTTTACAAAATACAAGTGATGCTTACAGTAATATTGAAAACTGATTATTACTTGCAGTACTTACAGTAAAGTATTCGCTATATTCACTGAACTAAACTTGTGATTACAGTAATAGAGATTTTTAACAGTATTTGTCAAGTGTGTTGTTATGTACAATAAACATGTATTTTTCTGTAAGCAGATCTCCTGGATGTTGTGTTTTCCATTTTTTAAGGTAGTGTCTAATGGATGCTCTGTAGTGTTTTATATTATAGACTTATGTGTGTATGATTTGAAAGCTTAGTTTGATTTTGAGTACAAGTGAAATGGTTTTGAGGGAATTGTTTGATTTTGCTAGAAGAGTCAGGGGTTCTGTGAATTTTGTTTAAAATTGGGATTTGTGTTTAAGGTTTTGAGAAAATGAGTGATGGTTTAAAAAAATGTGTTTTAGCAATTCAGAAAAACTGTAACTTCAACATGGTTTCCATGGTTTTTATCATTGTGTAGATTGGACTCATAAACACTGAGCGGTGTTCACTGAGGATTTTTGTCCCTGCAATTTTTTTCATCTTATTTTACATTAAAAAAAAAAAAAAAAGAGTCTGCAAAAATCGAACATCACTTGTGGTTCAGTGGGAAACACCGTCTCCTTCAGATCTGGTGTCTCTCACAATACAAAGATGTGTGAATTACAGATGCTATGTTGTCTATAGGTGTAAACGTGTTTTACTGCCTGCGAATTTAACCTTGTACGAAAGTTCCATGACATCTATATTGGTTGGTCAGAAGACGTAAAAAAAAAAAAGTATTCCCGCTCCTCATGTACAGATGATGTCTTTTCAACGTGTTTGTCACAAGTTGTATGTTGAAAAGACGTCTTACAGACATGAGTTTGTTTAGTGGGTTATTTATCCTAAGGTTATGTGCCAATACGTTGTCAAGACTTGACATCTGCAGAAGAATTAATGAAACATACTCACCAGACATTTTTTGAAAAGTGCAGAAGGATCTTCACGAAGAGAAAAAAAGGCAGACCTTCCAGAACTGTTTGCTTTCGGTGATTCACAATATTTGAGGTCTTGAACGTGTCTAAAACGCCGAAAACATCGCGGAGGATTCGTTGCTCAACAGGATCGCAGAGGATTCATTGCTCAATGCGATCACAGAGGATTTGTTGCTCAACTTTCCATAAACAGAGGAGAACAGCTGCGCTGGGGAACAGCGCGGACTGACGAGAACCTTTCCCAACATCCACGTTGTGTCTGTTGCTTCCTCCATTACACGGTAGGCCTGAACTGTTTCAATAAACGCGTCACAAAGGACACGGATGATCGTTCGCTTAATTGTTCTTACTATTTCATAGACTGTTAAGTTGATATGGACATAAATAATTGAACTGTGAACTGATTGCATTTAAACAATTGAGCTGTGAACTGATTGCATTTAAAAGTGAAAGTTATTTTGTTGTTTATTGAACTGTAACACTGTGATTCGGTTGACAACGTGTTGCCTTTGTTATTGTGTTAAAGATCTAAACGGTATCATTTTATTTTATTTTTGGTAACTAAACTGTAAATTTGGGTACTTCACTTGAATTTGAAGTAAAAGAGAAGAATGCTAAAGAGTTTAAAACAAACTAACTGAGACTACTAATAGGAGATAAGTAGAAATAAATAATTAAGCTATATTAGTGATACATTTTATTAAGCATTATAAAATCAGAGGATAACATACCATAAGGAGATCTGAAAATTATAAAGTCAGCTTAAAAAGTCAGTTTAAATAAGAAAAAGTTAAATTAGATTCCAAATAGGAGTAAAAAAACAATAAATAGGTTCCAAATAGGAATAAAGCACATAATATGGAATAAAATTCCTTAAGATAAACAAAGAGACAACACAAAAAGATACGTTTTGATAATTGTTTTTTCCATTTTATTTGTTCTTGTAATTCAGTGATTTAATTATTTCATTTTATTTTTTCCTTTTTGTATTTCTTTTGTTTTTCCATCCATTTCCCTGAAAGAAAAAGAGAAAAGTAAATTTAAAAGACTCAAACACACAAAAATGTATATAAACATTTTCAGTTTACCTTATACTTACCGTGTCTGTCTGTTCATTGATCTCTCTCATTTGGCTCCACACGAACCTAGCAAAACCTGGCCTAAGATTTCCCTCAACATCTATCGCCCTGTATGCATGTCTGTCCGTGGTGTGTGGTGCTCTGAGGGAAAGGGTGGTTAGAACGTGGCGAGCCAGCCAGGAGTCAATTAGTAGAGATATATCCTTGAACAGAGAACAGACAGGCATTAATTTACAGTAATTCATAAAAAGAAAATGGAGGTTATTGAGCATGAAAATGTCAAAGTCCCAAACTCGCTCATTGTGAACGGTGTTACGAATACAGAAAGAGATAATGATTTGAGTGAACATCTCTGCAAATACGGACGTATTGGCAGACTCATTCACATTGATAGCACAAAAATGTGATAATTGAGTTTGACCAGTGCCATTAACTGATGCTAATAGTGAAGCTGCATTTGTTCCACTAACAAGACTGTCAGTACCCAAAGTTACTCCTCCAGAGGTACAACGTTTTGTGGTCAAGCACATTGTGAAAAGTGAGGACACTGCTTCTAGCATGCATGTACCTGTTAAGTTAAGGTTCTTTTCTGGAAAGTCTCCTTGCCCGGGTAATGAAGTGGATTATGATGTGGGGCACAATAGTGTTGAGCTAATGTTACAAGATCCTTCCATCTCTGATCTGGCCCGTTCCAGAAAAATTCTAGACAGCCTTCTGCCTCCGGCGGCAGACATTGTCAGAACGTTGGGCCCACGGGCAACACCCAGGGCTTATCTTGATCTTTTAGACTCAGCATTTGGTAAAGTCGAAGATGGCGACGAGTTGTTTGCCAAATTTTTGAGTACTCTGCAGGACACAGGGGAGAAACCATCCCACTATTTAAAGCGACTGCAGGTAACCTTGACGTTGGCTATAAAAAGAGGTGGGGTGTCCTCTAATGAGGCTGACCGGCACTTGCTGAGACAGTTTTGTAGGGGATGCTGGGACAATGCCCTTATTTCCGAGCTCCGGCTGGAGCAAAGAAAAACAGATCCCCCTCTTTTCTCAGAACTTTTACTGCTGTTGCGAACAGCAGAAGATAAACAAAGCACAAAGGAGTTGCGTATGAGAAAACATCTTGGCTCATGTCTAAGCAGCGTACATCCTCTTATTCTTTGAGTGCTTCCACAGACGAAACATCGACAACTCAGGCTATTGTTTTAGACTTGAAAAAGCAAATTACGGAGCTTCAAGGTCAGGTTAATAGCAAAAAGAAGGCAAAAGAGTAAACTAAAGGTCCTCTAGAAAGTATGGCTCATAGCTTGCAAAATCAAGTAGCCGAGTTGCAGACACAAATGATTGCTGTTAAGCCCACAAAAGCCGAAAAAGCGAAATCTGCGGTAAAGATGAGTAAATCACAATATGTGCAAACAAACCTTGGTGAGACCCCCCATGGTGCACCCTTGACTAAGATGAGTAGACCAAAGCCGTGGTACTGCTTCCAATGTGGCGAGGATGGCCATATTGCGTCCTCATGTGGTAATGTTGCAAACCCTGCCATGGTAGCTTCTAAAAGAAAACTTCTAAAAGAGTGACAGTCTGCTTGGGACACCCAAATGAGATTACTCCGCTCTTCCCCTTTAAACTAGAATCAGCTCTGGTTGCGGGACAAACGGGGGCTGAGAAATGTACCAGGGGTCCCAAAAAGTATAAGAGCAGAGGTCACAACTTCCATATTAACACAAGAACTAAACCTTTTGTCCTGCCTAAGGGCTTGGTTGGAGCAAAATGTACTGCTGAGATTTTTATTTCAGGAAAAAAGTGTAATTGCCTACTAGACACTGGTTCATAAGTGACCACTGTTTCTCAGACGTTTTACAAGCAGAATCTGTCCCATTTGGAAATTAAACCCCTCAAACATCTTCTCGAGGTTGAAGCAGCAAATGGTCAGCTTGCTCCATATCTTGGGTATATAGAAATTGATGTAGTGTTTCCTGAGGCTTTTCTTGGTTCTGAGAGAAAACTTTCCACACTTGCTCTTGTCACTACAGACACAAGTAATAGGAGTCAATGTTCCGCGCTCATAGATTTGTTTAAAGCCAGGCTGCCAAAATCTGGTCCTATGTATTGCTGCCTATGTTCAAACTTTTGGCTGGCTGGTACAGTCAGAGTCAAACCCACAAATACATGAAAACCATCAGATCCAAAGAAGATTTGTTTGCTTCTTTCAAAACCCCAAAACACTGTTGGCATCTGCTGTATTATTTGCTAATTTTATGTCCAGGAATCTTTCTCAAATTTGATCTCAAATGTCCAGAAAAAACCTTAAGCCCACATCAGCTATGAAGACTGCTTCAGGAGACATCGGAACAGTAATAAAATGAACAACCTACTGGCTTTGGAAAGGCAAAAGTGAGTTTGCAGGCTAGAACCTGCCCACAAACTCTATCAGAGATAAAGAAGTGATTATCAGACAATGGAGAACTCCACGTGAGCCTTGTTGGAATTGAACCTGGTTCTCCCATAGGGGAGAACTAGTGATCTAACCCCAAGACTACAGAGGATGTGTTGAAGACACTGCCAAAATCTGGTCCTATGTATTGCTGCCTATGTTCGAACTGTTGGCTGGCTGGTACAGTCAGAGTCAAACCCACAAATACATGAAAACTATCAGATCTAAAGAAGATTAGTTTGCTTCTTTCAAAACCCAAAGACATTGTTGGCATCTGTTGTATTATTTGCTAATTTTATGTCCAGGAATCTTTCTCAAATTTGATCTCAAATGTCCAGCAAAAACCTTAAGCCCACATCAGCTATGAAGACTGCTTCAGGAGACATCGGAACAGTAATAAAATGAACAACCTACTGGCTTTGGAAAGGCAAAAGTGAGTTTGCAGGCTAGAACCTGCCCACAAACTCTATCAGAGATAAAGAAGTGATTATCAGACAATGGAGAACTCCACGTGAGCCTTGTTGGAATTGAACCTGGTTCTCCCATAGGGGAGAACTAGTGATCTAACCCCAAGACTACAGAGGATGTGTTGAAGACACTGCCAAAATCTGGTCCTATGTATTGCTGCCTATGTTCGAACTGTTGGCTGGCTGGTACAGTCAGAGTCAAACCCACAAATACATGAAAACTATCAGATCTAAAGAAGATTAGTTTGCTTCTTTCAAAACCCAAAGACATTGTTGGCATCTGTTGTATTATTTGCTAATTTTATGTCCAGGAATCTTTCTCAAATTTGATCTCAAATGTCCAGCAAAAACCTTAAGCCCACATCAGCTATGAAGACTGCTTCAGGAGACATCGGAACAGTAATAAAATGAACAACCTACTGGCTTTGGAAAGGCAAAAGTGAGTTTGCATAGAAGCTGCCCACAAACTCTATGAAAGATAAAGAAGTGACTACTTGACAATGGAGAAGGCCACTTGAGCCTTGTTGGAATTGAACCTGGGTCTCCCACATGGGAGAACTAGTGCTCTACCCTCTAGACTACAGAGGATGTGTTGAAGTAAGGCTGCCAAAAGCTGGTCCTATGTATTGCTGCCTATGTTCAAACTGTTGGCTGGCTGGTACAGTCAGAGTCAAACCCACAAATACATGAAAACTATCAGATCTAAAGAAGATTTGTTTGCTTCTTTCAAAACCCCAAAACACTGTTGGCATCTGCTGTATTATTTGCTAATTTTATGTCCAGGAATCTTTCTCAAATTCGATCTCAAATGTCCAGCAAAAACCTTAAGCCCACATCAGCTATGAAGACTGCTTCAGGAGAAATCGGAACAGTAATAAAATGAAGAACCTACTGGCTTTGGAAAGGCAAAAGTGAGTTTGCAGGCTAGAACCTGCCCACAAACTCTATCAGAGATAAAGAAGTGATTACGTGACAATGGAGAACTCCACGTGAGCCTTGTTGGAATTGAACCTGGGTCTCCCATATGGGAGAACTAGTGCTCTAACCACAAGACTATAGAGGATGTGTTGAAGACACTGCCAAAATCTGGTCCTATGTATTGCTGCCTATGTTCAAACTGTTGGCTGGCTGGTACAGTCAGAGTCAAACCCACAAATACATGAAAACTATCAGATCAAAATGATTTCAAATGTTCAGCAGAAACCTTAAGCCCACATCAGCTATGAAAACTGATTTAGGAGACATAGGACCAGTGATTAAATTAACAACCTACTGGCTTTGTGAAGGTAAAATAGAATTTGCAGGCTAGAAGCTGCCCACAAACTCTATCAGAGATAAAGAATTGACTACTTGACAATGGAGAAGGCCACTTGGACCTTGAGGGATTCAAACCTGGGTCTCCCCATTGGGATAGTTAGTGCTCTAACGCCTGGACCACAGTGAACGTGTTGAAACCAGCCAGCCAAAAACTGGTCCTGTGTATTGCTGTATACAATCAAACTGTTGGTTGGCTTGTACAGTCAGAGTCACATCCACACATACATGAATACATTTTGCTTGAAAGCACTAAATGTTTTGGGACTGTATATTAAATTTCATAACATATGTTCAGCAGAAGCCATCGGGAGTTCGCCACCTAGTGGCAGTCGTAATGAAATTGTAGTTTAATCGTAAATCTGTCATGGGAGTGAACCTATAATCTACGAATATATTTATAGTTAATAATTTACTTACCAGTAATCAATCGTTTTTAAAGTATTCAAGTGTTACTGATAAAGTGAAACAAAAAATAAGTGAAACAAAGTAAGTGCCTACTTGTCAATGGAGAAAGCTATTGTAGCTATGGAGCTCCCAGATGGGTGAGTTTGTGCTCTAACCCCTAGACCACAGAGAATGTGTTGAAACCAGCCAGACAAAAACTGGTCCTGTGTATTGCGGTATACAATCAAACTGTTGGCTGTCTTGTCAGTCAGAGATACACCCACACAGGTTGACACATACATGAATACATTTTGCTTGAAAGCACTAAACGTTTTGGGACACTATCTTAAATTTCATAACGCATGTTCAACAGAAGTAGTTATAGAGAGCGGTTACTGTCAAAATATGATTTATGACCCCCTGTCCTTCACATTTTGACAGGTAGTGTCTGAGCAGCTGTGCAAGCTGTCCAGTTTTGAGTGACCTATTTTTATGTTTTTTTAGCCGGCGTTCCGAAGCTGCGCGTGTTTTACCACGTGTCAATCAACGTGTTGGTTTTCCTGTGCGTGTGTTTTTTGTCACGCGAATGTTTGTCATATTTATTGATGTGAAAAAAAGTTTGTTGTTTTGGATGTCCAGTTTCTGAACTGTCAGTTTTTACGACCGGTGCTTCTCCGTCCTGTGTGCTCTCCCCACAGACATGCATTCCTTCACAGCGGGGTGTTCAGCGGATCTGTTTCTTTAAACTAAAGCCTTTTTATTTTAAACTAAGTAAAAGTTTAATCGTTTTACGAACTCCACGAGTTTTTTCATGCCCCACTCTCTATGTTCACGCCTTTAAAGCTCGCTCACAGGCGGTGCCAGAGAACTCGCCGGGTGCGTGTCATATCTGTGTCAATATTCAGTATGTGTATAGTTTAAGCAATGCCCTATGCCATAAACTTCGGGGCTGTCAATACTACTTTCTTTAGACTAAAGCCTATTTATTAAAAACTAAATAAAAGTTTAATCGCTTTACGTACTCCGTGCATCTTTTCATGCTCCGCATTCTATTGTTCACGCGCCTTAAAGAATGTGAGCACCGACGGTGGTAGAGAACATACGCGGATGCTAGCTCATATCTGTGGTTTTAAAAGAAACATTTTTATCTCATCTTCTGGTTTGTTTTCATCATGTCTCCTTAAACCCATCTGTGAATATGTGTATACAATAAAGCTAATTCTGTCCGTATTTTAGATTTTAGGATTCATTACACAGATAAACATGTGAATGTTCACTCCATTAAAGATTGCGCACTCAAATATCTGTGGTTTTAAAAGAAACTTTTTAAAAGTTTTATCCCATCGTCTGGGTTGTTTTTAATTAATGTCTCCTAACCTCCAAGTGTGTATATGTGTATTTACGATCAATGTAATTCTGTCCGCATTTTAGATTTAGATTTAGAACCATGTGTCTGATTAAAAGGTGAAACAGACACGCGTATTTATGACAAATACTGCTGAATCTAAACTTTTGTTTGTAACATCAAAAGTTTCTTATAGACAATCAAAAATCAAACATTTAGACGTGTCTGAGTAAACTTATATCTGATAGCACATGAACCACACTGTGTCATGAGTCATATGAATTCATGCATGAATTACAGCCACCTTAACTACACATTAATACATGTTTGTTAGTTAATGCATTAAAGGGGAATTGAAGACTAGACAGTCCAGCCTGTTATCATGGGTAATTTATTTCTATTTTGTATTTTACTTGAGAAAAAAATGAAAATTTGCACGATTTCGATAAATTAGATTGGTAGTGTGTTGAAGCGGAATTTTCGTAACGTCTTTGATTGACTCATTTAACCAGAATGCACTGCGCGAAACGGAGTCAAAAGCTCCACCCACTAACCGTTGAAGACGCAGCCTTCAGCTTCTTTTGTGCTTTCTACATCGCTAAAATATGACTAGAACCTGTGCATTATGTGGATGTAAGGACAACAAATCCAGGCCACCGGGAGTTAGTTTTTATAGTTTACCTCAACGCAACCCTCAACTCTGCACCCAGTGGTTAACTGCAATAAATCTTCCACTTGACACGCCCCCAACACGTTACTCAAAAATTAGAATATGTAGCCAGCACTTTTGTCAGGAGGACTTCGACTACTGTTTTTCAGCTAAGTTTTTGGGAAATGCAGTGTCACATGCAAAAAAACTAAAGCCAGGTGCGTTACCAAGGAACACTACAGTTAGCAGCTCAACCCTGACTGAGTCTCCATCCTTCGACACTGACGTGGAAAGTCTACGCGATGAGCCAACCACCTCCACGCCTCAGAAAGTCTCGCGGACTCAGGTAATGTAAAATGGTCAAAATATCTTAAACATAATTTGGCTTAGTTGTTGTTTGTTTTGTGTAACTACCAACATACTACGTAGAGTAGAGAGGACACTGAGAACAGTGTTTCGCCAAACATAGACGAATTCGTGGCGATTCGCCACAGATTCAACACCGGTCACCACATATGTTTTTTTTAACGCTATTTAAAACACGTAGCGTATTCTTCAGCTGCATTTACTTTCCCTGCTCTCCTGTCTCTCTGTCACTCACGCGTTTCTCACACACACACACACGCACGTCACTCACGCGTTTCTTTCACACACACGCGTCACGCGTTTCTTTCACACACACACACACACACACACACACACACACACACACACACACACACACACACACACACACACACACACACACACACGTCACTCACGCGTTTCTTACACACACACACGTTCTCTTGGTGTGAGTCTATCTGTGTGAGCTCTCTCCCTAGTCGTAACCCTGTGTAACTCTTACATTTCTGATTTTTCACTGAATTATCTGCACTTTACACAATATACAATAAAACTATCACTTGTATTTAAAAAAAAAATACAAGTGATAGTTTTATTGTATATCGTGTAAAGTGCAGATAATTCAAAACAGCGCTCATAACGCAACAATACATTGATGAGAAAAGCCACCGCAGTAAATGCTGATCACCTCATATATCATATATATATGTGTGTGTGTGTGTGTGTGCGCGCGTGCGTGTAATATATTGACAATGATTTAAATTCATTACCTTCTTTTAAATAAAAATTAAAAGATGTTTACACAGGCTATATCATGTATTATCTGTTTATCACTATATTATCTGTTTGGTATGGAGTGTTTACTGTGTTGTCTTTCTGCAGCAGAGAAACACGGGACCTTCAAGAAACCCAGCAGTGCTACTTTCAGAAGATATGAATATCAGCTTTTCCAGTATTGAGACTTTGGAAGCCACTCAAACCACCTACAAACCAGACACAGACTGTACCTCTTCCGCCAGCAGTGTCACAGACGTGGGAATTGCACAGATAAGCTGGCAGGAGAAAAAAGTTGTAGTGCCAGAGTCCAAGGTACTAGAACTGTTCAGATTCTGCCAAACATGTGCCACCATCATAGAAAAAAGAGAAGTGTCCTATCTTGGGTCCCAGATGAGGGTCAAGTGGGAGTGTGCAGAAGGTCACAGTGGAAATTCCCTGCTGAAAAAAACAGCATACCAGCAAGACCAGCATATGTTGTGTTTTGGTACTGGTTTGCTAGTGAAGACCAGCTAAACCAGCATCAGCACCAGCATTAGCACCAGCTAAACCAGCAACAAACCAGCATTAGCACCAGCTAAACCAGTATTAGCACCAGCATCCCATGCTGGTCATACCAGCATATGTTGTGTTTTGGTGCTGGTATGCTGTGACCACCAGCTAAACCAGCATAGACCAGCATATTTCCCATGCTGGTCCATGCTGGTTTGATGCTGTTTTTTTCAGCAGTGTTCAACGTCATGTCCCTCTGAACGTGGAATGCCACAGTCTAACCTCCTCCTTGCTGCTGCCATACTATTTACTGGAAGCACATTCACCAAGTTGGAAGAGTGGGCCAAACTCATTAATCTTCAGATCTTTAGCAGCAGCACATTCTATGACATACAAAACTCTTACTTGCATCCAGTCATTCAGGCTGAATTTGAACTACAGAAAAGCATTGTATTGGCAAAGTTGTTCATGGAGCAGCAAGATGGAAAAATGACACACCTTTCTTCTGATGGCTGGTCAGACAGCCCTGGGTTCAACGCAAAATATACAACTTATACTTTCATGGCTGACCCCGGCAGGGAAATTGTACATTCAGAGTTGGTCCAGGTACGTTACATTAATCAAAATTCAATCAATAATAATAATCTTATCATTATTATTATTATTATTATTATTATTACTATAATTTTAAGAAGATATTTTATTTGTATGTGCTCAAACTTTGTCACTTCTATCTCTTATTATGCCCCTTTTTAGGTGACCAAGACCACAAGCTCAGGGGCTATGGAGACTGTTGCGCTCAGGCGTGGATTGGACCATCTACTTGACAACGGCCTACATGTGGAAGTCTTGGCAACTGATCGTTCCACAAGTGTCAAAAAAATAATGCGCGAGGAATATGAAGAGATCGAACATGGTTCGTTTCAAACACACAGGTCAGTGGTTATGTCTGCCAAATTTTGTCACGGCCGTTCAATAGTCTAGCTTCCTCCCTCACTTGTCTAAGGGGTGTAACCAGCCCTAATAAACATTGTTGTAGCAAGCTCTGCTATTTTAAGGCTTTTATTTGTTAACAATAAAGGTAATCTAATATATATTACATCTCTGCTGAACAAGCAGGTGCCTTTGAAGTATTTCCCAGTTCCCTCTTAAAATATGCTCCAAAGAGACAGTGCTTTTCCTACCAGAGTATGAAGCAGAGAACAAACTTGGCCATCATGCATCACAATGAGAACCTGACTCAGAAACCAAAGCTGGATTCAGAAGGTCAGTGTTAAAATTGCATTTGTGTGTGTGAAAAATATACACTGCCTGTCAAAAGTTTGGGGTCACTCACTCGTTCTTTATTGATATTTTTTCCATATTGCAGAATAATAATTAACTCGTCCAAACTACGTCATAACACAAATGTAACACTGAGAATTATGTTAAAAATTAAAAGCATCCAAAATAAATTAAAACTGTTGTATTTTATCATTTGAAGGGCAGTCACCCTTTGCCTAGAAATTACAAAACCATATGCGTGTAATTTTTTCAAGAAGCTTCTAAAATTTTTAATTAAGGATGAATTTTAAAACATATAGGAGTTTATATTTGATCTGGGCTCTTATTGGGTGCTTTTTCTTCAATTTTCAGTGTAAGTCATCTAATTCAAAAAAATATTTTAAAATACAATTTTAGTTCTCCAATAACAGAAATTAATCTGTTTGGCACAGGTATATTTCTGTCTACAAAAGTAATCTCAAGCATTTAACCATACACATTCAGATTACCGGTAAATTATTTTTAAGATCATAGTTAACATTTTAGGCAAGTGACACTAAACTTTTGAACAGTAGTGTATATATTAAACAGACTCTAATTGCTCTCATTATCCTTTCATGTCTTACAGGAAAACCTGTGATCATTCAAGAATGGAGCAAGCGTTCAAAAGAATGGTTCACAAGAAAGAGGTATCAGCAAACCACAGTCAACTTCAGAACTGGATTGATGCAGTTGGTGTTGGAGAGGCGGAATGATCCTACTGTCATCTTCAGGGACACATCTTCAACTCTTCTTACACCTGACCTGCCTGCTAACATAGGAACAGTCCCCAAACCATCCAAAGATGATGCAGGCCGTAAACACAAGAGTCGTTTTGCTAAATGATTAACTCATTAACCACCAGTGTCAGTGTCTATTTATAATACAAGCCTCTTGTAAAAAATGTCTTGCAATTTGTGTGATTCTCATTACCGTTTGCTAATGCATCAGTTCAGTCATCAGTTTTTTATATAAGCTCTGTATGTGTGGCCTTTTAATAAATATTTATTGAACCGGCAATATGTTTCACATATGGTTACAGAAGTGAAAATAGCTTAGGTTTACAGTCATGTGTATTTACATGAGTAAAATGGTTTTGGCTTACAGTAATTTGTCCTAGATATAAACATATGTCCACATTTTCTAATAATTGTGTGTAGCGCAAATCCAAAGGTGAATGTGAATTCCTTCAAATTAGAGCTGTGTAGTCAAAAACAAAGGTTTTCACATGTGGGCTAACCTAAAGTTTGTTATGCAGAATTTGTCTTAGTTACTTTTGGGGCTAAATGATCAGAGATATATAATTAGTGCATTTGCCGACCGATCTCCTGATTATGAAATAACTTTTCAGGTAAGTGTATTAAAGAAAATAAACACAGGGTCCAAGAACAAAATACATTTTTATTAACAGCACCCAGAAGTATTTACATTTGTTGAGCAGTAACTTAGTCTACTCGATTCCTTCTGCTGCCTCTTTCACTTCGAGGAAACCAGTGTATTGGCCGTCAGGGGATGCATACCGTTGCCTTACAGCATCCACAACGCAGGCGGAAAGAACTGCTCGGCTGTGTCTCCCCAAACGCTCGCCTCTTGGCACCCATTCCACAATTATTCGATAGCCAACCAAACGCAACTGCATAGAAGAAAATGTCTACATTAAACTAGCTTCCTAGCACTAGCTGAATTACATTTCATGTCAAAAATTAGAGATAGTAGCCCTGTAACCGCCTCTGTTTCAGAACATGCACTGTATCACTAGTTTTGCTCAGGTGGCTCAGCAAGTCGTGTAACGTTAATTGTTTTGATATGGGCTTAGCAGCTAACTACATCATCTATTAGCAATCAGCAGACGTAACAGAAATATGATTTACTTACTTGTCTAGTTGACAGTTGTCTTCCTGGGCCCTGTGATCTTCTCTGTTTCCTCCAATTAATTCTCTCCAAGTGGAAAAACGTTTCCAGGACCCCTCTGTCCAGATGAGCTTGAAAGCTGCTGTGTTGGGTTAGGCAGGACAGCTCGGATCCGTCTTCCATCTCCTCTGCCTCTCTCAGCAAAAACTGACCGCGGTTCCATTCCTGACAACAAAGTGACTCCACTTCTGTTCGTTGTTGTGGGCAATGTTGACAGGAGCACCACCAACTGCTGTCAGCTCGAGGACGGTCAGACGCAACGATGGCGCTACTAGCCAGAGCTGCCTGCTGTTGTTCCCTCCGTTGCATTATTTCATCGGGAGAATATTCTGGCTCAAATAAATAGCCTTCATATTCTCCGGCATTATTCTCCTCAGCAACCAAAAAACTGCGGTCGGTATCGTCCATCATTTTTTGTGATGCTCACCTGTCAATCATTTCGCCTTAAGACCCGCCCCCATTTAGAACGTTCAGAACTTGTAGTCTTGCATTTTTCTTCCAGTGATTTGGTGACACGTCAAATCACCATTATTGTAGCAGTTAAAAGCTTTATTTTTTTATATGGAGTTAGTACATTTGATGGAAGCACAACCAACTATATATATGTGATGAAATATAGTGTTGGAGCATAATGTTGTTTTATGGTGGAGTTCCGCTTTAATGAACGCTTTGCGTAACCCAAATCAAACACGCTCTCTAGAACAGTGGTTCCCAAACTTGTGTACGGTGCATTCCTTCGCGGCCCCACAAAGAAAATTTGTGACAAAAAAATGTTCTAAAAATCAACATTTTAATAAAAAAAACATACAATTATACAAAAAAGTAGTGCTTTTGGTTAGTAGCCTTATTTTTTTAGGTTTAATTACACAGAATTCATGATAAATTATTGAGTGCGTTTACATGCACAGTCTTACGCTGATTATGCTTAATAAACTGATAAGATATGGGGTCATGTAAACGCGTTAAACGGGTTTCCTTTATCGGGGAAAGCCCATAAACGGCGTAAGCAAAAACCGATCGGCACAGGTAGTTTTTTGCTCATTACGCCGATTTCACGTGGCATGTAAACACCTTAACTGGCTTTCTCACGGTTTTGTCCATGTGCGCATGTCTCAGCGTGTGAAAGATAAACATCAGACGCGGAAGTAAGCGCAAAGTAACGCATAAAAGTCTCCGCTCGACTAAAGCAGATGGCAGAGAAAATGTTAAAATAGAAGCTCATGTTACATTTACAGGTTCTGCAGACACGAGAAGAGATACAACAGTACAGCTTAGGACAGATATGGCGTTGGCTTTTTGATCGACTATTGTGTACCACAGGTGGTGACGTCACTGCCTGCGAGAAAACTGATAATTCTTCAAGTCCCATGTAAACGCAGTTGTCTGCATAGCCGGCTTATTGATTTCCGCTTATTCTGTGCATGTAAACGTACTCAATGTATTTCATAAAATGTCATAAAACTGGGCCCCCCTGGCACCATCTCGCGGCCCCCAGTTTGAAAACCATTGCTCTAGAAGAACGAAAATAACTTGTTTATGCAAAATGTTTAGGTTTGTAATGCAAAACTGTTTACATTTGCTCCTGCAGCTGAGCTACAAACATAATTGAGTGGCACTGGATTTCTTGCAATATTTACAGTTAACCTTAATCATTAAATGTGCAATTATGCATTAATAATTAAAATGAGTTATTCCACTGCTGCCAGTAAGAGTGATGGAAGCGATTCTTTATCAATTTAAATCAGTGTTAGCCTACAGATGATGGCTATTGTGTGAACTGGCTCGTCTTATTATCAAAATGCACATACAGTATCTGTCTTGTGTTCTTGTTCTTCTTTTAAGCAATTATTGCCCCTTCAAAATGCCTGCACAATTTTCACCTCTGCTCCTCCCCTTTACAAACCACCAAAAATTTGGATTTAGATGAGCTGAATATGTATATAATGTGTACTTGATAACTTTTTAACAATGTACCCCTCCAAGAAATGTCATTACCTACACAATAATACAGTAACAAGTCATTAATTTATGTTAGTTTATTATAAGTTAATGATGAGTTATTAATGATGTGCCCCTTAAAGTAAAGTCTTGACCTAATCATACTTAACAAATCATTAATTTATGTTCGTTTATTATAAGTTAATGATGAGTTACTATTGATGTGTCCCTTGAAGTAAAGTCATGACCTAATCATACTTAACAAATCATGAATTTATGTTAGTTTATAAGTAGTCTGTTTCTCAGTTTGCTGCAGCTATAAGTTACCCAGTGGCGGAGGGAGAAAGTGTTGCGTCCCAAAAAAATTCAAATCGTTTTTTTTTTAAACTTAATTGGGAGAATAAAATGACTCTGTTCTGTCCGTCAGTTGTGTCAATTCAAGTTCAAATGACGTTATTCAATCTAACCGTATTACAATGGCTGAAACAGAAGGCTACATCCTCCGGAGGTCGAATATACAGGCTGCATACATCATTAAGCCTGGTTTATTTCAGTTAAATAAGCATTACATTCGCAAGGCATAAGCATATTACAACATTTTACGATTAACTATTTAAGCATTAAGCGTTTATTTAATTAGCTAAACGCCAGTGGCTTACCTACTGGTTCTGAAACATAGAGGACCCAGAAGCAAAAAATTCAACACTGCTTTATTGAAAATCAACTTAAACAGTCCAGTCGGGCCGTCGAGTCCCGATCTACAAACAGCGAGATAACATCAGTGTTACTGGTGCACACCGTTTTTATTTACAAGGCTTTTCTTTTACACAGTGATCCACACGTTCTTACTCCACACGAATCTGCTCATTGCACCTAATTTCCGTGCTTTGTACAAACCCGCCCCTTCCGCTCTAGATAACAGCAGCGATTGGTGGATGGAAAGCAAGACATTACCGTAATAAACCATATAATGCCAAAAAAGCATGATAGGAGCAATTCAATTTTTTATATCCCCAATGGTTGGAGAGTTACGGTCGATTCAAAGCACTTTCCATGGAAATGATTGGTTGGGCAAGCTGTCAATCCACCCGTAGATCCGCCACTGGCTGAACACTGATCCTGATGCAATAAGAAAAAAAAGAAATAAATATTGTTTAAAATAACATCAAGATAATATCGCAGAGGTTCTCATTTTAATGGGTTTCACAAATAAACTGGTATGATTTGGCGGTTTGATGGTCTCTATATGAGCACTATACATTTGGCATTGTGACTTTGGTTAACGCGTTTGTCTGAGGACTGGTCATAGTGATTTTAACTGGAATATTTTGACAGCGCAAAAAGCAGCAGACTACGGAGCCCCAACGAGCGCGCAGCCTGTTAGGCTCTAAAGCAGGGGTCTCCAACCTTTTGTGAGCAAGTGCTACCACAATGGATAAAACAATCTGGATGGCTACTTTTGGATATTGTCTACTCAAAACCTTTTTGTTTTACTTGTTAATTTTATTTTATTTTACTTGTTGATGTTTTAGTATTGTTTAAAAATAAACCAGGCCAAACTAATACAAAAATCTGTAATGAATAAATATTACAATTGAGACAAGTAATAGAATGTGCTTTGATGAGCACCTCACAAACGTTGTTGGAGACCGCTGCTCTAAAGATTACATTCACCTTTCTTTTGATTTTGCATCAACATTGACAAGCACGTAAGCAAAAAAGGGAACAATTACATAATAAAATACTTTAACAACCTTCTATCTTGGTATTGTGAGCATATGCATTTTAAAAATATATTGTGCATATAAAATTATTAGTTTAACATTTTATGCATCTTTATGTGACCTCAAAGCATCAGATCCTGCAGACCCAAGGTTGAGAACCATTGTTCTAAAGCATGTTTGATTTTGGTTACCCAAAGTGTTAATTAATGCATTAACAAACATGTATTAATGTGTAGTTAAGGAGGCGGTTATTCATGCATGAATTTATATGACTCATGACATAGTTATGGTTAGTTATTGATAAGTCATCATTAGTTCATAGTAAAGTGATTGTTAATTTATGTATTAGTACATGATTATTCATGTACCATTATTGTAAAGTGTTACCAATGATGTTTCCTGAAAATGTGAGGTAGCAGAAAGTTTTCTGTGATGGTTGACAAATCCTGCATGATCTAAACTTTTGTTTAGTAACATCAAAAGTTTCTTTATAGTCAATCAAATAAATAAAACATTTAGGTATGTATGGCAGATTCATACCTGATATATGTCAAATCTAGGTTTTCACTAACGTGACAACAAAGGTTTGACAACGAGGTTTGTGCCTCAGTGATACTTGTGGTTATGTTATCAGATGTCTTTTAAAGTTTTAAATAATTTTTACATAACAAAATGACAGGTCCATCTGTCTTTTCTCACCCATAATTAACTCATTCTTATTTTATGACACTGAACTGTTGCACAGACACTGCTCTAGATGCAGTCTTGTTAAACATGATTGTGTGCTTCCATAAAACTATCTATATTCACAACATCAGCTAGGATGTGGCTCTACATAACATTAAAAGCATGTACTTGCATTAAATAGGTAAACCTTAATTTTTACTAAATAAAATAAAAATATACTATTTGAACATCTTAACCTGGTATTAGGGTAGGTTTAAGATGAATCACTGTCTATAGCTTTAGGACTTACAGCACAGACCCCAGTGGATATGTAGGGGTGTGTGTGGTCTGGTAGTTATCATGTGGTGGGGGCCAAACGACAACTTGTGGGGGTTGAGAAGCGGGACAAGTCCTGCACAGATGAGAAGCTCTTCGTCTGAGCACAGGAGCTTTACCAAAAACGTAACATGGATTAACACAACACAGAACAATTTTTGAAGAACTGTGGATGATTCGCAAACCCCAGAGCCTTGTTTTAGGTTTTCAGGAACTGTGGACACTATTTGCACAAATTAAGGCACGATCCTTTTGTTGCTGCGAAGGTGATCGAACTCGCAAACAAACAATCAAACGCTGTGCAAAAGTTGTCTACGACACTGTGGATTCTTGAAAAAGATGGCACAAAGATCATTTGAATGACTTCGCAATGGCCAGAAGGGGTATGTGTATGGTACCGAACTTTTTAAAGATATGCTTAAAGAGAACTACAAGTGGAAGATGACCAATATTCTATGTATGACAATATACAAAGAAGCCAAGGTGTGCCTGCCACCAAATTATTGCGAAGCTAATGCAGAGTGTGTAACCAGACTCAAGAAGAAAACAGATGGGGTGAAAAGTATAGATGAATCTTTCAATAACATGGTTCAGATGGCTGTTCAGGCCAAAGAGACACCCTGTGTGTTCATTAGAAAAGCCCTAGAGATATTTTATGAATGTGATGATGAAGAGTTTTACATTGTTAACATCATCCTCATGTCTGCATTTGTAATTGATGTATGCGTTGATATGCTTGTAAAGAAACGAGAAATTAATGTTTATGAAATTACAGGAAACGCCATTGATTTCATGTTTGGCAAGGGTCTTGGTTCCTGCAAACACTTTCTATGGTATCTAGACAACATCATAACATTTAATGATGATTAAAAACATGCATGTGAGCCAGTGGTAACTCTTACGCAAGTTTTTACATGATATGTTTTTAGTTTTCCAAAAGTTTTTATCTATGATATTTTCACTCGCCACAATGGGTGTACAATCAATCCATGTCCATCAATAATTGTATACTTTAACAAAAACTACGTTTTAGTAGTTTCAATGTTTTGTCACTGTGGTTTTCTGCATTAAAAATGTTTACTGCATATGTTTTCTTGCTGCTCCGATTTCATGACAACAAAAATATACATGGTTTCTTTGTCTTAATGTCGTGATGTTACCATTAGATGCAGTCATTAGAACATTTAGACATCTTGTTCAGACAATGCGTGACATTGGTCATTTTCATATGTTTTTTCGATTACGCACAGAAAACGTGAAACATTAATAGAAATTACACATGCCTACTTCTCATGTCTTTCAGCGGTGTAAAAAAAAAGTCATCAGCGTTAGTCTGAAAAGCTAAAACCCCACAGGCACAACCTGATCCTAATTCTGTAATTTTGTTGGGGTATCATCAAACATTACTCACTTTTTAGTGTCCGAAAGGTTTTTGTTTATTTTAGTTTAACTCATCACACTAATTCATGCAAACAGAAATTGTCAGGTTTTACGTTTTCAGGTTTCATGTGCACAACACATTGCGATTACTGTCTCAACTCGTTCTCTGATTTATCTAGAATATCTACAAAGTAACGTTTGTTAAGATCTTCATGCTTAGGGCTTACCCACAGAGTGTTTGCTCTGGTCTCATAAAAACAACCATTTACACTCGGTCTTAATGACATCAATTTATTATTTTGTCTACATCATAACCAAAATGTTTTACTATAAGAGCGTGCAAACTGTTTTACTTCGGTCTAGATTTTTATAGAAAGCTTCAGAAAATGTTGGGGTGGTAACATGTACAAGATTGATGAAGCATTTTACCTTTAAATGGCCCAAAGAGTATGCGTTGGTGTACAAGCACTATTTTTATATAAGCACTTATAAAATTTATATGGCCCCTGATTTTAAAAAACAGCAAGCTGTACCCAGTGTTTCTAACACACAGTTCTAATCATATCACAAGCCTAAATGTTTAGAAACAAAACAAAAACTTTTTGAAGACCTCTCACAATAGTGATTTCATCGATCTGGAAAACTTAAAAAAATATACGCACATGAGCTCAAATAGTAAAATCAGTTGCAAGATATCCTAATAATGCTCAACTAGTACATTGTATAAACTAATAGTTTGTATAAATGACATGGCATGTTTGCAGAGGTTTGTTGACATATTTTAGACGCACGTTGTTTATTCTAATCTTTAAACAATTGTGCTTGCCAAAAATTTACAAACTCACATCAGATGGCGTGACACGGAAAAAGAAAATGCAATTACTCCCGAGAGGCACTTTCAATCTCAGTGCATTGATGAAAAAATTGGCATATTTGCAGTTATTTGCAACACCCATACATGTAATAAAAAATACTTGGGGCCCAAACTATCGCTCAGCATGTGAACTTGACCAGTGTATTTTGCATTCAGAGTTCGCCCATAACACTGGGATATTGCCTTTTGAGTGCTGCCATGTCAAATCCCTGTCTTTTTGTAAACAAGTTGCCAACCTCAATGATGCATTGGCAGAGAACAGTCTCTCTCCGCTGGTACAGCAGAAGTGGTTTGGTGAGGCAAGGAAAGTCCAGCTTGTAAAGTTGCAGCAAGAGGCAAATAATGCAGAGACGCCTTTGTCTTTTCATGTCACTGTTGGAGGTCCATCAACAAAGCATTTAATTTCTGTATTTGAACCAACAGTGTCCTATTACAGCAGGATGGGAAGAGTCATGGTGGCTTATGATAAAAAGAAAAATAACTGGCACTTTCCTTGTGCACGACATCGCCAATCATGCATTCACAAGGCTACAGCAAAGTGGCATCTTTTCCAGATGATGCAACAACTCTTCAAAAGGGTCAAGAGTTCAGAGGAGGTTTTCGACACTGCTCATACATGTAATGATGATGCCAGCTGTCAAGATCTTTCATATCACCCCAACTCTCCTACTGTTAGAAGGATGATGAAATATATGCTGGAAAATAAGAAAATTCCAGTGGAAATTCCACATACCATTATGCAAAATTCAAAACATGAAAAGGCTTTTTAATAAATTCCCCAAGCATCTTGTGCCTGAGGAAGTTGAATGCAGAATATGCAGAGGAGTTTTGAGTGACCCAATCAGACCCGGCGTCATGGGCGGGCTTTAGGGGGCCGGGCCCGCCCCCTGAGTCAGCTGTGCCCGCCCTGGCCGAACGAGCCCTTTTTTTAAACTGAGAGCCTGCCACCAATCACAACTTTTGTTTTATACATTTAAAAAAATATAACAAAACAATAAAAAAATATATAATAAAATAATGGATTTGATTGGTTTGTTAAAACTGACGCGTTTAAAACATGCAGCCTGCATGTCAGGCAGCTATCGGAGTTTTGATCTGAGAATATGTAGCTTAAGCGATCATTTAGGCTATGGATATAAGGCGTTTCCTTAATTTGAATCAACGAGCTCCACGATTGGTGGAAGAGAGTGACAAAGACGGCGAAAGTAAGCCTATAGTGAGTAACCTGCCTAACATTAGTTCTAAAGTTGTCACTTCCGACGAAGCTAGCATTAGCCATGGTGCTAGCCGACACTGTAACGCAAAGCAAGGGTCTTCATCACAGGCGGCAGAACCAGGAGACCCTACAGGAACAGAAAATATTTAAATAATTGTGCGTTTCGTCAATGAACTGTATGAGCCAACTGAGCGTCTTCTGATCATTTCCACGACTGACAAGGGGGATGCAGCTACATTGACTGACACAATTATTGAGGAATTAACAAAAGCAGGACTGAGTACCGAAAAAATCATCAGTCAGGTGTATGACGGTGCCTCCCTGATGTCGGGCAAACACGGAGGAGTGCAAAAACTTCTGCAACAAAAACTACACCGAGACATACCATATGTCCACTGTTTTAATCATCAACTTCATTTGGTCGTCATTCATGCTTTGGCAACTGAGCAAGCCTTATCGGATTTTTTCACAATGTGCAACATGCTTTACAAATTCTGCAGAAAACCTACAGTCTCGTTTCTCTATAAAGGACAGACTCTGAAGCGACTCTTAGATCATCGCTGGACTGGTAATCTTGGCACGGTCTCTGTTATTTTAAGATCATTTGATGACCTTGCCAACCTTTTGAGCGAAGTCAACAGCACCACAGCCTATCCCAAAGATGTGCGAGTTGAAGCAACAGGTTTACTGCAGGCCATGTCTGAACCAAGTTTCAGATTCATCGCTGAGATGGTACACAAAATCTTGTCATATCTCGCCCCCCCAAACACAATGCTACAGGCAGAGGACATGGATCTGTTTACAGGTTTGCAACTTGTAAACGCAGCATGTACGTGTGTTGAAAATCTGCGCTCTGAGACAGATTTCATGGCCCTCTTTAAGTGCTGCAAGAATCAAACAGAGCCCGCACAAAAGAGACAGCGCACACCAAACACATCCTTTGCCATGTATGTAGTTGAGGAAAGAATTACACACGAAGATCCCAACAACGAAACTGAGATGCGCAGGTTATATTTCAGTTGTATTGATGCAGTTTGTGGGGAAATGAAGGAGCATTTTGGGGAGCGCAACTGTGCGCTAATGGATGCGCTCAAATCTCTCAACCCGGAGGATTCTACTTTTTTGGATGTGTCCAAAGTGAAACCTTTACTGGACCTTTCAAATACAGGCATTGTGGAGTCGGAAAATACAGTGGCTCGCAGCTTCCTAAATGAGCAAATGAAGGTATCATCCCCACCTGAGGGGGGTAAATGGACAATGAAAAAAGTTTTAAAACACTTCCACAAACCTCTCGAAGCAATGCCGAGCGTGATTGCAGCGCTGAAACACGCTTTGACTTTTGGTGCAAGTAGTGCACTTTGTGAGAACTCATTTTCCACATTAAAGAACATTCTTACTGATCATCGTCTGAGCATGCTTCATCACAGAAAGGCCAATTTAATTAAATTGGCATTTGAAAAGGACTTAACAAAGAAATTCAGGGATGAGTGGAAGGACAGCCTTTTGAGAAGATTTCACTCTGCAGCAAAGTGTCGCCTGCCCCTCTACTAATGGTGAGCTTGTATTATAGAGACAGTTAAAACAAACAGCCTAAAAAAAAAATGAAATAATACTTTTGATTGAGATGTTTAATGATTGCCATGGCATACATTATTTTCCCTTTTATTTATCCTTTTTATCGTTTTATTTATTATCTGTATGGTGGTTGTGCGCAATAGTTGTAAATGTTCAGTGTTAATACTGCGCAGTGAAAATTAATTAACTCTGCTGTTATGCTGTTAAAATACCAAATAAAATCGGTTAAACGTGTAAACTTGTATGCATACATTTAATGCTCATTTGCAATGTAATTAGGATAATGATACATGATGAGGTTTTTATAATTTGTGCCCCCCCAAAAATAACGGCATGCCCGTCTATGAATTTGTGTCTGGCGCCGGGTCTGGACCCAATGATGATAACTTGCCGGGCGAAGATTGCTACATTCAATGGAGTGATTCAGGGTATGACATTTGTTTCATATTACTTTGATAAATATTTTTTGATAGTTGTTGCTTTGATATATGTCAGTTTATTTATTTATTTTTTCAGGTGTATCTACTTACTACAAACTGTGCCATACATGCAACCTCACAAACAGATACCAAGAATGGTGTGATGGTTTGCACAACTTCAACGATAATGTAATCCTCTCGTTACATTTGTGTGTGGTTTTGCGAAATTCTCTACAGGTACAATATTAGAAAATAATATATGTGCTATTTTACTTGCGACTAGCAGGACTCTTTAACTTTTGTTTAAACACTTGTAGTATTATTATTGCTAATGACTCAGATAAGACATATATTTGATACTCGCTTGGGCTTTAAATGACTAGAACTTAACATATAAGTTGAGGGCTCTTATTTTTATTTTTATTTATTTTAACCATTTGCCCTCCTCCTTTCTGTTGTCCTTTCAGAATCACACAGCTGGTTGTGCAGACAATTGAAGTCACAGAGGGAGAGTCCTTGCCCAAAGGTGACCTAATCATGCAGGCGTATCTTCATTTGAAGCGTTATGTGTATAGGAGCCATTAATTTAATTTTGGTTATTATAAAAGTTCTAAATGCATTGTGATAAATTTAAGTTGAAATTATATACCTTTTATTTTATATTAATTATCCTGAATTTGTGTTGTGTCAGTGTGCATGGGTTTCCCTCTGTAGGTAGCAGTGTCGTGTTATCTATTTAAGGTGGTGCAGTGACGCATACCTGGAAGCGTAGCGGGTGTTTCAGAAACAGTCATTGACTGTGTCACCACCGGGTCATCACCCGGTTACCGTGTCAACGTGTCAATGGGGCACGTCTAGCCACGACTTGGGACAAAATAACATTAATTTCAAGGACTCTCTTAAGTTTACTTTGTCAGCATTATGTTTTTTTTTCTCATTTTGGCAATAAATCCACTCATCAAGAGGAAAGAAATAACGTTTTTATCATCCTCATTTAAACACGTGTCAGACACCAGCTAAACACCAGCTACACTCAAGGAAGTGAACAAACATAAGGAAAGTTTAATGGACACAGGAAACATAAAGACTTAACCTGTTTTTATCACTACAATTTGATTTAGACTACATTTACTCCTGTGTGTCCTGTGGATACAATCCATCTACTGTGAATATGGACCTTCATAAAAAAGGAGTGTTCAGCATCCCAGGTAAGTAAAGTTATTGTAGTTGCATTGGTTCCTATTATAGTTTTATGTTTTGGTGTCATGATTTCGGTTTTATTGGCTGCTTTGTCTTTGTTTCACTTGTGTTGTGTTTTTGTTTGGACAGCTCCACACGTGCGCGCCTTCCACCTGGTGATCTCATTATCTTTGACTCTTCTCACCGGCGTCCCACACCTGATCCTTGTTATTGCCCAATCCGGTTTGATTTAAATTCCCCTCGTTCCTTTGTTCTTTGCAAGTTCGTCTTTGTATGTTCCTGCCCACTAGCTTGTCTAGTTCTAGTCCTAGTCCTGTCGTGTCTTAGGATCTGTCTCCAATTATAGATTTTGGATTACTCACCGTGCTCTCTGCTGCCTTTACCCCTTTAGATCCCCCGCCCCGCTGTCAGTCTCTCCCGAGTGGTGTGTCCACCGTCAAGCCTCTGTGTACTCTCTGTCTGTGGATTCTCCGAGCGCCTGTCTACTTCTAGCGCTGTCCAGCCGCAGTGCGCTCTCGGGCGCGTAATTCTGCGTAAGACTCGGACTCCCGCTGTGCGCTGTCCAGCACAGACTCTGCTGAAGACTCTGACCGCCTCTCTCTCTCTCTGTGCCCCGCCAGGATTTCATCTTAGAGGAGTTCGGATGTGCGAGTGGACGTTCTACGGCTGCGCTGTGTTTCCCACTTTGAGCCTTTCCCGAGAAGGATTCCGTTGAGTCTGTCTCTCCTGTGTTGTCTCCTCCTCGCATACATCCCCACGAACACAGAGTGTCTTCTTATATACATATTGACTTTCACAGAGTGTCTTCTATTATACATTATCACTGAGTGTCATCTCCTAAACATCTCTTGCATCTAATAAACACCTCTGCGCTGGGATCCTTGTGTTTGTCGTTCCTAACAGGATGAACTTGCCAGTTATGGATCCTGCGGAGGTTGACGCGCTCCGGAAGGCTCTTACTCAGCAAGGCTCATAGTTAGGCCAACACTCGGCCCGTCTCACCACCACTTCACAAGAGGTCGAGGATTTATCCACACGCATGTCCGACCTTTCCTCCCGTCTTGACCAGGTTCAGCAGAGCACCTCGCAAACCAGTCAGCAGTTAGAGACGGAGCCTCATGCCTCAGCCCCTCCACCGTATGATGGCAATCCAGCCTCCTGTCGAGCGTTTCTTTCACAATGCTCCCTGGTATTTGCCCTCCAGCCATGCCGCTATTCCTCTGAGCGCACCCGAGTGGCGTACGTAATCACCCTTCTGGTTGGCAGGGCACGTGACTGGGCTACGGCCGTGTGGGATGCCCGTGATCCTTGTTGCCGGTCCTTCGAGGAATTCCGCGAGGAGATGGAGAAGCTCTTCGACCGCTCAGTGCGCGGGGACGCCGCCGCGGCTCGGTTGGCTCACTTGGTTCAGGGAAGACAAACAGTCACCGAGTACGCCATAGAATTCAAGACCTTAGCGGCTGCCTGCCACTGGAATGAAGTGGCTCTTCGAGCGCAGTTCGTTGAGGGGCTGTCTGAGGCTCTCCAGGACGAGATCGCTGTCCATGATCTTCCTCCCTCTCTAGAGGCCATCATTGATTTAGCTCTACGGGTCGAGGGCCGGAGGCTACTTCGTAATCAGCGCCGCTCTCTCCGCCAGCCGGTCTTCATGGACGAGCCCACTGTGTCGTCCTCTTCCTCGATCTCACCACCCATTGAGCCTGAGCCTATGCAACTGGGGCGCATGCGCCTGTCACAGAGAGAGAGAGAGAGGCGGCTGCAGAATGCCCTCTGCCTCTACTGCGGGAAACCCGGACATTTTGCTAGGACCTGCCCGTTAAAAGCCGCTGCCCACCAGTGAGTCCGGGAGTCCTGGTGGGCGCCACTTCTAAACTCTCCCCTGTTTTCAGCACCCAGCTCCCCGTCATGCTGTCCTTCGCTGGGCGTGATCATCCGTCCACCGCCCTTCTCGACTCTGGTGCGGAGGGCAACTTCATTGATGATGCTCTGGCTCGTTCCTGGGATCTCCCGGCTGACCCTCTCCAATCCCCTTTGGATGTCTGGTCCCTTCAGGGGCAGCAGATGGCGCGGATCACACATTGCACTCCCCCTGTGAGTCTCTCTGTGTCTGGTAATCATCGTGAGGAGATTGTGTTGCATATTCTTCATGCTTCTCTGTCTCCCATTATTTTGGGGCATGGTTGGCTAGCGCAACACAATCCTCACGTCGATTGGCAGCATAGTGTTATTTTGTCTTGGTCTCAGTCTTGTCATGTGTCTTGTCTTGGTTCTGCTGTTTCTGGTTCTGTTCTCTCTCTTCCTCAGGTTCCGGCGGTCGATTTGACCGGAGTCCCAGCGGAGTATGCGGATATCGCTCAGGTGCTTAGTAAAGCCCGGGCCACCTCCCTTCCTCCTCACCGGCCATATGATTGTGCTATTGATCTCCTCCCCGGCACTTCTCCGCCTAAGGGTAGACTTTATTCGTTATCGGGTCCTGAGAGAGAGGCTATGGACCAGTATATTAATGATGCCCTGTGTGCCGGTCTCATCCGTCCCTCCACCTCGCCCGCAGGGGCGGGGTTTTTCTTTGTTGGCAAGAAAGACGGCTCCCTGCGCCCTTGTATTGATTATAGGGGTTTAAATGACATTACTGTTAAGAATAGGTACCCCCTTCCTTTAATGTCTACTGCGTTTGAGCTCCTGCAGGGGGCGCAGTTCTTTACTAAGCTAGATTTACGCAACGCCTATCATCTGGTGCGAATAAGAGAGGGAGATGAATGGAAGACAGCCTTTAACACCCTACCGGACATTTCGAGTACTGCGTTCTGCCGTTCGGCCTTTGTAACGCCCCCTCTGTCTTCCAGACTCTGGTCAATGATGTGCTGAGAGACACGATTAACAAGTTTGTCTTTGTGTACATAGATGATATCCTCATCTTTTCTCCCTCTATGCAGGAACACACTCAGCATGTCCGCCGAGTCTTACGCCGGTTGTTAGAGAATAAGCTGTATGTCAAGGTGGAGAAGTGCGAATTCCATCGTAAGTCAGTTTCGTTCCTGGGTTTTGTTGTTGCCCCCGGTGAGATCCGTCCAGACCCAGCCAAGATCAAATCGGTGGCCGAATGGCCAGTCCCCGACTCCCGTAAGGATTTATTAAGATTTCTGGGTTTCGCCAATTTTTACCGGCGGTTTATCAGAAATTATGGTCAGATTGCTCAACCTCTTACTGCTCTCACTTCCACTAAGGAGAGGTTTGTCTGGAATTCCAGTGCTCAGGAGGCCTTTGATAATTTAAAGTCCCGGTTTATCTCTGCTCCTGTTCTCTCTATTCCAGATCCGGCTGCATAATTTATTGTGGAGGTGGATGCTTCAGATGTTGGGGTAGGCGCCGTTTTGTCTCAGCGGTCTGCTAAGGATGGCAAGGTGCATCCCTGTGCCTTTTTCTCCCATCGGTTAAACCCAGCAGAGCGAAATTATGACATAGGCAACCGGGAGCTGCTGGCGGTCAGACTGGCTTTGGGTGAGTGGCGTCACTGGTTAGAGGGGACCTCGGAGCCCTTCCTGGTCTGGACGGATCATAAGAATCTCGAATACATCCGTTCAGCCAGGAGGTTATCTTCTCGTCAGGCTCGTTGGGCGCTCTTCTTTGACAGATTTAACTTCACCCTCTCGTACCGGCCCGGTTCCAAGAATACTAAGCCCGATGCACTCTCTCGTTTGTTCGAAAGCCCCGGTTCCGGTGAACCTGATGCGGTGGTCCCGTCTGCGCTGGCCTTCGTCCGTCGTTGCAAACGCACCTGGAGGAAAGCTAGATTTACATTACGTCAGGTTTCCAGACGAACCAAAGCCGCGGCCGACCGTCACCGTAGACCTCCGCCCCGTTTTATCTGTGGGCAGAAAGTATGGCTTTCGTCCAAGGATTTACCTCTCCGTGAGCCCTCTCGCAAGCTGGCTCCACGATTCCTTGGGCCATACAGCATAGTGAAGGTTATTAATCCCGTGACGGTACGGCTCAGATTGCCCCCAGCACTCGGTCGGGTTCACCCGGTTTTCCATGTTTCCAAGCTGAAACCGGTTCTTTTATCCCACCTTAACCCTGTTCCTTGTCGTTCCTAACATTTGGTTATTATTTAATAATTCCTATATTTGGCTTTGAATTAAGTTTCTTTATATCACAGTTAGTGAAATTCAGTCTCCACCTGCGACAAATGATGGTCATGTTAACATAGAAGAATTTTGGGATGCAGTGGCAATGGACATGTTAAGTAGAGGGTTTTACCCAAGTAAGTATTGTTTCTTATTTGTGTCTCACTGTAAGGCTGCATTATATTGTGATTGATATTGTGATATGGCTTACTGCAATTTATTAATTAAATTATTGAAATGATAAGATTATTATTTCCATATTAACAATGCAATATTGAGCTTGATTGGAATTTTGGAATTAGACTTACAGTTTTGGTTTTCTACCAAATGTGTCTGAATGCAAGTTTTTTTTTACATTTAAACTGGAAAACAAGATAAAAAAAGTGTGTGTGTGTGTGCGTGTACCTGGTAATTATCACGTTATGGGGACCAATTGTCCCCACAAAGATAGGAATACCAGTGTTTTTGTGACCTTGTGGGGACATTTTGATGTCCCCATGAGGAAACAAGCTTATAAATCCAACAGAATGATGTTTATTGAAAATGTGAAGTAGCAGAAAGGTTTCTGTGATGGTTGGGGTTAGGGAATGCCCAGATAGCATGGTTACATTGATCCAATGTTGAGTTTTGATCCAAACCATTATTTTGGTTGAGATTGAAATGTCAATGTTTAAAGTATGTTGGATCAGCATTGAAATTTAGATGAAAGTGAACAGCACACATGGGTGAAGACAGTGACAATGAACTAACAGTGATTTGTAGTTGACCAGAAGATCATTCAGGCATGTATCAGTGGAGAACACTAGTGGGTGTTTCCCATTTAGTGGGGTGTGTCAAACCACTTTCAACGGCTTTACCCTATTTGCTGTAAATTAATGGGGGCTTGGTTTAGGGGTGGGGCTTCATAATTTCAGCAGTTCCATTGAAAAACTTCAAAAATTCACACTATAAAACCCATTTTGTTTCTGAATGTGTACATCTCTGTCTAATTGATGCTTCCTTCGAAAATAAAACACACATTTAACAGAAGTGTTATTGATGAACCACCTAACATGCATGATTTCTCTGTTTCATACATTGTGGCATCTATTTTTTATCTTATGTTTTCTTTTGTGAGCTTGTTATTTGCATTAGATTTATTGTTAATGAATTTAATGATTCATTAATTAAGTAAACTATGCAGAAATTAACATTTTTGCAACGTTGTATTTTTATCCACACCATAATTTTCATTGAGACTGAATTTTGAAGTTTAATGTATGTTGAATCAACATTAATATCTTAATGAAACTTAACAGCCAAATGGTTCATAACATAATACAACTTTGCTCAAAGGGCAGCATAAATTCTGCACCCCTTTCAAAAGTGTCAAAGAATTTAAAATCTTAGTTGATCAACAACGATAGCACTTGAAGTAATGCTGGAGTGAGAGGTATTTCAAATTATGAATACATCTCAGGGCCGGCGTCAAGGGGGGGCATTCGCGGGCAGTGCCCCCCCGAACAGGTTTTTTATTACTTTAATATATATCAAGAATAATTAAAATAAATTAAACATTGAATGTTTCATGACTTATATTGTAATCAAATGAGGAAAATATAGTTGATATATGTTTTCTTTAATTAAAATAGACCAGTTTCTCTGATTTGATGTATTGCCGCGTCTCACCCGTCTGACGTCTTTAGCATATTTGTGACTAGATACTAGCAACGTGTTTTTTTCGCGGCATTTTATGGATCGTGTAAAATGTGGATATTAGAACATTATGGTGATTATGGTAAAGCAGCTTTTTTAAAGCTAGGATGCGGTGTTCGCTGCGCTATGAAACCCATTCATTTCAATGGCTTGCACCGCGCGAGGGCGGTTTGTTGTTGCGTCGAGTTTGCGCGAGCGCAGCGGAGCTCAGCTTGCGCTCACGCCGCGGTCGAAGTTCAATAGTTTTGCGCATAGTTTGTGGTCTTTTGCACTTTATACGGGAAATGAGCTGACAGTCTGTACCAGTTGTATGAGTGTGTGCTTGCTGTATTTGTTGTTTTAATGCCTTGTTTTTGCAAGTTATTGTTGCTATTGCGTGCCCCCCTGTTGGAAGCCAAGTGCCCCCCTGTTAGTTATGGTCTGGCATCGGCTCTGATACATCTTCATTTATTCTCTTTTGTCCTTATGTTTCAATCCCTTTGAGAAGACAGAGAAGACAAACACAGATACATCCTATGACATCATGTTTGTTGAAACAATATTCTCTTCCACAATTTTAATCATAATGTTATTTATCAGTTCCTTTTCTTACCATTTAAAAGTGCATAAAGATTTGGTTTTTAGTTTTAACAAAATCTGTTACGTTAAGCTGACGTTTAGAAAACCCATTAGCATGTTTATGATAGTTTAGCCTATGTTTCTGTTCCTCTTTAAATTAGTTTCAAGGCTTCAGTAGGAGGAGTTAAGGCTGATTAGGATGGATAATTAGAGAAATGAGAAGCAGCCTCTTAATGATGGTGATGTTGATCTACTGCTTGACAAACCATTATGCTGTATTGCTTGCAAACTTATCAGGTGATCATTTATATTCCCTCAAAAAGGATCAAATGTGCTGTAAGTAACTCTTTATTAAATTCAAAATCCAAAACATTATTTTATTTAAAGAGATTAATTGGTTTGCATTAGGTAAATGTTCAGCTTTAATTAAATTACTTTAACTAAAAATAATTTATTTCTTCTCACAGTCTGACATATACAATAAGCCAGTTTTTAAAAACTTGAACAGATGCACCACTTGTAGAAATTATGACTTTGCGGTGGTCAAAGAGGCATAAATTTAAATCAATGGTTAAGTCCACAGAGTAATTTGTAATTTGTACGTTTATTTATAAAGCACATTTAAATTCAGCTCTAGCTGACCAAAGTGCTGTACATAACAGGAAGTCAATACACAATAAATAATAAAAAAAGCACATCATAATAAGTAAAATAAAACCATAAAAACAGAAAGAAAGAAAGAAAGAAAGAAAGAAAGAAAAAAAAGTAATTAAAACTCGGCAGGAAAGGCCTTAAGATACAGATGAGTTTTAAGTTGTTTTTTAAAAACCCCAATAGATGACGCGTTTTTTATATTGAGGGGAAGCTGGTTCCAAAGAACGGGCGCAACTGTAGAAAAAGCTCTATCCCCGTTAGATTTAAGCCTTGAGCGAGGGACACAGAGAAGAGATAGATCATTAGACCTTAGAGATCTGGGTGCTGTATAAGGGTGGATGATTTCAGAAATATAAATGGGTGTTTTACCATTTAGAGCTTTAAAAACAGTTAAAAGAATTTTAAACTGTATTCTAAAATTAACTGGAAGCCAGTGTAGAGAGGCTAGCACTGGCGATATGTGATCAAACTTTTTCTTACCTGACAAGAGCCTAGCGGCTGCATTTTGAACTAACTGTAGACGATTTAAAGAGGAGTGTGGAAGACCAACATAAAGAGAATTACAATAATCTAATCGAGATGAGATAAACACATGTATTACCTTTTCTAGATCATTAAAGCTTAGCATTGGTTTCAATTTGGAGATAGTTCGTAATTGATAAAAACTGCTCTTGACAACAGTACTAATTGTTTCTCAAAATTGAGCTCAGAATCAAAGATGACCCCCAAATTTTTTACAGAAGGCTTTACATAAGATGAATAAGGGCCCAAATTATTTCTCAGACCGGTGCGTTTTTTTTGTGGACCAAAAATAATGACCTCAGTTTTATCACGGTTCATTTGGAGGAAGTTATTTTCCATCCATGTCTTAATGCTGTCCAGGCAATTTAATAGGGGCTGTAAAGAGACATTGGATTTTAATGGGATATACAATTGTGAGTCATCAGCGTACAGGTGAAAATAGATATTAAAACTTCGAATGATATTCCCCAAAGGTAGCATATACAAATTGAAAAGAAGTGGGGCTAAAATTGATCCCTGTGGAACCCCGTGAGCAAGAGAAGCAGTAGAAGAGGAATACTGACCTATCGATACTGAGAAAGTCCTAGATTGGAGATATGAACGGAACCAATCAAGAGCTGAATCTCTAATGCCCACCCAGTTCTCTAAACGAGATAGCAAAATGTCGTGGTTCACTGTGTCAAAGGCCGCTGTAAGATCTAATAGAATCAGAATTGCATTTTCACCTGAATCAACAGCTGTCAGAAGGTCATTTGTAACTCTTATTAAGGCAGTCTCAGTGCTATGATGTTTTCGGAAACCCGATTGAAAAGGTTCCAGAATATTATTACGATTAAGAAAAGTATACACTTGAGAAAAAAACACCTTCTCCAATACCTTGGAAATAAATGGCAATTTTGAAATGGGTCGATAATTGTTGTAGGAAGAAATATCAAGATTAGGTTTCTTTAATAATGGTTGAACAACAGCATGTTTAAAAGATGCCGGCACAATACCAGAAACTAGCGATGAGTTAATGATAGCCGCAATTATATGACCAAAAATATCAAAGGCCTCCTTAATGATAATAGATGGTATAACATCATGAGGGGAGGAGGTGTTTTTTATCTCCATAACCACATCTCTCAGTTCAGAAATGGAAACAGGTTGAAAATTATTTAACATCATTGTTCTAGATGACACCGGCGGAAATTCACAGAGATCAGGTGCATTAAAAGAGGAATGGATCACATCAATTTTATCAAGAAAGAATTTTAAAAAGTCTTCACAGACAGTATTCGATGACTCAATTTTTAGTATATTACTAGGATTAATAATAGAGTTTATAGTGCTAAAAAGAGTTTTTGGGGAATTATGATGACTAGTAATAACATCAGAAAAAAAATTGTATCTTGCTGTTTTTGCTGCAAGGAGACAGTGAGATGGTCTTTCTTCCACTTTCTCTCAGCCTTCCGGCAGTCTTGTCTGAGATGACGGACAGACTCATTCATCCATGGCTGAGATTTAAGTTTAGGAACCCTAAACTTAACAGGAGCAACAGAGTCCAGAATGGAAGTGCAGGAGGAATTGAAACATTCAAGTAGCTGATCCGGACTAGAAGAGTCCGAGGCTGGGAGTAAAGAGTTTACGGCATTATTATGATAACTGTCAATAAAAAGATTTATAGTTTCAGCATTTATCTTACGCATAGAATAGCCTGAGGATTTTGTAGAACATAGATCATAGAACAATGTAGTGTTGAATATGATAGGTTTATGATCGGAGAATACAATGTTTTCAATATTAATATCTCCAATTGAGAGACCAGAGGACAAAATGAGGTCAAGGGTGTGACCATGGACGTGAGTAGCCTCCTCAACATGTTGAATAAGGCCAAAGGAATCACAGACCCGGCTAAACTCAGCGACCAAAGGCTTACCTGGGCAGTCAATATGAATATTAAAATCACCGAGGATGAGAAGACGATCATATACGGACATAACCCGAGACAGAAAGTCTGCAAAATCCACGGTAAAGTCTTTATCCAGTCTGGGAGGTCTATAGACGAGGGCACACAGAACCGGAGATGTAGTTGACGT
This sequence comes from Paramisgurnus dabryanus, assembly GCF_030506205.2. NCBI lineage: Eukaryota > Metazoa > Chordata > Actinopteri > Cypriniformes > Cobitidae > Paramisgurnus > Paramisgurnus dabryanus. The sequence goes on along the minus strand of NC_133358.1, from coordinate 5,270,557 downwards.
AATTTCCACACATTGTAGTTCAAATGAGAAATAGTACTTGGGTGAGACGGTCCTGAGTTGAAAATGATTTTTAAAAACCACAGCGACTCCTCCTCCGCGTCTTCCGTCGCATCTAGGGGTACTATAATAGGAACAATCAGATGGACAAAGTTCGCCGAAAATAGAAAGCTCATTGGATCCAAGCCAAGTTTCAGTTAAAAATAAAAAATCCAAGTGGTGAGAGATAAAAAAGTCATTGAGGATAAAGGACTTATTCAATACTGATCTGGCGTTTATCAAAGCCATTTTGATAGTTGTCGACCGTCGTACAGGTTTGCCAGCATATTTCACCTGTTGGATATTGTGAAAGTTTGTGCCTCTGGCTCTGATGCGTAATCGCGTGGATCGCAGAGTAGCAAATAATCCCGTTGAGGCTGGAAGAGAAGGGAGATTATAACAAAGTCTTAGATTCATCACGCGTCGCGTCGTTTGAGAGCCTAAGAGTTTGTAATGGTGGCAGAGCGACGGCTGTTTATGATGAGCAGTATGAAAGTCTCTCCTTATCCTCACTAGGACACCTCCACGAGTACCCCTCTTTCTGCGACGTTTCTTAATGTATATGCCGCAAGGCGGATGTTGAAGCCATGGTCCAGATCGAAAAGGGAACGAGGAAGAATGGTGAAGAGAAGGGCAAACACTCGTGTTAGTTCCCAATAAATCCAGGGAGTTTCCAATATCGAGTAAAAACTCCCGATTATAAGTTATGCCGCTCATAGTAGGTAAACTTAAATATTGCAATAAAAAGGCCGAAATAAGGAGCCATTTTTGGACAAATTGAAAGGTTTGGAGAAGACGGCATGCCGACAGGTACACTGGCGCCATCTTGACTCTTGAGAGTCAGAAATACTACAACTATTTAATGAAACCATTCGTACAAACAATTGTATGTCACAAGAAAAAAGTGTTGTAGCAGAAAACAATTATGTTGAGTACCCAAAGGATGTCATTGAGTCATTTGATTCAGATGGTAATGATTCAGTCACAGAGGAATTCTCTTATGCAGTGTCTGATGAGGAGCTGTTGCATTCCCCCATTATGCATGACGTTAAAAATGACAGAGTCGACTCTTCAGAGTTTGACTCTGATACTGAATCAGAAGCTCCAACGAGTGAGTTTCTTTTAAGGTCTTTGCGATATTGGGCCTCTACTTTCTCCATCTCACTTGTTGCACTAAGTGCACTTTTGAGTATTTTGCGAACATTTCATCCAGAATTGCCCAGAGATGCCAGGACAGTTCTTGGCACCCAAACCCATGTGTCTACCATGAAGATGGAAGGTGGGGAGTATTATCATTTTGGCTTGACAAAAGGCATAGTGTCATGTTTAAAAAGTTTAATCCTGCCTGAACAATTTCAAACAATTAAATTGCAATTCAATGTAGATGGACTTCCACTGTTTAAGAGTAGCACACTTCAATTCTGGCCAATTCTTGCTATTGTCAATTGTGATTATACCAAACATCCCTTCCTTGTTGGCCTTTACTGTGGTATGAAAAAGCCCAAGTGTGTATTTGAGTTCTTAAAGCCATTTATTGATGATTTAACTTATTTTTTGAAGCATGGTATTCTTTACAATGGCCAAAACCTATTGGTGCAAGTATGCTCTTTCGTATGTGATGCCCCTGCCAGAGCCTTTCTTAAAAATACAAAAAGTCACAATGGCTATTCAGGCTGTGACAAATGTGTTCAAGTGGGTGAGTGGCAAAATAGAATGACATACCCAGAAACTGGCGCAAAGTTAAGGACTGATTCTGATTTTAATCAAATGGTTGATGAAGACCACCACTTGAACCAAACCCTTTCTCCTTTAGCTGGTTTGGTTAAAATGATTACCATGTTTCCAATAGATTATATGCACTTATCCTGTCTAGGCGTCACTAAGAAACTTGTTAATTTATGGATTAGAGTTAAAGCACACATCACTGGGTTGCCCACTCAAACTGTAACTGAAATTTCAGAAAAATTAAAGCTGCTGAGAGCCTACACGCCTGTTGAGTTTAGTCGTAAACCAAGAGGGTTATCAGAAATTGATCGCTGGAAAGCAACAGAGCTGCGATTATTTATGTTATACACGGGCCCTGTTGTGCTTCAAAACAGCATCCCAGTAGAGATGTATGAAAACTTCATGTTGTTTTCTGTTGCTATGCATTTGCTATTATCCCCTGGAACCCCAGAGGCAATGATTAATTGTGCTCATGAATTGCTTCTCTCTTTTGTACGCCACTTTGGACAATTGTATGGTAGACATGAAATAGTCTACAATATACACCAGCTGACTCATCTGGCTGAGAAGTATCAGCTCTTTGGACCTTTGGATAACGTGTCAGCATTTCCATTTGAGAATTATTTACGACAAATAAAATGTCTTTTGCGCAAGCCTCACTTACCCTTACAGCAAGTTGTAACAAGATTATCTGAAATGCCAAATCCAGAGTCACCAAAGCCTCACAAGTGCAACTTGTCTCAACCACATTATGATGGTCCAGTGCTCCATAGCCTCAGTCATGGCAATCAGTTCAGAAAAGCGTTCCTGCGTTTTTTTTTTTTTTTATTTATCTTCAACACTCTTAAAAATAAAGGTTTATACATTTTTTTTCTAAGCCATGCCATAGAAGAACCTTTTTAGTTCCTCAAAGAACCATTTCCTTTTTTCACATTTATATAACCGTTTTTGATACAGAAAGGTTCTTTAGCTGTTAAATGTTCTTTAGATATGCATTAAAGATTTAGAAAGAAATTGTTTTTCTATGGCATTGTGCTGCACCATTTTTAAGAGTGAATGCAAAGTTTAAATTGGTCTTCTCGTGTTCTAGGAGAGATTCTTTAAGACAAAATGAAACAGTGGTGCATTGTTCAGTTTCAAAATGGTGGCACAGAAATTGTGCCACACTGTTGGCTGATGGGAGAGAGGCTTCTTTGGCCACCATATCCACCCAAAGACACAGCCAAGGTACGGGCTGCAGTTAAAAAATATGAGCAGCCTACTGAGGGATGGTTGACATATTGGCAGACACCTTTTAAGTCGTGGTAAGTCTATAAATTAAAATGAGGATAAATTACATCTAAGGTCAAATTAAAATCTTTGTGTTCTTTACACTAACACAATTTAACTTGCAGCCACATATGAAGAAGCAGAGAAGAGTTTGAAAAGATATCTAAAGGAAAACTGCGACACAACTGACATGCAGTCTGATGGAGAAATGGAGGAGTTTGAAAAAAGAAAATCCAAGTAACACATGAAATGCATTTCCTATTAATTTTAGATCGAACCAAATGTATTAAATGACAAGGAAAATGAGTAATAACAAAAATAAAATAAAGATTACTGGATGTTTCTGAAGTTTGCTTTTTCTTCTAGACCCAATCCTGTCTACAACAAACCATCTGATACAGAAGGTGAAGTTAAAAAAAGGAAGCTCCTCTCTGCTCCTAGAATTCGATTTCCAGGTATAACAGGGATATTTATGTCACTAAGACTGAGAGGCGAAAGCTCTGTATACAATTGTTTAATTTATGTGGACATCCAAAAATTTGCAGCAGTTCTCAATACTTGACTGAGTCCAACGACTCACCACCCCTGCCTTCCTTGTACCCTCGCCAGGAGTCATCTTTCAGTGATGGAGAGGGTATGAAATCTAGAAGTGCTATTGTTTTCAAATCTATTAAATTACATAGTGCCCAATGCCACAGTATTACATACAATTCATGATATTTTAAAATGGCAGTTTGCAGTCAGACCAATAATTGCTTTTACACTATCGCTTTATCTTAGAATATATTTTGTGTATAATATACTGTATAATGTGTGAGTCTGTTAGTAATAAAGTTCCTTGTTGCAGATGCAAGGGATTCCGCAAGACTTAATGAATCCTTATTAATGAAAGGCAAGAGCAAAGAAGTTTTTTTTGATATTGTCTACTTTCCTTTTAAGCACGTTAAAAATATATTTTGAACTGTAATCTTTTATTCTTCCCAAGATGTTGTTTTACAAAAGTTGATTGGAACTGTCACAGAACTTGTTAAAGAAGTCAAGGAACTCCGGGAGGAATGTCAAGATTTTATCAGACAGTCTTTACCTACTTCTAAGCAACCTATGCCGGCTTTGCCTGTTTCACTCCCTCTGCACAATAATGATGAGCTTGACAGTGCAGAGGAGATTCTACAATCCAGTGAAGCAAGGCAGATAATGGTTGGTGCTTTTATGAAGACCATTGATTTTATGGGACATTTGACTTATGTTCTCTCTGTTTTATGTACATATTTTGTATGGCAGGTGAGGCGCTTCAGCATAATTGGAGCTACCTCACTGGAAGTAAGGGTTTGTCGCATGCTTTCCTGTGCACTAACCAATGAGTTGGCATCATAAATCAATTGGGCTGGGAAGATGGTTAAAGGACAGTCAAAGCAAAAGCGGGCATTTAAGGATACATTCTTAAATGTGTGTATATTTGGTGAGTGAATGTCAATGATTTGGATTATCCTTCTACCCAGGGCCGGCCCTGGGCATAGGCGGAATAGGCAAATGCTAAGGGCGCCGCCGACCCCTTGGGGTGTCCGTGCGCCCAAATTATTATTTTTTTTAATATATGTATATAAACATTTTACTATAAATATTTAATTCTGCACAAGAAAACAGCAGTTATTAATGAATTATTAGTAGCATAGTATCTCGGAAGATCGTGCTTGTTAAATAGCTCTATACTGCACTGAAGCGGCAGTTTAAAATATAAACCCAGAATTCAGCGAACGTCAAGACAAAGAAAACGGAAACAACAATCAGACCGAGATGCAGAATTTACATAATGTTACACAGACCATTTTTAAATTCAATGTTTCTGGACAGAAATACCAACTTGTTCACTTTAGCTGGATCCCAAACCGCCTACTTCCATACTATATAGTACGTAAAAAGCGCTACTTGCTGGCTGCGGTGCTGAAGACGCGCTCGGACGGAGTACTGGTGGCACATGCACAGATATTTACGTGCAAGCCATTGGAAACTATTATTCGTTATTATATAATTATTAGGGATGCTCCGATCAGGATTTTTGCAGCCGATACCGATCACCGATTTGTAATCTTCTTGATCGGCCGATACCGATTCCGATACCGATATATATTTTTTAAAGCTGATATGCAAGCTCTTTGATGACTGTAACTTTTACATTTTTTCTAGATAAAATAATACCACGGATGTTGCATTTGTTATATTACTTACAGCAGGGACGTGCACAGACATTTTGAGGGGCAGGGGCTCAAGTGAAATAAAGGGCACTTCTCTTCTTATTTTTTTTTTAAACAAAAAGTATATATATTAACGCAATTCTGACTTCCTTTTAAAAAAAAAATATTAAAAAGGTTAATTAATTTTATCTTCCTCAAACTCACGCAATTGTTTAATTTTCAAAAGATGTCTACAAAATAATCAGTTCACACAGACACCATGGTCTCCTTAGTAGTCTAGGTTTATAGAGCAGCAAAGGAAGCCATTACACAATGTGCATGTTTTGAAAACATTAAATTACATTACAATAACATTAATTACAAATTTGTTAAAATGCTAAAAACAAAGTTGTGACTGCTGAGTTAGCGCTACATGCCAATAAATGCTATATCATATGCTAGCGTTTAGCTGATTAGTTGTTAGTTGTTACTCAAAATGTATTTTTGTCTGATAAGGGCTCAAAATATAAGGTCTGTTTACTAATGTGAGCTTCTGGCATGAGCCTCAGAGCAGAGCCAATCAGAGCAGAGCTCAACATTATTATTCATGACCCTTTCAAATAGGGCAAAAATAGACCATTTAATTAAAATGTCAAATTCTAGGGTTGTAAATAGACATGTAAAAACGTTTCTGGATAATTTTTGCACTTAATAAATATAAAAGCAACATACATTCTATGTAATTGTCAAAGAACAATTTAACATATTATGACAACACATCCTATGGCACCTTTAATCTTAGGTTTCATATTTATTAGGGTTACACATGTCAGAAACATCAAATATAGATTAGGCCTATTTTTTTTTGTATTTTATATTTTACTTTTTTGTGATGTCAGTGAAAATTCAGACTGGGCAAGTAAAATACTGAACCATCAGATTTCTTCCCAATCTACTCCAGCACTCCAGTATAAGACATTATACTTATTTAACAGCCATTACAAAAAACGCAAACAAAAAAGCTTACTACTGCAGTTAGCAATTATTTTATTGTTTGTGATTTATTATTTTATGAGCAGTCTGTTTAAACTACATACACTACACTGTTGCAAGTTTGCAACTCTTCAGGTTAATATGGGATTGCCATGTAAAACAATTTCCCTGAATCGTTATGTGTAACAACGTGTCCCATATTTTGTGCATAAAACTGTTGATATAAGAATGCTTTCTTCCTCACACACTTACCGGTAGCCTGCCTGCATAATCATGCACATGATCGCGTCTCGGTCGGGCTGAGCTTTGGCGCTTGAAGCGCGAATGATGCACCACGAGTGTTGACAAACCAATCATAAAGCGAAGTAAGTTAGAGAGGCGGGACTAAGGAAAGGTAAAGCCAATCATATTAGCGATGTGAATTTTGGAGGCGGGACTCATCTGTTAACCGTTTGTGTGCCACAAATAGCGCTATTTTTTATATAAGAGTTTAAATCTCATTTAAATGATTTCTGAATAAATTCATGTTAAATTAAATAAGCAACAAGTAAAAAACACAAGAAACAGACAGACATCAGTTGTTATACGAATAAAGATCATATTATAATTATTATTATTTTTAAAAGCACCCCAGAAAAAAAGGGCACTTTCTCTCCAGGAATAAAAAGGGCAGGTGCTCAAGCCCCCTTTGATGTCTATGTGTGCACGTGCCTGACTTACAGTAATTAGGTATATTATTGTTTTAATAGAGACTCAAATAAATAAGCACAACAAATATTTATTCTGCAAAGAGAAATTTAATATGGCTTTTAAAAGGCTTATGTCTCCTAAAAGTACTGAAAATAAAACACTTCACAGTCTTTACTGTATTAATTAAATATACACGCATTCGTATGAAGTATAAAAGTTCTTTAGTCAAGAGCAGAGAGTGATTTTATTGAGAGTTGAATTAGGTTACTGCAGCTTTAAGACGTGAGAGAGAGAGAGAGAGATCGCTCTGTTCACGTGCACTGATGACAGGCTGCTGTGTGTGGGCGGCGGCTGAACGCAGACAAGAGCAGCTGTGAGGAAAATTTAAGTTTAAACGCTCAAAACTTTCAAACGCATGCAAATAATAAACTTTTAGCATGAGGATGCAATTGTCCGTTATAGATATGTGTTGTATACGCTGTTTGATGGGGATGTGAAGACGCCTCGCGCTGTTGACCGGAGCACGTCTTCATAGAAAATACACATATCTCTGTAAAGGCAAAGAGAGACATACAAATCTCCACGTCGCACGTGAGCAACGGGTTGTAAAAATGCTCGCGCTACGTAAAAAATGTCTTTAATTGCATCCGCATTCAGGATCCTTTTGATGACAAAAGTAAACAGAAAGATCGGTTTATGAGATCGGCAGATTTAGCGAGCACCGATCGAGTCATTTAATGCCATTATCGGCCGATACCGATCGGCAGCCGATCGATCGGAGCATCCCTAATAATTATTATTCGTTATTTTACTTTATTACTTTCACTGAAGAAGAGTTCTGCACTTTTTATTTCAACATTTCTCTTTATATAAATTCAATTTTGTAATTAAATCTATAATTTCGTTACTAACCCAACGAACTCATCAGTGCTTTCCGATAGGTTGCACGTAAGGGGAAAAGTATAGCTTTCTTCCACTTGAGAAGAGTTGTGCATTTTTAAACTTTTTTTAAAAAAATATCTCTTTACCAAAAACATTTTATTTTATAACACAGCTTATTAATACCAAACAAAGTGAACAAGTTGGTATTTCTGTCCAGAAACATTGAAATTTAAACATGGTCCGTGTAACGTTATGTAAATCCCGCGTCTCGGTCTGATTGTTGTTTCCGCTTTGTTGTTCTTGACGTTCGCTAAATTCTGGGTTTGTATTTTAAACTGCCGCTTCAGTGCAGTATAGCCAAGGTATGCGTGCGTGCATGTGTGTTTGTTTCCAAAATATTTTCAAAATAAAGAAAAACAAGACAAAGCTGTGCAGTTTGTGTTTCTGTATAAGTTTATGAGCAAAATGATTGGAACACAATTGTGATTCTGTGATTCTAAAGGGCACCAGGTGAAATCTTGCCTATAACACTCAAAAAAATGATTCATTGGATTAACTCAATAAAATTGTGGGCAGGATTTCCATCCAATATGAATGTGTACCCCTAACTCATAAAAAACTGCTTTAGACAATAAAAATATATTGAGTTGGTCCAACTCAATTTAAAGTAAATGGCAGTACTCAATTAGTTGGCTCAACTCAATTTAGTGTAGTCTGAATAACTCAATTTAGCGTAGTTTGAATAACTCAATTTAGTGTAGTCTTAAGAACTCAATTCTGTTATTTTTATAAATCGTTTTTATATCATACTGATTAGCATAAGCACATGTTAGCTTGCTAATAATAATAACATATACTTTGGATGAGCATGTGAGAAGTAGTGATGGGAAGTTCGGATCATTTTTCTGATTCGGATCTTTGAATCTTGTTCATCAAAATGAACGAATCTTTTTTTGAGTCATTTCGTTCTTTTCGTTCATTTAAAATATGATTACCTATAATTTCACAAATTACCCCAAAATAACCACTTATGCAAACAAATATGACATTTCTAACAAGTTATGAGAAATAAAAATCCTTATTTCATTATTTCTTGACACAAGCTCTGAAACATACACAAGAGATAGAAATTATTAGCTTACTCCTAAGTCAGTCCTCATGTACAAGTCATGGTAATGCAGCCAAAGCCAAAATATAAGAAACGGAACTCCATATTTATCACATTTGTACGCCTCCTCTCGTGTCTAACTTACAGATGTTCGTGGCAACTCGTCAGTGTCTTACTGACTCTCTGTGTTCGGCCAGGCTGTGCCGTATGATATACAGCACAGGACCGGAAAGAGAAATGATTAGTTCATCATTCTCTCGAGTTCGGGACGAGTTCGAGTCTTTCGTTCTTCCTGTCAGCCTCATAGAGGCTATGCTGTCAGTACCGGAAAGATAAATGATTAGTTCATTCAAGTCTTGAGATCGGGTTCGGCCGGGTCCGAGTCCTTATGTCACATGACCGCTGGTATATCACATTAAATACAACATTAGATTCATATTATTGATTGCGTCTGAATGTATCCTATATTGTTTAATATTTAGTAAATTAAATACAAAATGTGTGCAAAAACATTATTTGAAAAATAAAAGTTCCATCTTATTGAAGAACGAAAGACTCGGACCCGACCGAACCCGAAAGGTGAACTAATCATTTCTCTTTCCGGTACTGGTACTGACAGGAAGAACAAAAGACTCGAACCTGTCCCGAACTCGAGACTCGAGAACGATGAACTAATCATTTCTGTTTCAGATTCAGAGCCCATATGTTGCGCAATGCGCATGCGCGGTCAACACATAATGAACGAATCACTCTCTGAGACAACTCGGTAGTCCCGAGTCATATTAAAGATTCGTTCATGAATGACACACCACTAGTGAGAAGAGACTGATCCTCAAACAGGCATTAACACAGTCAGTGCTCATTGAGAGAAATATGTCACATCCACAACCTAACCACAAGCGCCACTCTTCTGCATGATGGTAACCAAACAATTTGAAAAAAATTACACAAACACTTCTAAATCAATAAGATAAACGGACATTAAACACTATTAAGTCTTTCTCTTTACCTAAAAATGCATAAAATAACACTTAATTTAAAAAAATTACTCTCCAAAAGCAGTTGCATACAAAGCATGCTGGGAAATTATTTTTCCAGAACCCAGACTCAAACTAATTGTGTTAACGCAATTAAAAAGAAATCAATAAATTATAGTACATATTTATTTTGTGTTAGACAAATTAAATATATATACTTATTGCTCTTAAAGAGGTATTTTACATTTATTGAACACAATTTTAATGTGTCATTTCTAAGAAGGGCTTGAATCATTTTTTTGAGTGGGGTGTGGGGAAAGTGTCCCAATTTGATTACAATCAGGCAGTCCAAAAATGGCTTCGCTATGCACCATACCGTGTGGGTGGAACTGCACATAAAACAGCTGCAACTACTCCTCATTTGCCTACAGAAACTACATAATTTTTGCGATTTTTGCCTCACTTTTGTTTTGTTCATGAATGCTTTTGTTTTCCAATTAGAAATTAAGTGCTTTCTGTTGACAGAATTAAAAGTAGAAATGTCTTGAAAAATTTAATAAAAATGTGACTGAACTACTGGCGAAGTGTGATTTTTAGTAGTTTTCACCAAACCTTTTCTTTAATGATGTCAATATTGTTTCAACAATGTATGTGTGTTCTAAACTGATGTTGAACAAATATCACTTTGTGATGTTGATTCAACACCATTACAATTGATTTGGGGTTGAAATATCAATATTATATCAATATTAACTGAGGGTGCAAAACTGATATTGAACAAATATCACTTTGTAACATTAATTCACTGCAATTAGCATTGACACATCAACGATGACTCAATGTCGTTTTAAAGATTGCTTGCTATCTGGGTGGGGTAGGTAAGGGGAATAGAATATACAGTTTGTATGGTATAAAATGCATTACGTCTATGGAATGTCCCCACAAAACATGGAAACCAGAATGTGTGCGTATGTGTGCGTGCGTGTGTGTGTGTGTATCAATAAATAGCTGTATATTTCTCTTCAAGGTGGCAAAGAAAACGCTTTTACAGTTTCACCTAGTTACCACAACTGGTCCCCATGGATAGGTCCAAAAACCAGGCAATCAAGCATGGTTTTAAACACAGAGAGTGCAAAGGTTAAATCATCAAACTATGGGGGTGACATTGATGTGCCTTTCACTGAGGAAAGGCTTTGTGATGAGCTGCTCCACCTGGAGGTAAATAGTTGTTTAAATTGTTCAAAAGTGTTTTCGTTTAAGCTATTATTACACTGTTGGCTGCATAGAACAGTGGTATGTATGTATAGGGTCTCTTCATAAATATTATAATTTTATAGTAATTTATTTTTGCTGAATCTACTCACAAATGTGCATATTTGATCAGGTTTTTTATTTGAAAAAGCTATGTCGACAGTGTGGGGTCGACGATGTTGAATCGAAAATAGATCTCATTCTCAGGCTTCGTAATAAAATGTCTGGAATACATTTTCTTTTTTGGTGATGTTTTTTGTTACTCAATGAAGTTAACAATACAATACTACAAAATAAACATAAAAGCTCCTGTTTTTTCTGTGATCTTAAAGATTTGATTGTGTTTATAGTGGGCAATATAACGTTTTCATGTTTCACGTGTAAAAAACGTGTTTTTTTTACACAATTGACTTATCTGTATAGCGCTGTTTTCAGAAATACGTATCGAGTTCTGATTGTGTAGTTTGTTTAGTGTGTTGTGATTTGATAGCAGCTTAGCTTAGCAGAGCCGTTTGAGCCAAAGCTGGCGACTGAAGTATTCTTGTGGGCGGGGTTTAGTAAAAAAAAACGTTTTACTGAGGTCATTAAAGCAGGAAGTAGTGGGCCGTAGTCCAAACCGGCCGCTTGCTGTAGGCTTTGAAAGAGGAAATCTATTGAAGAAAATATTTTATTTATAAACATTTCTATATTTTGTTGAAATGCAGATTCTCAACTGTTGCCTGAAAGTGGTGGAGACCATAGCAAAATCACAGGTGAAATCGCCATATAAATACTCAAAATAATATTTTGTGCTCATTAACTTTAGCTGCTTAAAGGGATATTTTACACAAAAAGAAAAATTTTCATCTTTTAAGTTTTTCTTCTGTTGAAAACAGAAGATGATGACTGTTAACCAAAGAGTTGCTGGTCCCCATTGTCTTCCATTGTATTGTAAAAAATGGAGGTACAGGTATAATCATACACCAAGATTTATTGGTGAACTATACCTTTAAGCAGCCCCTTGGCTGAAATCCCTTACGAAAATTAACCATGGATTTACTACAGTTAAAACCAAAAAACCATGGTTACTGTAGTAAAACCATAGTAACTACAAAATAACCATGGTTTTGACAATTTTCCATACAGAATGTGAATGTTTTTTCGGCCAGTTCACATCGAATGGAAAAATGGCCAGACAGGATTCTTAAAGAGCAACTTCTACACCTGCGTGTATGTATTATACTAGTTTTGTTAAATCTGAAACTCAGTTACATTTTCTAAATTTCCTTGATGACATCAATGATATTATTGAGCTGGATGAAAACATTGACTGGTTTATCTTCCCAACATGGATACCAGGACATTAGCCTCTTTCACACAGTAATTCTAGTAAATTACCATGAATTTACCAGAATGAATTTACCAGTAAATACAAAAATGTGCTGTTCACACATGCAGTGACGTTCCGTCTTTTTACCAGAAAGACATCATTCACACATTAGTATCAAAATACCGGAAAACTCGGAGAGAAAGCGGAAGTTACCTGTGGCGCGCGGCCGCGAGCTCTGTGTCGTATTTGTACACAATGGCGGGTTATGACTTAATATCGTCGGTCCGTATTTTGTTGTTTGCACATCTGTGGCAAACGGTCGCGAAGTTGCTCGTGACCAAACAACATTGCGTTAGGCGGCGTCAAACGGAACCTGTGTTTGCACATTAGGCTTCACCGAGGGTGTGATAAGGACGTCTGCAATTTGGCAAATAGATGGTAAGCTGTTTTAAACAACTTTGAAGAAATGTGGATGTTAACTTCAGTTGTGATCGACTTTTAAGCAGCATGGGTGTGGAAACGAACGTAAACAGTGCGGTGGTAAACGCGTCATCTGTTTAAAAACGCTCTGATTGGCCCGATCTGTCAGCGCGGTCTGACGTCGTCCGTTCTAAATGCCGGTAATCCTATATTTTTCATTCACACATAGCGCTTACCGGTAAATTACTGGTAATCTTACAACCTGTCTTACTGGTAAATTGGGAGCACTGATTTACCGGAAAGGTTCTGTTCACACATGACATGTTAACTGCAATTTACCAGTAAATTACCAGTAAAAACTGTATGTGTGAAAGGGACTAATGGATGGTTTGTGTAAGTCATTCTAAATCTGTGGTGTTTACTTGGGATAACTTATGTCTGTATAATTTTTAGATACTATTTGATATATAAACTGCAATTGTCTTTCGGTGTATATATTGTGAATATCAACAGATTATGAAGCCTGGAGAGCATGACATTTTTTTCCTTGATCCTCTGCATGGCAAAACATTCAATCAGGAAGAATACATGCTCATCTACAGGTTTTTAGTGCACTGTTCAGAGATTGTGGTCGTTCCTAACCACATTTTGATGAGATTGTGGTCGTTCCTAACCACATTTAAATAAAATTCTGGTTCTGCCTCACATTTCGGTTCTCTTGTATTTTGTTTGATGCAGTGCAGTAACTGTTTTGTTTTTGTCATCACAGAAACATTGCACACACCATGTCTCCTGGGCCTTGGCACGAATACCGTGTCAACGACATTACGGTACCAATATTCATTTAAATAAGTGTAAAAGCATTGGAAATTGTTTTATTTTTTTTAGGATGTATTGACATGCATGACAACATTAACAGGGCCTTCCACGACAACATCGAAGCAACAGCTGTGGTGTCTTTGTTCTGATGGTAAGTTTATAAAGGTAGTGTGTTGCTTACTAGTTGTTTATCCAGTATCTGACCAAATGTATTTGTAATGTTTACTTTTTTTTTTGAAGAAGAAGAAGAATTGCACAGTTTACAGAAACTTACATCTTCGTTATAAAAATAACATATTGTGCATTTTTCAATATTGCAAGTGCTTTAACATAAACAAAAACAAAACAAACAAAACACTAACATCATCACATTTTGCCAAGGGAAGTACAGAACTATAAAAAGATATCAAAATGTTTACACACATTCACAGTTTTTATTGCCATTTGATTAAGAGAATACTTAATTGTGTTAACATATTGCTTGATCTCAATGTTAAAAGCAATAAAAGATGTTTTGGAATGCGCAAACTTACATTTATGAATGTAAAATTTTGCCAAGAGAATAATGAGATTGATAATGAAGGTTTCATTAGGCCTAGTTTTAGTTCTGTTGAGGTCATAAAGGCCAAAAATAACATCCTTCCAAAACAGCTTGAAATCTTTCTAAATTTTTCCTGCAATAAAATTACAAACATCAGACCAGAAATTTTGGACTAAAGGGCAGTGCCAAAACAAATGGGTAACTGTTTCAATATTCTTAGAGCAGAAAGTGCACATTACATCAATGTCTTTTTTAAATTTTTTAACAATATGATCATTAGACTGGTAAAACTTATGAATTATTTTAAATTATATTTCTTTAATTTTGTTGGTCAACAAATATCTGTTGGGTAAGAGCCAGACCTTCTTCCAGTCAATGTTATGCACAAATTTATTCCAGTATGGAACAACATATGGGACTGTGGTAATTTCTGCTATGAACAGGGATCTAATTTATTTATTGTTCTTACTATTGTTACAGGAAAAACAAATCTTACCGACTGAAGTGTCAGTCAGCGATAACAAAGTTAGTTGTGCATGTCCAGTCTTGGTTGAGCTCTATATAACATGCAGACACCAGAAGAAATTGCTCCAAAGACATTGGCATAATCTCTAGGAGACACAGGAATTTTGTATTTTTCTAGAAACTCATTATAAGAGTAAAGACAACCATCCCTGTTAAATAATTGGTCAACAAAAATAATGTTATTATTAAACCAGTAATCAATAAATAAAGACTTATGTTTAAACAAAATGTCTTTGTTGTTCCATATGTAATATTTGCCGGGTGAAAAGTTGTGTTTGAAAATAAAAGACCATGAAAGAAAGGCCTGGCGGTGAAAGGATGACAATTTAATCGGGACTTTATCAATATTATAATAACAGGTTAAGAAGTAATTCAACCCACCCAGTTTGCACAGAATATGAGATGGTATGACATTCCAAATAGAATTAGGGTTTTTAAAGAAATTTTTCAACCAATTTACCTTAAAAGTATTATTAAGAGTACAGAAATCAATAAAGTTTAATCCCCCTTTTTCATAGTTATTTGTTATAACAGACTTCTTCACATGATGAGTTCTATTTTTCCATAAGAAATTAAAGAGTAGCTTATCAATCTCAGTAATATGCTTTTTGTCCACATACAGAGATAGAGCTGGATATGTTAACCGTGACAGACCTTCTGCCATAGACAGTAGGGTTCTTCCTCTAAGGGAGAGATGCCGTAACAGCCACTGGTTCAACTTTTTTCTGGTTCTTTGAATAATAGGGTTGAAGTTCAATAAAGATCTTTTTTGTTGGTCCTTAGTAATTGTGATACCTAAATGAACAAGTTCACTTTTAACTGGGATGGTACAAATAGAAGAATTCCTGCAGTCCTTAATAGACATGATTTCACACTTGTTGATATTCAGCCTTAAGCCAGAGGCCATGGAAAATTTTTCTATGGTATTTATTGCAACAGAGACTTGATTTTCATCTCTAAGAAAAAGAGTGGTATCGTCCGCCAGTTGAGATATAATAAGCTCTCTGCCTAATATATTGATGCCATTTATCTCACTTGATTTGATATGATCGGACAAAAGCTGGGCTACAAATAGGTAGAGGTAAGGCGAAGCCGGGCACCCTTGTCGGATGCCTCTAGAAACATTGAACCTGGGAGACATACCACCTGTTAGTCTAATTGAGCTATTACTATTGTTATATAGACTTTTAATAGCGGAGGAAAAAAACTCACCAAAACCAAATTTTTTAAGGGACTGTAAAATGAATGGATGTTCAACGGTGTCAAATGCTTTGTAGAAATCTACAAATAGCATGAGCCCACCCTCCTCTACCATTTCTGGGTAATCTAGAATATCTAAAATAAGCCTAATGTTATTTCCTATGTGCCTTTTGTTCATAAAGCCAGATTGTGTTTCATCTATGATGGAGTCCAAAACAGACCGTAATCTTCTAGCCAATAAAAGAGCTAATATTTTATAGTCATTGTTAAGTAAACAGATTGGGCGCCAATTGTCTAATAATAGTTTGTCCTTATTTGGTTTAGGAATTAGGACTGTTATTCCTTGGGTCAGAGAGGTGGGGAGGCATTCGTTTTCAATGGATTCTATGAAGACTTTCAGTAAAAAAGGGGACAGTTCAGCGACAAAAGATTTATAAAATTCGGAGGATAGCCCATCACACCCAGGCGATTTGTTATTTTTTAGATGGTTTATAGCTTGCTGAACTTCTTCAAGTGCTATAGGCATATCACAGTGGTCTTTATCTAGATCGCTTATCATCTTCACTGAAAGGGAGTTTAAAAAATTATCAGACTCAGTTCGGCTAAATTGAGAGCTATACAAGTTTTTATAAATGTTTGAACAAAACTCTGATATTTTACGTTGATCTTCAGTGATAACTCCATTTATATTCAACTTTCCGACACTATTGTTGGAGGAACGATGTTTCTCTAGATTAAAGAAATAACGAGAGTTTTGTTCACCTTCTTCTAACCATTTAGAGCGAGATCTGATAAAGGCACCCTTTGCTTTTTGCAGATACATTTCATCAAGATTTATTTGTGAGTAAGATAACTCTTCTTTTTCCTCATTCGTTAGGGAGACAGAATCTCTGCAGGATAATTGTGTTATATTAGAAATAATCTTTAACTCCTCCGCTTTCCTGGCTTTGACTGTTTCAGCACCAAACTTTCTTAGATATTTTCCTATCTCATATTTGAGCAGGTCCCAGTTGAGCCCAAAACAATTTTCTTTGTTTGCTTTATACCAATAGAGAGAAATCATATCCTTAATCTTATGTACTACCCCATTTTGCAGTGCAGAACAGTTGAGCTTCCAATAACTTGAACATGTGGCAAGTGTAGAACCAGCTGCAATATTAAGAGATATGTAAATGGCTTTATGATCAGTTAAGGGAGTTGAGTAGATGCTAACATCAACATAATCCTTGTTTAAACTGTCAGATATATGCCAAAAGTCAAGTCTTGATTGCCTAGAGCCTGATTTATTGCTCCAGGTATACAATCTGCTATTAGGATTCTTCTCTCTCCAAATATCTGTAAATTTAAATCTTCTTATGAAGTCATTCAAGAAGGAGTCTGAGCTGTTATGTGGGGAAGGTGGACTTTTAGCAATAGAACCGTCTAAAATAATGTTAAAATCACCTCCTAACAATATAAACGCATGGGGGAATCTGATCAACCAACCTGTAAAAATGTTTTCAATTGACAACAAAAGGTTCAAATTTTCTTTCTTGGTATTGTAACCATAAATGTTAGAAACTAAGAATGTTGAGTCATTGTATTCAATAACTTGGCAGATAAAATGTCCGTCTGGGTCACATTGTGTGGTTAAGACATTTCCATTAAACCTGTTATTTAAAGAGGCTACCCCGGCTGAATGCTCTGTTCCGTGGAAGAACGTCTCGGTTACGTATGTAACCCTCGTTCCCTGAAGGAAGGGAACGGAGACGTCACGTCGTGACCGACGAATTGGGAACTCGCTTAGAGAGACCAATCTGCTTCGTACTCTACTAAAACGCCAATGAACTTGGCATTGAGATATTTGCATAATGCTGGCGCCGCCCCGCCAGGTGCGTATATAAGCCACAGGTGCAAATATGGAAATTAGCTTCATTTCGCTGAGAAAGCCGGAAAGTGTGACCGGCCGATAAACAGCAGGGAGCAGCCCTGTGGCGACGGGACGTGACGTCTCCGTTCCCTTCCTTCAGGGAACGAGGGTTACATACGTAACCGAGACGTTCCCTTTCAGTCGGTCACTACGACGTCACGTCGTGACCGACGAATTGGGAATCCCTACCAAAACGCCACTGAGGGCTGACCTCTTCCAGTGTCTGCGTAAAGCCCTCCGGTTCCACTTAAGGATAAGGAGAATTAGGTTTTAAGGCAGAAGGCCGGGCACTAGATGTTCCTTTAACCCCACAGTAGTGCTAGCAACTGGGAAGCGCCCTATCTGAGCGGTATAGGGACGCTGCGGAAGCCACCGCCCCGTTAAGGGCTATTGGTGGGCGAAAGTCAACCGTAGTTGAGGTAAAAATGACAGCCGTGGCTGTGTAAGCAAAGCAGTGCTCTGCCGAGGGAAACGTGGGCTAGTAGGATTAACCCCACGGAAAATACTCACAAAGGAACCCGGTGGGACGCAATGTGGATGCCCGAGCCAAACACAGGTTCGCGAGGATGCAGCTAGTGAGAGGCTGGCAGCGGATGCTCCGCAACATCAGGCTGCCAAGGCAGCGGAGGAAGGCAAAACAATTTATTACGCGTTTTTGCCTCGAAGGCCTTCCATACTGAGCTCAGTTTGGAGCAGCAGTCGGAGGCTGCAAGCCGACCTGCGAGCCTGTTCTCTGTGCTTCCCCTAACGAGGAAAGAACACGAGAGGAGACAGGCTCGACACGAACACTGTAAAATCTAATGAACGTATTAGGTGTCGCCCAACCAGCAGCTCTGCAGATGTCTGTTAGCGAGGAACCACGAGCGAATGCCCAAAATGAGGCAACACTTCTAGTAGAGTGAGCTCTCAAATTAAATGGACAAGGAATGCCCTGCAGATTATAAGCAAGGGCGATAGTATCAACTATCCAATGAGACATCCTCTGCTTAGTGACAGCTTTCCCTCTCTGCTGACCACCATAACAAACAAAGAGCTGATCTGAGGTCCTAAGGCTTTGTGTGCGATCCACGTAGATGCGTAACGCTACGGGGCATAATAAAGCCATGGTTGGGTCTGCCCTCCTCCGGGGGGCAGCGCTTGCAAGCTCACCACCTTATCTCTGAAGGGAGTGGTGGGAACTTTGGGCACGTAGCCTGGTCTGAGTCTCAGTGAGACAGCAGGACCAAACTGAAGGCACGAATCGTCAACAGAGAATGCATGTAAATTCCTTACTCTCTTCACGGAGACCAATGCTAGCAGGGTCAGAGTTTTCATTGACAAAAACTTCAGACTCGCAGACTGCAAAGGCTCGAACGCGGAACCTGTAGTAGGGCTTCAGCACCATGGACAGGTCTCAGGAGGAATAGAGGGAGGGCGCGAGGGGTTTAGCCTGCGAGCGCCTCTTAAAATCTAATAACCAAATCATGCTGCCAACTGATCTGCCGTTAATAAGCGAGTGATGAGCAGAAATAGCGGCGATATCAACTTTAATGGTGGAGGGTGACAGCCTACCATCTAACCTAAGTTGAAGATATATAAAAGCACAATGTTAAGCATTCTCTGGGGTCCTCGCGTTGCGAAGAGCACCAGGTGACGAAAAGGGTCTCATTTAAGCGCGTAAGCCCGTCTTGTGGGACGGTGCTCGTACCGCGTCGTTGGTGTTAGATACCGCTTGCGATAAATCACCTAAACCTTGCGCGCACTCAACGACCATACATGGAGATCCCACAGGTCGGGGCGCGGGTGCCATAATGTGCCCCTTCCCAAAGAAAGAAAGTCCTTCCTAGGGGAATTCGCCAGGGAAGGGCTGTCGCGAGGAGCATTAACTCTGAAAACCAATTCCTGGTCGTCCAGTATGGGGCGACTAACGAAAGGCTCTCCTCGTCCTGCCTGACTTTGCACAGTGTCTGTGCGATTAAGCTCACTGGAGTGAATGCGTATTTTCGCGTCCCCCGCGGCCAGCTGTGTGCCAACGCATCCACGCCGAGGCTGCCCTCGGTTAGTGAATAAAAACCGGCGACAGTGGGTATCGTCCGGCGACGCAAACAGATATATCTGCGCACGACCGAACTTCTTCTAAATTAGCTGGACCGTCTGGGGGTGGAGTCGCCATTCACCGGGGCGCGCAGCTCGGGAAAGCGCGTCTGCCGCTGTATTGAGCGAACCCGGGATGTAAATGGCACGAAGGGACCTCAGATGCTTCTGACTCCAAAGGAGGAGATGACGAGCGAGATGCGACAGGTGACGAGAGCGCAAAAACCGCCTTAACGGTAAATAACGCAACAGTCGCAATGTTGTCGGTGTCGGCTAATACATCCTTCCCTCGCATCTCCATAGCGGAGCGTACAAGTCCCAGATATACAGCGCACCGCTCGCGGCAGTTGGGGTGCTATGCACACCCCTGAGACTGCAAGCCCGTCATACGTGGCTGCTCATCCCGTGCTGGGGGCATTGTATGTGCTACAGAATGCCAGGAGACCCGACTCAGGGGCATATCTTGCTATCAGAAATGCTGGGTCTGCCACGGGGTAAAATTGAAATGACACGCAGGTGTAATGGTTACACAGTGTATGCCGTTGCGCCACGCTCTCCTCGAGACTCGATCGTAAAGCCAATGCTGAAGCGGTCTCATATGAAGCAGCTCGAGCAGTGTCACAGCCGCAGCATGCTGCCATATGTCCAAGAGCTTCTGAAATTGTTTCAGAGGGACCGCGTACTTCCCTCGAATTAAACCGAGGCAAGTCAGAACTGACTGGTTGCGCGCTCTTGTAAAACACGCCAATAAATCGATCGAGTCTATTTCCATACTGAGAAAAGGATCCTCTGCACGGGGCAAAGTTGCTCTTTTCCCAGCTGACCTGATGACTTAAACGAGCGAGATGCTGAAGCATTAAATCTCTGTGTTCGCGCACGTCTGCCGAGAACGAGCCATTATAGTTGACGTAAATATAAGCAGAACACGAACAACGCTCTCTCTCTCTGAGATTTTAATGCCATGACTAGCACTTTCATGGAGACACGGGGAGAGAGAGACAGCTCGAATGGTGTACTTAGTATTAGTATGTCCACTCCATGAACGCAGAGCGAAAAACGGTCTAAGGCGAGGGGAGATGGACACATAAAGTACACGTCTACAGGTCTATGCTGCAAACCGATTTGAATATTGAAATACGAGCCTCGGCGTATCATCCTAAAGGATCACATTTGTAGAGCCGGTGCGTAAATAAATCGGTCGTAACCCACCGCGTATTTTGGGTACTATGAGATAAAGGCTGGAAAAACCCTATCATCATTCTCGGTAAGAGGGACCGGCTCGAAACGTCCTTCGCCAGCAGGACATCGACTTTTGCACGCAGTACATGTGCATCGGACGCTTTCACTATAGTGAAACGAATGCCCGAGAATTTGGGGGAGTGCCGGTAATTGTATTACGTAACCGAGGCGGATAGTGCGTAAAACCCAACGAGACGGGCTGGGAACTGAAGCGAAGCATCCCGGGACCGTACGAGGAGAATTAACGACACTACCGAAGTACCCGCGGTGGGGCAGCGAAGCGAGACAGGTGATACTGCCGGTGCGTCTGCTGTGACAGCATAAACATCTACAGTATGTGTGTGTGTGAGACACTGACCTGAGCCCGCTGAGGGTGACGGTCGTCTGGTCTCCTCTGCGGAGAGCGCAGGCTCCGATGAGGGTGCTGGTGGTCCGGTCTGCTCAGTGGAGAGCTCGGACTCCTCAGGACACCCGCTGGCGATAGAGGAGAGGTAGAGTGAGCAGGTGTACGCCCACGGCTCTCTCGATCCTCCGGAGAACCGGAGAGGAAAGAGGAATGCACTCTTATGTGTGGTTAAGTGGGTACCGGCTGGACAGCCGGTGGAACATATGCAAACCAAGGATTTTCCACCCGACCCTCTACCGGGGGAAGGAGCGAATCACGGTCTCCTGAAGAGTGATCCTCTGCCACTCCGGGTCGCCCGTCTCTGGCCACTTAAACTCCCGATTTTCACGGGAAGCGGCTAAGCGGGCGGGGCGAGCTGCTGACGACCGGTTCCCCTGCGCTGCCGAGATGGGGTCCGAGGAGGGGAACGGAGGTGGCCGCCGCAGGACGCGGACGGCGAGAGGCAGATTGAGGAGCCGGCGTTGGTGGACCAGGGCAGCTCTCATCCGCCGGGGCACGACCTAGGAGATCGCCTCAGTCTGCGCAGCGGAGCTGTACGACTCCCCGGGCTCGCCGAAGAGGCCGGTCTGTGAGACAGGAGCATTCATGAAGTTGTTCCGTCATATAAGCCAGACATAGCCAAGGGTGGCGATCTTGAACACTGTGGTGGACATCGCACGACTGAAGGTCGCGGCTTCCCTCGTATATCTCTAAAGCCTCGTTTGGTGAACCTGCAGTACGTTAATGCGTGCAGGGCTGAAGCCGCGTCTCCGCATGCCTGATGGGCAGCGCCCGTAACCGGACGACTGTCTATACAAACACGGGAGGGAAGGGTTGGGTGGTCCCTCCAGGAACGCAGCTGCATCGCAACCCCCCGCTCAACTGAAGGGATCCCCCCTTAGCGGCTCCGTTAGTGAGGGAGATGAGGGGTGAAGCTGAACGGCCGAGACGGCCGCAAATCACGTCAGCTCTTCGTGCCGTCGGGAAAGGCAGGCACAGGAGGTGAGGACCATAGAGGCTCGGACAGCTCCGAAGTACCAATCATGTGGGCGGGACGGTTCGGGCGGAGAGGGATTAACCCCTCCAACTCTACCGTTTCCGCCGCTCGAGCGGGCACGGCCGCCATCTCCGGGAAGACTCCGCCTCGGAGGGAAAAAATGGGCACCCCTCTGATGCTGTAGAAGTGACGGGACCAGAAGGAGGTCCAGTGGATTCGGCAGAAATCGCAGAACACGACTCTGCAGTCTCCACCGGAGCCTCAACCGGCTGAGGATGAGAAGGCCGGTAGGTGAAGGACGCATCCTCCGTCCTACTCAGCATAGTGATGCGAAGAGCGTCCTGCGAGCGCTTGACAGCCGCACCATGGCGGCGTTCAGCACTGCAAAGGCGCGGACGCCGTTCCCGTAGAAACGACAGTCGTCTCCGCAATCCAAGAGGGTTATGCTCTCACAGAGAGAGCAAGAGCTCTCCACGAACGCAGCCTCGGAGTGCTCGATGCCATAGCACGAAGACAGCGCTCGTGACCGTCACTGGAATCCCTGTACTTCTCGCATCCAAGATCGCACGGAGGAAAAGCTATCCTGAAAAGGACGCTGATCTCCGAATATACGAGAGAGTGGCTGTCTTTAAAAAGACACAGAGCTCTCACGTATCACTCTTTAGGGAAATCACTCTTTAGGTGCTCAGCTGATGATGCGCACAGGGAGAGGCAACGCACACACTAAACTCAAAACAAAAAATATGCAGAGCAGTGGAATACTGCGAGCGTCCGCTGTGTCAGTACTGCTTGTCAATCAACTTCAGCAACCGTTCCCAGAAGAGCAGAGAGTAGCTTCTCAGTAGCAGATAATGCCGGCTTTCGAAGCGAAAAAAGCTAATTTCCATATTTGCACCTGTGGCTTATATACGCACCTGGCGGGGCGGCGCCAGCATTATGCAAATATCTCAATGCCAAGTTCATTGGCGTTTTAGTAGAGTACGAAGCAGATTGGTCTCTCTAAGCGAGTTCCCAATTCGTCGGTCACGACGTGACGTCGTAGTGACCGACTGAAAGGGAACCATATAGTATTTCCCCATTGAGACCTCCAAAAGTTAGAATTGTCCTCCTTAGAGTGAGATTCTTGAAAATAGACAAAGTCTGATTTGAATTGTTTTGCAAACAAAAATAAAGCTTTTCTCTTAACACTATTACGAAAACCCCTGGCATTTAGTGAGACAAATGACAACATTAATAAAAACAAAAAATAAGAACTATAAAGATAAAGAACTTAACCTTAGAAAGTCTTTTCAGTACTAGTAGTCTTTAACTAAGTAACAGTGGGCTGTCGAGATCGACACCATATTTAGCATTATAACTCAGCACCATAATATAACCTTTATATCACTCACGTAAAAAAGAATAACGTATATCATATAACCGTAGAAGTAAGAAACGTATAAACATTATACCCTTCTTTTTATATATAAACCAGCAGGAACTTCACCTGCCATCTAAGTAACACAGACACTTTACCCTGAGATAATACAATTCAGAGTAATTATCCTAAAATGACCTGAACATAAGGCACTTCGTGGGCAAACCTTCTGATCTAAGCTTGATAGATCACAGATGAATTTCTGAACCGTTCACTAAACCTTTTCCTCCCACGAAATAGGCAGTTTTTCCTTCATCCCGAGCTTTCTTTATGTGTGGCCACAATTTTTGTCTGTTCAATTCAATTCAATTCAATTTTATTTATATAGCGCTTTTCACAATTTGGTAATTGTATCAAAGCAGCTTTACATAATAGATGTAGTGAAAAGCACAGAAAATCGACAGATAGCATAACATAATACACGATAGCACAAGCAGCTAAATTTGCTGCGGCTATAAATCAACATTATAAGCAAACGTATTACTAATGTAACGTATAGAAGTTAAGCCCAAAAAGGCTGCCTCCCCGGGTTGAAAAACCCCCTAGGAGAAAAAACCCCCCCGGAATTTTAGCCGGGGAAGTAAAAAAAGTCCTAGGAGGAAAAAACCCTTGGGAGATATATATATATATATACACATTGAAATGGAAGGAGATTAAGCGGAGATTAAGCGGGTTCTGCCGGTGGTCTTTGGTCAGGCATCAGCTGGACATCACGTTGAAGAACAGCCAGTAGATCAGAGGTGTGCCGACTTTCACATTTACCGGAACTGGATCTGGATCTGTTTGTCTTATTGTCCTCGGGATTGAGGACGAGACAGGGAGAGAGAAACAAAATCTTATTAGCGTAGGGGCCGTTCACATAAAAAGCAGGTGTCACACAGTAATGTGGTTTTAGTCAGCTCGGTTCTGGGCAGGCTAACTATTGCTGGTTAAGTATTACATATAGTCAAGGCCGCCTTAATGCACGGGCTTACCTGGGCTGAAGCCCAGGGGCCTCCCAAGTTCAAATGCCTCCCAAGTTTGCGTTCATGATGAGCTGAAAAGGTCATATTGTTTTGTAACTTGTCAGGTTTTCTGTCAATCACTCTAATTGAACGTTACATGGCTGCTGATTGGTCCGTTGTAACTTAACATGAAATAAAATGTCAGACGTAACATATTTTTTATTCCGCGTAATGTAATTAAGTGCGCGTTGTCAACTTGACATTCCTGCGTATGACAGAGAAACAGGAAATAATCCACCAACAAATGAAAGAGTAATTTCTGAAATTTCATAATAAGCACTAGTGAGGTGCAGGTCTCTCTCTCTTTCATGCGCTCGCTCGCTCGCTCGTTCGCTCTCTCTGTGCTCGTGCAGCTGTCTGAGTCTCTGGCATGCAGAAGTCTCTTCAAACGTGCACAAGAAACTGTGCCGCTAAATTAAGAAAGGAGTTCCCGCACATAATGCTGTTAGTTGTTATAAAGTTTAAGTTTACTCGCGTTTATATCAGTGACGCGTGCGCAGCTGGAGCGATGTTTGACGCGACGTTAGCTCACAGTACATACATCTGTTGGTTTAGAAAGACGAGAAAGAGATGCAACGGTAAAGGTGCAAGTCTAAGAAAGTAAAGAGCGACAAGACCATCTCAAATGATCATCCCCTGATAGCACCATTATAATCTCATTATCTAAAGATCTTATATACAGGTATGTTCCCTGTCTGTCTTGTGCATATTCATACTTGGTCGTTTTACATTCTTATGTATGCATAAATACTAAATACAATGCATACTATATCTTCAATAGCCTACAAAATAAATAACTGATTAAAAAACAAGATTCTGTCTATAAAGACTTATCTTTTGTTATCATTAATGCATTTTTACTTTAAAACTAACTTTAACTTATTATATTTTTAAAACTGTGGTGAGCATTTAAGCATGAGTGGCAATTTTCTGCAAATTTGTATATTCCAAAAACTATATAAATTTAAAGCTTATAAACATATATACTCTCACACATTTTGGTTTTATTATCACCACATGTTGCTGTGTGTGGTTGTTAAATAAACTGTCTTGTGTTTATGCTCAAGTGGGCTCAGTGATATGTTAATAACAATATTATGGTGTTTTCTGGCTCAAAGAGGGAAAACTCACAGTTGTATGTCTCGAAAGAAACTAATGCATTTTGTGATGTAGATTACCTAGATATTACACTTAAAAAAAAAAAATTAGACTATAAATCGAGGGGAAGGGGGGCCTACAAAACCTCTTAGCCCCGGGGCCTCACATTAGGTTAAGGCGGCCCTGCATATAGTTGATGATTTTAGAAACAGAAACAGAACTCGTTTGACTAAGGCCAGAGGCCCCACTGCCGTCGATAATACTAACGTACAGTGGCAAGCGGTTCTATATGACATACTATTTTTAAGGCCATGGGAAAAGGCCAAAAATTGCAAACCGACCATATTTGGCAATTAAGACTCAATCAACAACCAATGCAAAGTTTCAGCATATTACTAAAGAGTATTAATGACATTTACCATGTTTTGGAATGTTGAAGAAAAAAAGGTTTTAGTTTATTCATTAATTTATTTATTTATTAGGATGTACCAGCTAGCTATTGGGAAATAAGTGTATTACATATAGTTGATGATTTTAGAAACAGAAACAGAACTCGTTTGACTAAGGCCAGAGGCCCCACTGCCGTCGTTAATACTAACGTACAGTGGCAAACGGTTCTGTATGACAAACTATTTTTAAGGCCAAGGGGAAAAAAGGCCAAAATTGCAAACCGACCATATTTGGCAATTAAGACTCAATCGACAACCAATTCAAAGTTTCAGCATATTACTAAAGAGTATTAATGACATTTACCATGCTTTGGAGTGTTGACGAAAAAAAGGTTTTAATTTATTCATTAATTTATTTATTTATTAGGTTGTACAAGCTAGCTATTGGGAGATAAGTACTATTGCTAAAACAAACTATGCGAATGCCTTGTTAAAGAGAAAAGTTTTAAGTCTAGATTTAAAGTTGTCTACTGTCTCTGATTTTCGGACGTCGGTTGGTAAATCATTCTATAGCTTAGGGGCTAAGTAGGAAAAGGATCTGCCACCTTTAGACACTTTTGATATTTTAGGGATTATTAAGAGGCCAGAATTTTGTGACCGCAATGCACATGATGGATTGTATTCTGATAATAATTCTCTAAGATATTAGGGTGCTAGGCCATTTAAGGCTTTGTAGGTGATTAGTAATATTTTAAATTGTATAGGATATTTAACTGGTAGCCAGTGTAAAGATGCCAGAATTGGGCTTATGCGGTCATACTTCTTAGATCGAGTAAGAACTCTTGCAGAAGCGTTTTGAACTAGCTGAAGCTTGTTTACCTGATTTGCATGGCATCCTCCGAGTAACGAGTTACAATAGTCTATTCTAGAGGTCATAAAAGCGTGGATAAGCTTCTCTGCATCTGATGCAGACAACATATGGCGTATTTTTGAGATATTTCTAAGGTGGAAGAATGCTGTGCGGCAGACATTGGAGATATGGCTGTCGAAGGATAAATTTCTGTCGAACATCACACCTAAATTCTTAACCGTGGAGGTTGGCACCACAGTGCAGCCATCTATGGGCAACTTGTAGTCTGTCATATTATATTTGTAGCGATTCGGTTCGATAACAAGTATCTCTGTCTTATTGGAGTTTAGCATAAGAAAGTTATGTGCCATCCAGTCACTTATATCGCTGATGCAGTCTGATAGCTTAGAAAAATTGTGTGTTTCGCTAGGATGTGAGGAGATGTAAAGCTGTGTGTCATCTGCGTAGCAGTGAAACTGTATGTTATGATTCCTGATGATATCTCCCAGAGTTAACATATATAACGATGTTCTCTCTGTCCTCGAGTTAAGTCCTCTGAGAAGCGAAGACTGTTTTTGTGGAGATAAGAGTTGTTTTTAGCTGCTTTCCAAACAGCATCCCTGTATCTTCGAGAGATAAATCTCATGATAACGCCTCGGGGCTTCGTCTGATCTTGTCGGAGTTTCCCCGTCCGGTGCGCGACGTCAATAACAGCAGGGAGCCTCTCCTTTTCCTCCGGTAAAATCGCCTGACAAACACGGATTACTCGAGCTCGCACATCCTCCTCCTTGTCCTCTGTCAGCCCTTGGAGCCGCAGGTTCCATCGGCGGCTGTATCGTTCCAGCTCACTAACCCGGTCAATAGTTTTCAGAGCAGAATCCTCGTTCCTTTGCAACCTCTTCTCAATGTATACCACCTTTGCATTTAAGACTTTAATTTCGCCGCGTACAGATTCCACCATTTTTTCGAGGGTGTCGCTCCTGTTGTTTATAAGTTCAGCCAAGGAGCGCACTGCATCGTCTGAGCCGAGCCCGGCTTCTCTAGTAAAAGTTGGTTTCTTATGGAGCGGAGGCTTACTTGGCGTTATGGGCAAGGGCGGGAATTCTTCTTCGAGGCTTGTTTGCTGGTTGAAATCCATTCCGTCGTTGGTATATCCGTGATCGCTAGCTAAGCAGCTAGCCCCCTCCTCGTTGGATATGGAAACGTTATGACGCTTCTGCCCGGACTTTCTAGGCATTGTAGTCGTGTTCGTTTAGTCTTTCGTTGAGAGTTTATGTTAATCCTTTCTTATAAATTTATTTCCGCTGCATTTGCAGAGGCTGGCTGCCTATAAGTGCTTTAAAATCGGTTTGATGCCGAGAGCTCGTGATGTTGCGGCTATTCACTCTGCCATCTTGCCGGAACCCCCTCTCCTTTGTAATGTTTACTATTTCAGTATTCACTGAGCTTTGTGACAGCAGGGGCCTTTGATTTTACAGAGGTAAGTGAAATATGCAATGGAAACCCCCATATTACTAAAAGTAAACTAACTGTGTTTCTTTTTAACTTAAGCTGACATGCCTTGCATCAAGAGGTTGGAATTTTGCTGTGCTGTTACACTATACATACTGTTCATTGAAGCTTCAATTACCAAATGCTTAAAGGCGTTCTAAGCTAATCTGCGAGACGTTCGTTTTTGTTGACGTTTGAATTGTTTTCAAACAGACGGAGCGTAGCTAACTCCTCCCCCTCCCTTCTGTGCTTTCATGAACGCGCCCAACCCCCACCCCCAAATCATTCTTGTCGTTCATTGGCTGGAATACTTTGTTATGGTTTCTGTTTGTAGGTTTGGCCACTGTGTTGTTATTGCCGTTTGTGAAGCCTGGGCTGTCTACAGAGATCACGTTTTTTTACAGTTTGATCAGCGAACAGGCAGCAAGCAGATAGTGAGGAGATGTTTGCTGTATGTAACAAAAAATCTTTTATGGTCTAAAACGCGTCAATTCGCTTAGAGCACCTTTAAATTAAGCAGTTTAAAATAAGTGTTTTCAACTATAGATAAATTCATTGATGCATGTAATCTAAACAAGTGGATTTCAATTATGGTCCTGAGGATGTCATTAAAATCAAAGTCTTTATGGGACTTTATATTTCAAACATTTGAAGGTGAGACGCTGAAAGAAAACAACTCCGGAAAAAGAGGAGAGCAGAAAAAGCAGGTATTGGTTTGCATTTTAAACCTTAAACCTATACAACAGGGATTTGAAAATGATGCTACTCTTGTTGTACTCTTGCCAATGTAGAGGTGATGGAAACCCCACTGCCTGTGAATTATTTGACCAAGGTAAGTGCAGTATAAACTCTTGTCAATCTATCTGTTACCCTTTTTAATAAGTCGTATGTCAAGATACATTTTAAACTGACAGTGTGCTACTTTGGACAGATGCCACCTGACCTCCTCTGGGGCATCCTGATTGGAGTCGTCACAGACGATGGCGATAATCCTTTCTGGAGACTTTCGCTGACGTGCAAGGTTTTCAGGGACATTTTCAGCAGGCCCAAATTTAGAGAAGAGGCACACTTCATATGGCTGGACAGTAAGTTCTTTAAATCTAAGTTGTGAGTACTGTAAAAGGTACTTGAGAACGTCTATCTATCCATCTATCTATGACTTTTTTTTTACTGGTTTTACTTTGTAAATGAACAACATAATCTCTTAGGTGCTGTACTTTACAGACAAAGCCCAATAACACTCAAGCATATCTTGTCTAACATTTTCCTGTAATATATTTAAAATATATAAAAAAAAGAAATTCCTTGTACGACTCAGTACTATGTTAATGCCTTCCTTCAAAATTATTCAATATTGTTTGTTCTGTATTTTATCTAAATTAGGTGTTGTGAACTGGAGTTAATTTTCCAGAAAATATAGGGAAGAGTTCCGGGTGCCCTACTCATTGACTGCGTGCTTGCAATGCACTGAAATATTCAAGGACTGCCCACCTGGGTATGTGGGTGATGACGGAAGGGGAGTCCTGTAAGGATTTTATTCAGAGAAGGAGTTTCAGGGCTTTTGCTCAGTTGACTATTTTTTCATTAATGGAGGGGAATTTCAGGCTGAGTAGAGTGCGTGTCTGCGCCTGTGTGTGTATGTGATTATATGTATGTGTGCATGTGATTATATGTATGTGTGCATTGTCTTTTAAAAATTTTGTTTTAAAATAAAAGCTATCACTGGTTTGAGTTGGTTTTTTGACTGCATGCATACTATGGGATACAGTGATTGACAATGTACTGTATGTAGTAGGTTTAACTTCAAACTAATTTATTGGCATAAATGTTTTATAATAGCCAATGTAATGAACAAATATAAACAATAACTATACAGATGAATAATTAAAGAAATATATAAGGTGCCATTAATGTTTAAAGTTATTTTGTAATTTACACAGTAAAGTACAACAAAAGTATTTTACATTATAAGATATTACACGATACAACATGTCACAGGGTGACTTAGGGCGGAACCAAAAATGGAGAGGAGAGGTTCCGCCCGGAGTGAATTTTTTAAACACAAGTTTACTTCCTGGTTCTCCATGGCGATGAAATCAGGCTTGATTCGCTACAGGTGTGGGAATGAGGCAGCGATCATTAACTGGGCGGGTCATATGATTACGGCAGACTTAAAAGACGGGCTGAAGAAGCAGAAGGAAGTCGATTTCGGGCGAGTGAACTTCCGCCTTGGGCAGCACAACGAAGACCAGCCTCCGAAGAGTCCGCAGGCTCCGCTGATCCGGCGACCGCTAGAAAGCGGGCGGAAAGAGCGGGGCTGGTCCGGGCAAAAGGACAGCGTGGTCGTGTGTGGGAAGTGACTTGTCAGCGAGAACGCTCATTATTGGAGCTGTGAAAGTTGTGCTGGGTGGACAAACCGTTTCGGTGTGGAAGAGAAAGGACCTGGGCACAGTCACGCTGGAAACAGTAAGGAGGTTGGTTACTGGGAACAAAGCAGAAGAGGAAAACAGAGCCAGTGGCTAAGTAAGTGATAACCCTGAAGAGTTTGGATACGAATGGATTTATGTGCATTACTGTTGTGTTTGGAGCATTGAGGAGGAATGACTTACTGCAAGAGTTGCTGATGAAGATCCGAGTCTGTAGGTCTGTAGGAGAAGGAGACAAAGGAGGTCATTGTTAAACCATTGTGAGTACTCAGTGTTTGATACAGTGTGCATTTTGGAGCTGTCTTGTCCAACGTTGTGAGCTCTTAGTATCCAGGTTGACGGCCCTGCCACGGAGCAAAGTGGTGGGAGAGCCGGGGAGTGACGATCCTGGAAGGAACACGGGGGAACCACAGCGACGTCTATCTTGCTGGTTTTCACTTCCAACGCCAACCGGTCCCAGGTGTAACTCAAGGAAGACGGGGTTGCGACCTTAATGTGCACATAAAATGCTGTGGGTGAGTTTGTGCCTTTGCTGTGAGAATACACTTTGAATTAATGCAGTGGTGTGCTGTATCTGTTTTGTCGATAGCCCTTTCCCTTCACTGAATTCGCCGTGGGAGAACGAGAGGCTGTGGAAGCCGGATAAACTACCCATTGTATATGCTGTGTGTGTCCTCTGTGCCCCAGCTAAAAGCCTGCAGAGAGAGAATCTGAATACCATACCTGTGAAGTACTTACCTGCACGTCGACTAGGTGAGAGTTAAAGCCCCAGTGTCTGTGATGAAATCTTCTGTGTTATAGCTAAAAGCCTGTAGAAGGAGAGAGAACCTGAATGCCATACCTGTGAAGCACTTACCTGCACGTTGTCACGAGCTGACTAGCTACGAGCCTGCAGAGAGATGGAGAATCTGAGTATCATACCCGATATACCCTAGTGGAACGCAAAGCGTTAGATCAGCCTGTCACCGGGAAAACACTCAGGTATACTCAACATTGGACCAACACTTACCCATTGTTTTAATCTGCCTCCAGGAGGAAAAGGAGGGCGCCACGAGATCAAAGGAACCAGGCGTAGGAGTCTGGCCTCGTTGTCCCTGCCTTACCTGGAGGACAGACGGAAAGACTTTTATTTTAACTTACCCTTGCCCCTTTCCTTATTTAATTTTAAATAAATTAAATAAAGTGTCTTTTAAATTTTACTTACGCTTGTGTTGTCTGGTCCTTGGGTTGACTTTGGGACCTCCTCGAGGTGAAAACTAGGAAGGAGCGCGCCTTGTTTACATCTGTGGTCCGCCCCGACCTGTGACAAACACACTTAAAACTAATGTGTTAAAATAACACATCTTGTGTCTAATTAAGGATAACACTTTTAATTAGCTGTCTTTACCACATCGCTGTGTTATTTTTTTTTAATACAATCAACTGTTAGGAATCACACAACACAGGAATCCCAGCGCAGAGGTTTTAATCAAAATGTATAAAAGAGAACACTCAATGTCATCTGATGAAAATGTATAAGAGAAAACACTTGGAGAATATGTATAATAGATAACTCTCAGTGTCCGTGTGTGTGATGAATGGATGGAGGAAGAAACACTAGTGAGGCGGACCACAGCGATCTCCTCTGGAAAGTCTCAATGTGGGAAACACAGCTGGGCTGTAGGACATCCACAGAACAGTAAGCAAGAAGATGTAATCCTGGCGGGCAGACAGAGAGGTTCCTGGCGGGCAGACAGAGAGGTTCCTGGCGGGCAGAGAGAGAGAGAGGCGGTCAGAGTCTTCAGCAGTGTCTGTGCTGGACAGCGCACAGCGGCAGTCCGAGTCTTATGCAGAATTACGCGCGGAGAACGCACAGCGGCTGGACAGCGCTAGATGTAGACAGGCACTCGGGAATCCACAGACAGAGTGTACACAGAGGCTTGACGGTAGACACGCCACTCGGGAGAGACTGACAGCGGGGCGGGGATCTAAAGGGCAAGGCAGCAGAGAGCACGGTGAGTAATCCAAAAGAAGCTTGACAAGACAAGAGCTAGACAAGACAGGAACTAGACAGAGCTAGCGGGCACGAACACACTAAGACGAACTTGCAAAGAACAGAGGAAACGAGGGCAATTTAAATCAAACCGGATGGGCAAATAATAAGGATCAGGTGTGGGACGCCGGTGAGAAGAGTCGGAGATAATGAGGTCACCAGGTGGAAGGCGCGCACGTGTGGAGCTGTCAAAACATAAACACAACACAACACATGGTGAAACAAAGACAAAGCGGCCACTAAGACCGAAATCATGACATCAACACGAAATGACACGTGTTAAAATAACATTGTGACTTCCGGTGTGAGCATGTAGCGAACAGTCATGTGAGAAGTGGCTCCTGAAATACTTTTTATTTTTTTAATCGTTCTCGTAGGTCTAATATGCGAGTTGTCGGCATTCCGGAGTATATGGAGGGGCTGGATACAGTTAAGTTCATGACTGAATTTTTCGAAGAAGTCCTGGGTAAGGAATTCTTTCCGCACCCCCTCATTATCACCCGCGCGCACCGAGTGGGACCCAAACCGTCCGCCGACTCCGGCGCTAGCTCCATACGGCCGAGGATATTCCTCGTTCTCTTCCACAATTTCCAAAACAAACACCGCATAATAACGAGAAAACGAGTGCAGTTGTTCTTCAGGGGACACAAGGTATTTTTTCACGAGATGTCAGCGCTGAACTCGGTAAGAAACAAGCTGCTTTTAAAGAAGTGAAATCCCTCCTGTATAAGAAGAACGTCAGGTTCACTCTTATCTATCCGGCCCGGCTCCGGGTCCATCATGACGGACAGATGCTGATTTTCGACACTGCGGAGAAGGCCAGAGAGTTTTATGATCTTCATTGGGGGAAAGTAACCTAAATGATGCTGGAGCATAGAATATTTGACAAAAATGTGAAAGTAAGCCTAACTTTCAGCTAAGACACTTTGATTCCTTGGGACTATTTGTTTTCGTAGTTAATTACAAGCTCACAAGTAGCCTAATGCCTACGTTAATGTGGTTTTCGTACATGTTTACGGTATAATAACAACATAGTGGCCTCTGTAATTTAAATATATAACAGTGTTTTATTTTTCCTTGAGCTGGATACATTTTATTTTTACTAGGTCAGGCATTTTGATTTATTTTACATACTTTAATTGCACAGTGAGCACTGGTAATCCAGATGCAAGTTAGGGACATTTCATATTACTTTAAATTTTATTTATTGATTTAGTTTGGTCCCTTTTTTCTTTATTCTTAAGGTGAGCCGAATAGATAATTGTATATAGGTAGAACATTAATCACTTACTGAGAGAGGAGCCACCCTCAGGTTAGGATTGGAGTTATAGGGGCTGTCCACACGGAGACGCGAATCACTGTATACGTATAAATTTGTTATCGTATTGGCGTTTCATCCACACGGATCCGGCGTTTTGGGAGACTGAATCCGCTATTTTTTGAAACCGGGTCCTAAAGTGGATAAATCTGAAACCGACACCCTTGCGGTTTCGTCTGTACAGCCAATCCATATATTTTGTGAAGCGAAAACGTCATCACATCACGTGTCGGAAGCGTCACACGTAACAGCAACAACAATAACGGCGAACTACGTGATTGTGTTCGTGCTACAGAAGCTACTCCAGCCTACTAGCTTTATTACAGCAAAATCTATTGCTTCTATGCAATTGTGGTGACCAACAAGCGATAATGGACAACACCATACGTTGGTCATGCGCATGCTCAAAGTCTTCTTCTCCGTGTATAGTGTATATCTGTGGCAGAATTACAGCGCCCCATACTGGTCCGGCATATATACTACACCGCTACAGTCGGTTTCAGTGGTTTCGTGTTTACGGATTATTTTTTTAGAGCAAGGAAAAAAATGATCGGATAGGGAATGCACCGGCTTCGTGTGGACATAGCCATAGACAACATTAGATGTCTTGGAAGTTTTTTTTGTCTGGGAATTCCTGCGGTTTTCTTCGTTTGGGGAAGAAGATCTAGGTTTGGGGTGTTCAATGGGTTTTTTTATTTTTTTATTTCAACTTAAGTTTCATGAAAACTGGGGAACATTTTATTTACATGGTAAAATCTTATCTCCGAAGGAGGCACACAGCTATGTTAAACAGTCATTTTAGTTCATTATTATTACTATTTCATTTTTCTTCTACACAACTACACACAGTGTGTGTTGACATCACTTATGGTGGTTCAGGTCAATCGTACACATTTTGGATGTCTCATATGATAAATAATGCAGGCTGTACAGGCCCAGCAGGGGGAGCTGCAGAGCTGCAGTTAGGTTTCTACCCTGGAATGTTAATGGATTGAATGGTCCCGTGAAACGCTCTAGGATTTGTTCCCATCTTAAACAATTGAAAAGTGATATTTTATTCTGGCAGGAGACACATTTACGGTTAGAAGATCACACTAGACTCCGTAAATTATGGGTTAATCACATTTTTCATTCCAAATATAATAATAGATCATGAGGGGTGGCAATTCTGATTAATAAACGAATCCAGTTCTCACCAAACGTAGTTATTGCAGACCCCAAAGGTCGATATGTCATTGTCTCGGGCCTTCTATTTCAAACACCCGTTCTTTTGGTAAATGTGTATGCCCCCAACTGGGACGATGCTGAATTTGCCAATAAGCTTCTGTCATCTCTCCCTAATTTAGATACACACAGACTGATCCTTGCAGGAGATCTTAATTGTACAATTAACCCATTGCTTGATAAATCTAGCCCTAAATCTACCCTACCTTCTGCAATGTCTAGGGTCTTTTCAGACTTTATGAGACAAAATGGCTGTGTAGACCCATGGAGGTTTCAAAATCCGACCTCCAAACAATTCTCCACCATTCTTTCTCAAGAATAGACTTCTTTTTTATAGATAGCTCGTTCATTCCTGCAGTTAAATCGGTTGAATACTTGGCCATCACCATTTCAGATCATGCACCACTCATCTTAGACCTTTCTTTTACTTTGAATGTTAGAGAACAATCCTTCTGGAGACTTAATCTCTGCTACTCTCAAACGAGAAATTTTGTGAACATGTGGCTACTAATATAGATGCTTTTCTAGAAATTAACAAGAAAGAAGGTATATCATATTCCCTACTTTGGGAAACCTTAAAAGCGTACTTAAGAGGACAAATTATCTCCTACAAAACAAGACCTGACAGATTAAATTTTTAATTTAGATCGTAAATATTCTGAAAGCCCCTCCCCAGAATTATACAAAGAACGGATAGCACTACAATCCAAGCTTAATCTTCTTTCCACTAACCAGGCTGAATATTTATTACTGCGGACCCGGAGTACTTACTATGAGTACGGAGAAAAAGCTAGTCGATTGCTGGCTCACCAGCTGAAACGTCAGGAGGCTTCACGGCTCATACCCCAAATAAAAGATCAGGATCAAAACATAGTCACCAACCCAAAGGAAATCAATAATACTATTGCAACATTTTACTCTATACTTTACACGTCCGAATTCCCTTCAGATGTTACGAATATGAATAGTTTTTTAGATAATTTAGAATTACCTACTATTGAGCCTGGAGACAGGGAAGTGTTAGATCGACCTCTTGCACTGACAGAGATCGCTGCAGCTATTGGAGACATGCGAACTGGTAAATCTCCAGGACCCGACGGTTACCCCCCGGAATTTTTCAAGAAGTTTAAAGATAAACTTGCTCCTATTATGCTAGAAGTATTTAACGAATCATTAAGAAATGGCTCCTTGCCCCCAACCCTCACACAAGCTAAGATCACACTACTCCTCAAAAAGGATAAGGACCCCACTAACTGTGGCTCTTACCAGCCTATCTCCCTCCTAAATATTGATATAAGGTGATGGCATACCGTTTAGAATCCGTTCTCCCTAAAGTAATTTCTGAGGACCAGACTGGTTTTATAAGGGGTTGTCACTCTTTTTTTAAATATTCGCCAACTTACTAACGTGATCTACTCCCCCGGTCCCTCCTCGACTGCAGAAGCTGTAATCTCTCTGGATGCGGAGAAGGCTTTTGACCGGGTGGAGTGGAAATAATTGTTTGCCGTGTTGAAGAGGTTTGGGTTTGGTGACAGCTTTCTGGCATGGATTCGTCTGCTCTAATCATCCCCACAAGCATGTATTCAAACTAATCAATCTCATTAAAAATTTTTCCCCTTGACACGTGGGACACGTCAAGGATGTCCTCTATCCCCACTACTATTTGCAGTGGCAATTGAGCCTCTTTCGCTTGCTTTAAAGTCGTTGTTGTTATTTCGGGGGGTTGGATGTGGGACTGAGGAACGTCGCGTCTCTCTGTATGCAGACGATCTTTTAATCTATGTAAGCAACCCAGAAACTAGCACCCCTGTTATTTTCTGGCTATAAACTCAATTATCAGAAAAGTGAATGTTTCCCCATTAATGATTTGGCAATGCAAATGAAGCAAGAAGTAATCCCCTTTCACTTAACACATTCCGGTTTCAAATATCTTGGAATAAATGCTATGCGTTCTTTCACCTCTCTGTTTAGGGCTAATTTTACACCTTTAGTTAACCAAATGAAAGTTGACTTCCAAAGGTGGAGCTGCCTACCTCTGACTATTGCAAGAAGGGTACAAGCGGTGAAGATGAACATACTCCCAAAGTATTTGTATTTGTTTCAATGTCTACCATTATTCCTGACTAAATAATTTTTTTAATCAGTTAACACATCCGTTACCTCCTTTATCATAGAGTTTAGAATAAAGTTCCTAGAGTTAATAAAGGCTTACTTCAGAGGGGTCGCGATGTGGGGGGACTGGCTCTCCCAAGTTTCTATTGGGCAGTTAACTTACAGAAAATATTATTCTGGCTTCATGTGCCAGACACCGATTGGTGTATACTTGAGGCACACTCTTGCCACTCGTCATCTCTTTCTGCTTTGGTGTACTCCTCCCTGCCCACAAAGTGGTCCAGGTATACCTCCAATCCCATAGTACTATCCACCCTTAGAATCTGGGCCCAGTTCAGAAACCATTACAAATTCACCTCTCCCTCTCCCCTTAGCCCTATTTGTAAGAATCACTTATTTCCAGCTTCCTCTCTTGACTTAACATTTGCTCAGTGGGGTAGGAAGCAGCTTTCCTGCTTTAAAAGCTTGTACTGTAAAGAAGGGTTTGATAGTTTTGATAATATATGCCAGAAATATGATCTCTCACGCAGTAACTTTTTTAGATATCTCCAAGTACGCCACTGTGTCAAAACATTGTTCCCTACCTTCCCAATCCTCCCTACTGAGGCACCATGGGAAGAAATGACCCTCCTCTGTCCACAAAAAGGACTGATTTCACAATTATATTCTCAACTTATGTCTCTGGAAAACCATGACCTTTCAAAAATTAAGAACAGGTGGGAGGATGAGTTGATGGTTGAGTTGTCAGACAGACATTAGGAGGATGCACTACAAAGGATTAACTCATCCTCATCGTGTGCACGCTTGGGGCTCATTCAGTTTAAAGTAGTGCATAGGGCTCATTTCAGTAGGGCTGGGCTAGCAGACATATATCCAGGAACGGACGGGAGTTGTAATAGGTGCTCCCTTTCTCCAGCTGAATTAACACACACATTTTGGTTGTGCCCCAGATTAAATCAATATTGGTCATCTGTTTATCAAACTTTATCCGAAGTCATAAAAATCCACATTGAGCCTTGTTCGTTCATTGCAATTTTTGGTATTCCAAAGGAGACTTTTACTTTGACCCGGGACCAATTGGACATTATCACTTTTACATCACTTCTTGCCCGTTGCAGAATCTTACTGGTCTGGACATCCGCCACCCCACCAGCGGTGGCCGCATGGTTAAGGGATGTTTTGTCTTTTCTTAAATTAGAAAAAGTGAAATTCACGCTGAAAGGGTCCATCCAGAAGTTCTACTTAAAATGGCAACCTTTTGTGACATATTTTGAGAATCTCAAAGTATTGCCTGAAGTATGAGTCTCCTTAATACTTTACAATTTAATTCTTCCTGCCTTTGTTTCCATATTTTATTATTTCTTTTTAATTTTTATTTATTTATTTATTTTTATTCAAATTAACGGTCAATTGCCTTAATGTGGTGGGAAATGAGTAACCTGACTGACAATTTCAAAACTGTGAATTCAAAGCCCTGTTAATCAACTGGGGCCGAAATATGGATATTTAGTTGTGTGCTTGCTTTTAATGTGTAGATCCTTCAAATTTTTTGTTATTTGTTTTTTGAAGTACTGTGTAACAAACAAAATGAAAAAAGAGTGTTCTCCCAGAATGTTGTCAAAATATGGGGGGCGGGTAGGGCTGGATAAATGTGTTGGGAGGGTTCTGTTTTTTTTGGGGGGGGGGGTTGTCTAAGGTTTTAGTTGTTTAAGATAAAAAAAACTGGAGCACTGTTTCACTTTCTGTAAAATGTAACATCCTTGATTCTCCAATAAAAAGATTTACAAAAAAAAAACATTGTAATAAATAGGATAACACAAAACAATGTGTTACAAATTAACACATCCTTTTGTGTACAAGTTTACTTTAGATCAACCACAGTTAAAACTATGGTTCCCTTTCACGTGATAACTACCAAACCACACACACCCCTACATATCCACTAGATTTATGAAAGCACACAATCATGTTTAACAAGACTGCATCTAGAGCAGTGTCTGTGCAACAGTTCTGTGTCATAAAATAAGGATGAGTTAATTATGGGTGAGAAAAGATGGATGGACCTGTCATTTTGTTATGTTTTTGTTCTAATGTGAACAAATAAGTTTAAGAGGTAAGCTGTGTACGTATGTCTTTAGACGTGCGCGGTGAAAATCGTTATGTAAAAATTATTTAAAACTTTAAAAGACATCTGATAACATAACCACAAGTATCACTGAGGCATAAACCATACACTATATGATTCTATGTTCAATTTTAAAGCAACCTTTGTTGTCACGTTAGTGGAAACCTAGATTTGACATCTATCAGGTATGAATCTGATCATACATACCTAAAGGTTTTATTTATTTGATTGACTATAAAGAAACTTTTGATGTTTAAAAACAAAAGTTTAGATCATGCAGGATTTGTCATAATACACGCATGGGCTGTTTACCCTTAAAAACATGCCTGTAGCTTACATGTTTTAATCACGACCTATGTGTGGGGTTCACGAGACCCTAAGATAAATCTTTCTTTTGTCAAAGTGTATACATACACACGCACACATTCACACACACACACACACAGGTTTCCATGTTTTGTGGGGACATTCCATAGACATAATGCATTTTATACTGTACAAACTGTATATTCTATTCCCCTTACCATAGATAAACACTTGCTACACAATAAATTGTGCCATTCGGGCTTGGCCCCTAATAATAATACTAACAATTCAAATAGGTGCCTCAGCAACTTCGGTGCTTGGCCCTTAATAATAATACTAACAGAAACAATATGTGCCTAATAAAAAGATAATAGATTGCTGGCATCTTGTTACAAAAAGAATGTCAACATAACAAACTTTGACAGTTACTAACCAAGAGCTTATTGTAAGTCTTGAATACATGAATGTCCACTTTTGCAAATAAAGACAAATCTAGTGGAGACTAGAGTTTAATGTCTTTTATAGCCAGTTACATAGATAGACATACTGTATGGCAGCATATTTATTGTAGCTATTTTGTTTACAAATTAGATGTTTAATAACCACATAGTTATTTGAAATAAGCACAACCTAAATTAAAGCTTTATTTCTTTAAGTTATATGCAACATGAAAGGAGGTGAGTGAGCTAATATCTATCTATTCTTTGCTTTCATTTATTTTTTTTACATAACCAGTAACCTTATTTTTATATTTTTTTCTTAACCTTCCTTGCCCTTTCTCTCTACTTATTTATGATATTTGTATAATATATAAATGCCTTATGCCAATACAGGTCTCTATGGCACATTTGTAATGTGTGTAAAAATATAGGCTTAAAAGCAATTCACCAGAAAACAAAGAAAAAAGCAATTGTGCCCAAAAAGTTAAAACACCCAACATTTACTTTTTTTAGTATTTCATTATCAGTGGCGTAAATGGTGTCATACATCTAGTTTTACACATAAATCACTGCAACTGAATGCACAGAAAATGATATGACAAAAACAGTAAGAGCAAAGATAAACAGAACATCATAAAAACAAGCGCACTACATAACACTGTAATGTGAAAAATATTTCTTTCAGGGTCTGAAAGTCACACAACAGCCCTATTCAATCAGCAGAGGTACCACAGCATCCTCTAATGTCTCTCCATTGACAATGTTCTTACTTTGATAGCAGTACTGTACAGTAGCATTTCACCAGAAAACAAAATTTGCTTCAATAGTGAAGGCTGATCAATATTTCCTCACAGTCTCTATAGCTATGGTGCAGATTTGTGATGGGGTCAGTGTTGATGGGATGGTGTTCTTGATTTTGCCATATAGGTAGCAGTGAGGACATCAGAGGCCAACAAACAGGAAAGTTGTCCCAAATAAGGTTCTTTATGATATAACCTTCTCATTAACCTGGGAATGAGGGACTCATCCATAAAAAGTTGTTCTGTGAGTTTTAGTCAGACTTTGCCAAAAAAGGTCTATTCATGTTCTCTTTGAAGCAGACAGCACATAGTCACACTTTGTTTTAGATAGAAACCAGCGAATAAGTTATTTCTTGTCCCTTCACGTTTCTTGATTTTTATTCACACCGTCACGGATGTAAGCAGAAAGAACGCTGGTGAGGTTTTCAATCTGTGTACGGAGGAACATGCGATCTTCCTGCAGATCCTGCACCTGTTTCTCTAGGGCCTCAATTTTCACCTTATTGCATTCCAGCAAACATTGCTGTTTGGTCATGGTCAGCATCTCACTGGTGAGTAAACTCTCCACCGGAGTCGTCGCTGCTGAGAGAAAAGAAATAATCACGAGTTTTCACGAGTTTAGTTAGATAGTTAGATACTTTGACAAAGGGCACAATGACAGTAGATATAACATCAGATCATCAACAATACCAACTTATTACAATACGAGCCACAAACTTTATTTCATCTTGGCTTTGACAAGGTATTTAAAACCCCATGTTTATTCAAGTATCATCTTAAATGTTGAAGATGCTAATAAGCTATTGATTCAGTAAATAAATAATAACATACTGGAGATGGCATTGCTCAATGTGATGTCCTGTTCAGCATCAGTGTGGACTTCAAAGTTCATATTTTCCCACTCGATTATTTCATTTTTTGGTTCTTGTTTCATCCAGCTGCTCACAGGACTCTCGTGTGTCGCAGAGCTGCAGTCCGTCTCACTGCTGGCTGAGTTTATAACAGATTCCTGCTGACATTGAGAGTTCACCTCAATATGGCCACTGCAAGAGGACAAAATCACACAACAATCATGTTATAATTATAATTATAAAAATAAAATAATATGTATATTATTATATTTACAGATCAAATAAATTATTGATCCAACACTAATAAAATAAATATGTTTAAAATTAAAAAAAAGTTGTTTTGGGAATAAAAAGAACAAAGAGTGAACATTTTTAATGAATGTTCTGGTGACTTTGTAAAGTGTTTAAAGACATCTGACATCCAAATAACATCAACCCCCCCAAAAAAACAATAGCCAGACAATCAGAGGTAATATACCAGGACTGTGATGTTATAGTTCGAATCTTCTCCCTTTGAACTTTCTTGTATCGTCTCCAGTTCTGCCTCATTTCTTGCTGTCTTGTCATAGAAAGTTTTGCTATTGGTGAATGTTTTATCTTTCCCTCTCGCTTTCTTTGTTCATAACTAAGAACAAGAAAGAAAACGTTTACAGTTAAGGTTTCTGTAAAAACTCTTTCATATGCTTTCTCTCTTTCCCTCTTATCCTCTATCTTCTCTATTGGCTGTCTACTTGGACAATAGTTGAATTTACTTAAACTAAAATGTAATAGTTGCTTAGCTAATTAACAATCATTATTCATTGTAATACGCGCACAAAACTATAAACAATATAAGACAAAGATGTTTTGCGATGTATTTAGTAGGGCATAGTATTACCTCTCTCTTCTTCTTGCAAGGTATCTGGCTCTGGAGATGGGATTTGCGTTTATTCTTGCTCTGTGCCGAGCTGCTTTTTCCCTGTTTAATAGCGGTTGCTATAAGAAAAAGCACTTTATTAAAACCAGTTATAATACACTATAATAACAATCATGTTCTTCAAAAGACATTTTCATACTTCATAATGTCTAGGAACCGTAAATTATGATGAACCTTTTTATATATTTTTAAATGACAAAAACAAATATTGAAACTGTGTTAGACACATAGGGCCCTATTTTAACGATCTAAGCGCATTGTCTAAAGCGCACGGTCTAAATGGGTGTGTCAGAATCCACTTTTGAGTGGGGAAAAACCGCAGACTTTCATCTTTCAGCGTGGAAAAAATCCACCAGCCGCTGGCTGTTTACAAAAAACACTGCACTTCCATCGGAAACAATAGAAAACATGCGCCGGGCCGCAGACTTAAATGCTTTGGTGTGTATTCCCCCTTAAGCTGCAATTCATCAACGGGCCACTAGAGGTTGGCTCCAAAATGGAAGCAATCCTATTGATCCCCCATTTTAAAATGGCCAACTTTACACCAGAAATAAATATGTTTACAGACTGGAACAGAAGGGTTGTGTTTTTGGTCTATATAGATAATTTTGCATTTGTGACAACTGTGAGTTTTGTAACCAATCCGTTTAAATTATATTAAGCCTTATTAGGTGTAAACACAAAACACAAAACGCAAATTAAATGATTTGCGTGTGTAGATTACATACAAAGTCAATGCAGAGACACTAATAGAAGTGAACTCGCGTTGGGCTATGCGAATGACACAAACTGGGCTGCGCGATTGCTGTGAAAACTAGGGCTGCAACAATTAATCACATGTTCCATTAAAAATGTTTCATGCACAGCTTGTGCGTGTACTTCGGCATTTGGTCAGAAGAAAGTATTTAGGATGTGCCGGGATTTCATCGTAATTCTTTAAAATTCATTCATTGAGAAAACGCACATTTGCATGATTAATCCTAGTAAAACATGCGCTATTTGCCTCAAACGCCTCTTTGCGCAACACGAAGTAAAATCCCAAGAGTAATCTGGGGCAAGGAACGCGATG
Organism: Paramisgurnus dabryanus; assembly: GCF_030506205.2. Lineage (NCBI taxonomy): Eukaryota > Metazoa > Chordata > Actinopteri > Cypriniformes > Cobitidae > Paramisgurnus > Paramisgurnus dabryanus. Next base: position 5,226,170 of record NC_133358.1, on the reverse strand, counting down.
CCTCGCATTTGGTGTGTACGCAGTATTAAAGTTCTGCATAATTAAGGGTGTGATCACTTGAGTGACTCTTAAAGTAGGCGTTGCCTGCCGTCACCAATCATTCGCTGTTACGGCTCTTGCCGTGTGTGTGTGATGTTTTTCCTGTTTTCTTACTTGTGTTTTAATTGTAGGTCCATCCCTGCGCACCTGTTTCAAATTAGGTTCGTTGAGGGCGGCTATATTAACTCTTTCCCCGCCATTGACGAGATATCTCGTCAATCAAGAGAAAACGCTTCCCCGCCAATGACGAGATTTTCCGTCTTTCCGCAATACCGCTATTATCCACCAGGTGGCGCCCTTCCGCAACTTTTTAAAACCGGAAGTATTGCCCTATGGCAAGCTGCTGCATGTCCGTGTCTGTTTTAAAGATCGCTCTGAATGTGATCTCTATGAAAAGTCCGTCATAAAAATGGAATTATCTCTGCTTTTTGCTCAAAATGTGGTGTTTTTGCAGAAACCTACCCATATTCAAAAGCTGATTGCAAAAGAACCACTAAAGGTAGGATGAAACGTTTTTTTTTTTTTTTTTTTGAAAGCAGAGGGTCTGTTCTTTCATTTGGTATATTGTATGTTTATATATTTAAAGAAGAAAATTTTCTGGAAGGCATTAAACTTTGATGAAAATCATGAAAAACGCTGGCGCTGGCTGGCAACTTTTTTTTAAAGACGCTGGCGGTGAAAGAGTTAAGGATGCTGGTGGAAATAGCCAGGAGAGCACTCACCAGCAGAATCCGCACCAGCAAACATCTTTTTCCTTGTTTAGTTTTCTTTATTCTTCTTTCGTTATTTGTAAGTTTTATTAGTTGTTTTGGGTTGAGGTTTCAGGTATTTAGTTAATATAATTATTGGGAGTAATTTGATTATTTTTTGTTAATTAAGGACTTAATTTTCAAGGTTGGTTGTTTCTTTTGATGCGTGTTTCCTTTTTAAATAAATATTTTGCAGTAATTTGGTTTCACGTGTCCTTCCTTTATGTTGCTTTTACCCCTTCTTTATGGGTTTACTTAGGGGTTCGTAACACAACAGATAACCGAAAATCGGTAAAGAGGCAGGACATGGGTAAAGCTGAGGTGGCTGGTTGCTGAAATCATGCCCGTCTAGCTCGAAGTGACCACGCCCTTAATTATGAAGAACTTTAAGGCTTAGTAAAATTTAAACGGATGAGTTACAAAAAAATTCACCCCCTCACAGTTGTCATTAAGAATAAAATTAGCTATATAGACCAAAAACACTTTTTGTACCAGGCTGTAAACATTATTTTCTACTGTAAAGCTGGGCATTTTAACATGGAGGTCTATGGGAATTGACTCCCTTTTGGAGCCAGCCTCAAGCGGCTAGTCGATGAATTGCAGTTTAAGTCACTTCCGTATTGGCTTCGTCAGAGGCCCTGTCCCAAATGGCGCACTTCATGTGGACTTTCGGTCTTGTGGCCTTAAATTGCGCGTTCTCGCTTAGTCTACGAGTCCGTAGGGTGTCCCATCTGTCATTTTTACGCTTTGAAGTGTGCTCATCAGCGCCTCCTTTGCCCCCTTGATGCGGTCTTCAGCGAAGCCCGCACTGCAGCAGGCTTCGCGCACTTTGCCAACCCAGAAGTCCTTGCGAAAGGGCAATCAGACCAATCAGACAACGGAAGGGAGGAGTTCACACTGACGAGCAACTTCTCTTCCTGTTTCCCGTGTGATGCTCGAGTCTGTCCCAAAATACGACTCCGGTGCACCCACGTGGACTCGCATCAAGGGTCCCTAAAGTCTGGACTACGTGATGTCATCAAAGTGTGGACTCTGAGGAGGACCACAAGTCCGGAGTGTGCCATTTGGGACAGGGCCAGAGAGATCGGAAGGTTGCCCCTCGGTTTTAACCATAGACAGTAAGGTTTCAACGCGGAATTAATGTATGGATGTGTATACATGCCCCGCCCATTGAAACAGTTTTTCACTGAAACTGAATATCACATAAGACCGTGCCCAAAATTTATTAATATGTTACTTACCCTGTAACTTAATGTAAACAACAATTGAGAAAATTGCTGCTGCTTTTTACGGAGAATACTTGAACAACACCCAGCACCAAATTAAAAGAGACAACGCTGTTTAGGAACACAAAACCTGCAGTTGGGTAAATGAAAGTTTGTGGAAAAACTGCAATTGTAACTTACCAGTAATTCGCTAAATTGCAGTAAGTGATTGTGGCGCAAATGGGTAAACATGTTGGAGGTGTTTCCACGTTTCGCAGCTACTTCCTTGCCACATTCTTTACAAATAGGAAACCCGTCCTCGACTATCGATCCTTGTGCATTTTTCCGATATCCGAAATATTTCCATACTTCGGACTTGACCTTTTTAGCAGGGGGATAAAGACTCGGAAGCGCTGGTTCATCCGCCATATTACCTCACATTGGTTTTGTTTACCTTTTCCGCGGTAGTAGCAGTGGACAGAGGAGTACGCATGCGCCATTTTACTCACCAGTGGAGTCAGTCATGAAGGCAACGTGAAACAGCGCCGCCATATGAGTCCTGCCACTGTGAACGATGAGCTCGCTGCGCTTTTTCTGGATTTAAAGCACAATACCATTTATATTTCTCAACTAAATTTATTTATACATGCAGTGCAAAAATCGTATCTTATTATTTAGTGTTTCGAAAATATAATCATCATTGAAAGGAATTGTGCCTGTTATTTATTTACGGGCACTAGATGGCACTACGACCATAGATATGTATATAAAGGCTAGATGGCTCAAGGCGGAGTCAGCTGTGTCGTCACTTGGCGGCCATCTTAGGTCAGTGCTGCCAAAGTGCTGCTCCCTGCTGCTGTGGACGGAAGGTGAGTGACATACGCCAACTAAAATGCTCGTAACTTGCTGAATTCTTGACGGATTTACAAACGGTTTGGTTTTTTACAAACGTTATTAACGTGGCTATAATTATGGATGCTTTAACATGTTTCATGAATTTTTTATTTATTTTTAGTATACGTATTCAGTGTCATAGGTACATCTTTGACGTTTATAACAAACCAATCCGTTTGAAAATCGGTAAAAAATTAAGCAAGTTATGGTCATTTAAAAGTACCTGCATCATTAAAACTCAATGCTACGAGTGAGCGAGCGCCCTGTCCTAAGATGGCCGCCAAAATGCGGACGTTCAACTCAATTGGCCATCAGCGCGGACGAGCCATCTAGCCTTTATATACATATCTATGACTACGACTACGTGGTAAGAGAAAAACAGACTTCAAAACACATCAAGAAAGTGTGACTTAGCGGATTATTTTTGGTACTTTATTTCACAAAATATCTTTAAAAAATGGGAGGGCTTAACTTTTTGTTGACTTGTAACTTCTCTTCCTCTAAACTCCCTACAAAACTCTCTAAATTCCATGAACAAGTTCTGTTTAGTTCACAATTTCTCCCCACATAAAGTGAAACTATGGAACAACGAAAGCATTTAGTAAACAAGTACATTTTTTAAGAAATGGCATGAGAAAGGTATTGATTATCTTTGTGATATGCTAGATTCACAAGGGGGAATGTTTACTCTTATTATGATTTCATGTCTAAATACAATTTCCCAATTGTCCATAAGGAATTTCTTACAGTAGTTGAAAACAAGAGTATTTTGGACCGAAAATGTAGTAGGCTAACAGAAATATAAGAAATGTGTTTCGGTCGAAGAAAAAATTACTCAGAGTGGAATGTTTTTTTTCTAATTAATATTAATATAAAATTAATTGGGAAAAAGCATGGATACTACCTTAAATGTTGTGTCCCCAACAAAGTTAAAGAATTACATTTAAAAATTTAGCATAACATCTACCCCACTAATGAGATTATATCTAAATTTATTAACACTAATTTGAATTGTATTTTTTGTATTTTTGCCACTGATCAGTTGATCATCTTTTCTTTAAATGCCCCCTTGTAAAATAATTTTGGTCTGATTTGTCAACATTTCTGGGTTCAAAATCCAAACTGATCATTGATTTAACTATATGTCTCAAATTTGTGAATTTTAATAATGATTTGATGAATGTTACATAAGTCACTTATAAACTTTGTATTTTTTTTTTTTGTGCTTTTTCTTTGTTTTCAAATAGTTGCCTTTCATCACTGCTTTATACTTATTGTATCTACGCATCCAAAATTGTTTGATACTGTATCAGTATTTTTGTTTTACACTTGCAATAAAAAAAGGTAAAGGTATTTTATACCTGTTGTCACAAGAGGAATAAGCAAGGACCACAATGGAAATAAGTTTTTTAGTGTTATCCTTGACAAAAAGTGTGGTGCAGATGTACTGCTACTTTCTGTCTAATAAACTCAATTCAACAATGGCTTAGCGGAAACTTATTTTATTCACATTTTGTTATTTTTTTTAAAATTAATAGTTTGTGTTTTTTGTACACAGCAGCAGTTACAAAACTGCTACAACTTAAAGTCTGTACTTAGGAAGTCACTGAATTATTTATCTGACCCCAAATGAGCCAAGAACTGGAAGATCAACTTGACTGTACAAGCCAAAGAGAGAGTTAAAAATGCCGAATTGTACTGTTGATTCCTAAAATAAAACTTAATATAAATAAATACTAAAATAAAATGTGTTTTTGGATAATGCTTGATGAGTAGGATTGAAGTCAGTGTTGGGCAATAAGCAAGTTTATCCAGGCTGTTGCAATCTGAGTTTAGTACAGTTGTGGTTTTTTAGTGCCTTTTTATCAGCAGTGATGTTTAAGCAAAATTTTATATAAAGTAATACTTTAAAAGAGTGTGGTTTTAATCAAAGGCTGTTCTGTTGTTTATTGATATATGATTTTATTGTTCATGTCTGTGATTTTAGTTGGTATTACTAGGGGAGAAGACCAAATTAGTCAAGTGCAAGAGATTTTTCTCTAAAAGATTTACTTTACGTTTTAACTTTATAGAACCCTTACCAGTTTTGTAAATATATATGAAAATTACCCATGGGTAATTTTTTGGCTTTTTGTAGTAAAGCCATAGTATCTGCAAATTTACAATGCTTACAAAAGTAATTTCTTAACCACATGTATCTTTACCATGCTGTTATAAAAACCTGTGCAGAAGACCCATTCAGTGTAAAAATAAATATGCAGTACAAGGAGAAAAACGTCATTACACTTTAATAGAACATTAGCTAATATTAACCCAAGCTACCATGTTAGCAAATATAATGTTACCTAGCTAACAGTCATTGGGGCGGTTTCCCGGATAGGGATTAGACTAGTCCTATACTAAAATAAATGTGAGGGCTTTCCAAACTGAAAACAACTTGCACTGACATATCTTAAAAAACATCAGTGCCCTTTGTTTTGCATCAAAATGCACACAAGTAAAGTTTTAGTAAGGCATGTTTTTTTAAACTAGTTATATTTCCTAATTAAACTAAGGTCTAGTCCTGGTTTATGCTAATCCCTGTCCGGGAAACCACCCCATTATGTTTAAAAGTTAAGTTCAATTTTCATTTCTTGATTGTTAAGAACATTGCAATCAACACATGGTTTTGGAGACCAGACAAATTTTTGTCTGTATTATTTGTGTTTATAATAATTATAATAGGGCTCTTGAGAAATGTCATGTTTATTGTCCCTCCCAACTGTTAGATGAGTTTAACACTTATGGTTGCATTATGGGCCGTTAACATGAGTTGTGCGCGTGATGAGCTTCACTCACAAACTCTGTCACTTCCTAACCAAGCATGGTCAAAACTAAAAATCCTTTGAATGCTACGTGTTATAATTATCACTTGTAACACACACTTGAATTATGAGTAATTTACAATGACACTTTGGTATATAGAAATTTAATGTTCTGACGAGTGACACTAATGTATGTTTTGATAATCAAATTAAACATTTGCTTATTTGCAGATTGTCTGTTAAATGTTTACATCCACTTATGACAATTCATAATAACATCAGACTGAACTCTAACCTACTCGACTTTATTTGTGTACTTCATCAACCCTTGCTATACAGTTACAAATGACCATAATCTGTCCCATAAGCATGTGATTAATATTTCCTTACAGTCTCAGAAGAACAGTCTCTATAGCCTTTAGATTTGTAATGGGGTCTGTGATGGTGTTCTGAAAATATAGGTAACAGTGAGGTCATCAGGGGCAGACAACCATGAGCATTGTTTCAGTGACGGACTTTGACAAAAAGGGTTTTGCATTGTTTAAGGCAGACAGCACAGTTACACGGTTAAAGATAGAAACCAATATATAAGGGAATTCTTGTCCCTTTACTTTTCTTGATTTTTATTAACACCTTCACGGACGTAAGCCGAAAGAACGCTGGTGAGGTTCTCAATCTGTGTACGGAGAAACTTGCGATCCTCCTGCAGATCCTGCACCTGTTTTTCCAGTGCTTCAATCTTCTCCTGTTTGTTTTCAACCTGACCCTGCAGTTTGGTGATGGTCAGCATCTCACTGGTGATTAAACTCTCCACCTGAGTCGTCGATGCTGAAAGAAGATAAATCATCACTTTTCTATACTCCAAATCTTTCCTATCCCTATTAAACCAATACAAACTCATTAGACATGCCGTTTTGACTCTTTGGTTATTCTGATGTCACACTGATAATGCCCCAGCCACAGCTTCTGACAGACTGGTTAATTTACTCCAAAATATTTTCTAAATGTGTATGTTAGCATGTTGTAGTGCTAATGCCGAAACAGTTAAAGGTACACACATGAAGAGAGCTTTTTATAAAAATCAATTAAAGAAATAATTCACCCAAAAATAGAAAATAAGCCTTATATTATATATCCTCAAGTCATCCTAGGTGTATAATAATTTTCATTTTTGGGTAAACTATTCCTTTGAATGAAATTTTGGAGATGCTTATTGATAATTTGTTAGTGAATAATAACATACTGGAGATGACATTGCTCAATGTGATGTCCTGTTCAGCATCAGTGTGGACCTCAGAGTTCATATTTTCCCACTCGATCATTTCATTTTTTGGTTCTTGTTTCAACCAGCTGCTCAAAGGACTCACAGAGCTGCAGTCCGTCTCACTGCTGGCTGAGTTTATAACAGATTCCTGCTGACCCTGGGAGTTCACCTCATTATCATCACTGCTGGAGACAATATTACATGCAATCATGTTAGAAATATTCTGGAAAATTATCCAAAATACATATATAAACATTACATTTAAATATAATAGTATAATGTCTTGTTATGTTAGATAAAATGTATTCATAAACCAATACCATCACAATCGATGACATAAGAAATTTCCTGATAAAAATGCAAGTCGTAAGGTCTGTTTTATTTGTATTCCATTTGCTTTCATATATTTTTGGGATAAAAACAACACAGAATGAACATTTTCAATGAATGTTTGGGAGACTTGTAAACCTTAACGAGTATCAAATGGTGTTTGCACACCAAAAGTGAATTAAATTATTTGCGCGAGTAGATTACATACAAAGTCAACGCCAATTTGGCAATGCGTTTGCCGCAAATATGCAATATTCACCTCAATTACATCTTTTTCAAAAATGTATCAATTAGTAAAAATAGCGTCCATTTAACTCCAACATTTGCGGAGATGTGAGTTCCAGGCGATCAATAATTCTATAATTATTGTCCAGCATGAACAAAACAAGCAATAATGTAAGACAAACATATTCATTCACATCTGCTCCGCTGTGTTTGTGATGACAGTGCTTCACTGACTGAATTTAAATCCAAAAAAATTTATGGAAATCTAGTTGTACTGACGAATGTTTACTAAACATTTATTTCGACAGATACATGTTTTCTATTCATTTTCCATTAAATGATGTGATCTAATGAGTTTAAGGCTCCTTTTTATTTTGATGAGTTTGTTTACTAATTTTTGTACAAATGTTTCCTTAAAGTATACATATGTTAGGCATAAGGATATATTTTATAAGCATTCACAAGCATACACTTTGTCACACACCGTGCTTGGGTCCAGCGCAGGCCTGGTGCCATGGAAGGGGGAAAGGGGGGCTTGACTCCCCCAGAAATAATTTTTAAGCCCCTAGTTTTCTTAACAGACATAAATTAAATTGGAGACCTAAATTCAGTCATATACTTCAATATAGCGATTTTGTTATTAACATATGTAACTGAATTCATCCAATGACTGCAACTACCTAATGTCAGGCGAGTTTCCTTGATGTTTCAATCTGCGAGGTTTTAAACATTCGTTTCTTAAATGCAACTCACACAAAGTTTTCACTATCATCCTCAAACCGAACTGCAAAGATAAATCAGCACTAATAAAGTCGATTACTACAGGAGGGCACAGAGACGAGGATAGAGTCAATCAGGTTCGCTATTTTGGGAGATTAGTCAGAACAGGAAACAATCCAAAGGTAAAAGCAGACGAAGAGTCAGACTGGCAGCAGAGAAATCAAAAAGCCATCCAGGATCAAACCAGGAAGCGCCATCGATGCTGAATAACCTTATAAACAGAGTTTTTCCGTTTTAGTTTGAGAACTCAGAGGTTATGCTTGCAACTGAGAATATGCCCAAAATAGTTCAACCCTCTAGAATAAACGTTATAACAGATTGTTTTAACATATTCTAATAGAGATGTCAGTTTTATATTTATTTTTCAGTATTGTTGTGTTTGAATCATAGACTGTAAAAAATATGGACGTAGTGTCCGTGACGTCACCCATTGGTTTGTGAAGATAGTTTTTGAAGATTAAAGTAGGCGTTGCCTGCTGTCGCCATCTTGGCTTCGCACCGCGAATCACTCGTGGAAAACCGAAAATGGGTAAAGAGGCGGAACATGGATAAAGCTGAGGTGGCTGGTTACTGAAACCATGCCTGCCTAGCTCAATTCTAGTAACAGCAGTGGCTGTACAACCGTCACTCAAGCGGCCACGCCCTTAATTATGCAGAAATTTAAGGCTTAATATAATTTAAACGGATGAGTTACAAAAAAATTCACCCTCCTTACAGTTGTCATGAAGGGCAAATTAAGTTATATAGACCAAAAATACGTTTTGTACCAGGCTGTAAACATTATTTTCTACTGTAAAGTTGGGCTTTTTTAACATGGGAGTCTATGGGAATTGACTCCCTTTTGGAGCCAGCGTCAAGCGGCCAGTCGATGAATTGCAGTTTAAGTCACTTCCGTATTGGCTTCATCAGAGAGATCGGAAGGTTGCCCCTCGGTTTGAATATTGTTTTTTGTAGCTTGTTATGAAAGACAGACTGTAACGTCATATATAGGGCGTTGTTATGGATTGAATGCCAATATGACAGGAGAAACGGTGTGTGCCGTATATGTTGTTAAATTAAGATCTTTACTAATAGCAATAACGCATCTAGTCAACTTACGTTGTTGAAGTTTGGTGTTGCACCACTGGAGTAGACACCATTATCCTTCCCTCTCTCCTTATTTGCTGATAACTAAGAAGAAGAAAGAAATAACACAAAACAAGTGTGTTTTTTTGCAATAGATTATTGTACCTAAATTATTTATGGCGACATGCAGTGTGAACTTAAAATAATATTAACTTACCTCCTTGCCCTGGAGATAGGACTGTTTATTCTTGTTCTGTACTTTTGCTGTAAATATAGTGTAATTCTGCATATAATAACATTCTGCATAGTCTGATCATAACGGACTTCACTTAATCATTTAGAAATGTAAAAATTAATTATAAAACAGTTATTATAACGATATTTGCACACGTTTAAAAAAAAAAAAAACTCTTGGAAAAACAGTATCATTGTTACTTACCATTATCTCTCTGAATTGTATCGGGTGATTTCTGCGGAGATGGGTAAACATGTTGGAGGTGTTTCCATGTTTCGCGGCTATTTCCCTTCCGCACTTTTTACAAATAGGGAAACCGTCCTCAACCACCATTCCCTCTTCATCTTTTTTATAACCAAAATATTTCCATACTTCGGATCTTACCCTTGCAGAAGGGGGATAAAGATTCTGAAGCTTTCCACTTTCCGCCATATTTTCCTCCACGTTGGGTTTGTTGACGTTTTCGCGCTAATAGTAAGCTGGGATACACTGGAATGCGCATGCGTCATATACCCCGCGCCAGGAAGGTGGGGCTCCAATTCATACGTAGGCCGATAAACGTTTGCTAGAAGGGATACAGCTAATGTTTCGACCGAAATCTCGCTTGATGAGCGAAATTTCATCCTAAAAATCCTACCTTCAACCCGACCTTTTACGGTACTTAGGCCGTCCCTTACAATAATTAACCATGTTTTTGTGGTAAAAGTGTAGTAACCATTTTTTGTTTGTGTGTGTTAATAACTATTAGCAAAGTCATGGTTTTACTACACTAACCATGTTTTTATAACTGTAGTAAAACCATGGTTAATTTTCGGAAGAGGTATCTGTATCTTATCTAGCCAATATAACCCTTAGCCCAACATCTCGCGAGATTTGGCCGTGGGTGTATCCCCTCTAGCAAAGAGTGTGCTTCTATACTCTTTGCCTCTATTTAGAATCTGGTCAGATTCGTACGTAAGTCGTCCGCCATATTGGAACGGTCCAAGGCGGTATGTAGTGTTGCCAAGTATATGGTTTCCTGCGGAATCAGACTACTTTAAAACTGTTTACCGCCAGTTAAATGTAACAGGATTTTGTTCATCGACTGTCAATATCAAGATAATACTATTAATGAATGAAAGTAAAATTTTGGTATTTCGGAAAAGATCAATGGGATAGTCAGAGATTTGATTTTTATGCAAATCTGGCAACCCTACGTGAACATATTTGTGTTTATCAATGCTCCAGTGTGTGCTATATATGAACCTAACGCTATGCAGCATGTATATGCTATGTAGTTAAAAAGGTGAGTTGTTAAGTAGGAAGACTTTACCCCTCACTCAACCACAAACTGCTGCAATACGTATTTGTATTATAAATGCAACAATAAAATATATAATGCAACGTAATGTATTATTTTTCTACTTTAACGAGACTTCCTCTTAGTTACACAAACAGTGAATTTTCCTTAATAAATGTAAGATGAATTCCTGTAAAATGGAAAAAAAACAGCAAAAAAAAAAAAAACTTCAGATATAGGGGAGAGTGGGTTGAGTTGTGCCAGTTTGTACTCAAAGTGACTTTAAAGTCAGGCCATGACAGTAATGCCTTCAACTTAAGGATGTACATATATTTCAGGATGTTGTGCATCCCTGAGAACAATAACTTTGGATCTGAAATAAATTGTTTCAGAAATATTGCTTTTGGGGAAAAAGTGGTCTTGTGGCACAACTTGCCCCTGGTGTGGGGTAAGTTGTGCCTTTAGGGAAAATAAGTTAAGTGGGGTAAATTGTGCAGATGATTTCTGAAGTAAAACAGAACATTTTAATGTTATGAACTGTAATGCTATATTAAAGTAAGACCAATTCAATACACAATTACAAATCTAAGGTTTATTTAGATATTGTCACTCTATTAAACTGTTGGAATAAGTCATATTTTGTAGTTTGTGGAAAAACACAACTTAAATACACAATATATGATATTTCTGAATAATTTCAGGCAAAATGGCTTTGGCAATAGATGACTGTTGACATACACAGAACGATGTCTGTCACTTATGTAGTATATAAGAATAAAGTGAATAGACTAACTTCTAAACATCCTATTGTGACTTGGCCACTTAAAAACTTAATAAAACTTCTCTTTAATAACATAGTGCAAACTCAAAACTGAAATCAATGTTAACTAAATGAAACAAATGGCAGGTGGGCCTTAGTCAAACACTAATGAGGCATGTCCATCTCCTCACTTCTCCAGATTATCCCCTGTGATTATGTAGGTCTAGGCGGTCTGGATCTGGCCTTCTATTTAACATCCCACTTGTAAATACTGCAGGGGAATATAAACTTATGCTGTCTTTTGGCTGTACCACCAAGTTTTTGGGGTGTGGGTAGTTTCTTGAGCATATCACCTCTGGCACAACTTAACCCAGGCCCCTTGGCACAACTCACCCCAGACCTACAAGTTTGATCAATTAGCATGATCCAGCAGTTAAGAGCTAACATTATGCTAACTGTATAGACTCATTGTGTATCCTGCTAAAGCATTAAAACGTGTGAAATATTTTCAAACATATCTATAATTGTTTAGAAACTACAATAAAAAAACCTTAATCATAGAAATTTTACTTTGAAAGGAAAAAACAGTTTTTGGAGCTAAAATGTGCTTACCTCTCATGCCATGTGTCTCTCTTTTTGAGGATAAGTAAAATTGATGGCTTTTCAAAATTATGTGGTCACATGACCAATTTCTTCTATGGTTTTCCAGAAAAATGGGTGGAACAACTTCCCCCCTGGCACAAATCACCCCACTCTCCCCTATTCACTAACAAAGAAAATCTTTAGGCCAAAAAACAAGCAGCTTAAAAAGAAGTAAAGGAAAAGAGAAACAGGACAACAGTAGATGGTGGAAATCAGAAAACATCTATAATATACATACAAAACAATATTTACATTTCAGTTACATTTATGGGAGGGGTACTGATTAGGTTTACAAACATATTTTGTGCAATTTATGGAAAAATGACTAAGAACCATATCAAAGAAATTTATACATAACAGATAATCACTAAAATTAGTATTCTGAGCAATAAAGTCATAAAAAGTATACACAAGATTTGATAAAGTACATCCTTGTTAGTGATTGTATGTATGAGAATAAAAAAAACATGCCCAAAATTCACTTTGTCTGCGTTTCGTTACACCACACTCAAAATAATATGTTAAGTTTGAAAAGATCTGTGAATTTATTACAAAGATCACTTTTATGATAAGAAAAGTGTGCATGGTAAATCATTGGATAAAACTCTAAGCATAACAGAATACATCAAAAACATATCAACAAGCATGTTTTATATCACCAATTATTTTCTATATTTCTTTCCAGGACCAGACATGCACAAACAGTCCTGCCCCTTCATATGTTTAATCAGAGCACCGTCTTATGTCCAAGCATGGAAAATGTTCATGCTTCTGTATCAGTACAAGGCAGAGGTTCATCAGAAGCCTTCATCTGCCTCATTGAGATGCATAAACTCAAGTGTGGAGATACTGCTGGACGTAGCTGACCAACATTTCTTTACAGTCCCACCAGAGGAAGAGTGTTGGATACAATTCTGTGTTGATGGTTGCATTCTTGATAATGCCGTACCGGATAAAGTGCAGTCATATAAGAAGGACAACCAGGTGCGCTGTCTCAACTAGGTTCTTTATGACATAACCTTCTCATTAGCCAGGGCACTAGGCTCACCCATAAAAATGTCCTGGGTGCTATGAATTTCAGTGACACTCCCACTCATGCTCCTCTTGTTGAAAGCTGAGATACCTAGTCATACTGTACACATCCTGTTTAGAAAAGATTAAAATAGTTCAGAACAACATCCTTTTATACGAGATTCATTTACCACTTTAACAGCATAGTTCTGTAAGTGTAGAAGTGCTATATGTTGCATACCTCTCTTTTGTTTTTTCTTGTTATGTCTTTTCTTCTTGATACTGTTCAACTCCTCAGATGAATCAGTGCTAATGGACCCATCAAAGCTCTCATCACTGTCATATTGGTTAGACATAGTTTTCTGATGTCTCTTATGTGACCTGGGTTCTAAGAACACAGATGTGCTCGCTGTAGGAACTGAACATAGTAAACAATATAGAGTATGTGATCAAATAGCAGGAAATAGTTGAAAACCATTTAAATAAATACTTGAGTGAAGCAATAATTCTGAATTCATGACCAATAATTAATCTCAATAATGAATTTTAATAAATGCTTTAATTCCTTCAAAAAATACAATCCTATGACCCTACCTTTATCTCTGTGTTGGATTTAAAGCGGGCAAAGTGGCTTTTTTATTTATCTTTTTTATTCGTCCAAACAAAATTAAACACCGCAAACATCAATGGCAGCTTTAACTTGTTTTTTTTTTTACTTGCAAATGAGAATGGTATAAATGGAATAATCCATGGCTAGCTGTGTAATAAAGAGCACATATTAAGCAAAATCCACTTTTACAAGGTTGATATAAATGTGTGTTGGCAGTGTGTAAACACAACAACCCCACAATGAAAAAAATTCCATTAAACCAAAGCAGTCATTAGACATGCTATTTTTATTTTCTTGTTAATGTGTTGTCACATTGAAAAGCCCAGCTACGGCCACTTTTTAATTATAACCCAAAAGCTTTTCTAAATGTGTTTGTTGGCACACAAATGGCAAATCACGTGTTTTGGTAACAGCCCTGACATGTGTAAAGCCGGGTACACACCAAAAGATTTTTTCAATCTTATTAGATATTCAAAATGTGAGAGACCACAAACATGATGAAAAAAACTTTGGACTGTGCATGGTGCACCATTAAGTCGTTATGGTTTTATCTTTCATCTGCTCGCTTTCCGATTTAGTATCATTCGGTTTCTCGCGACAGTTTACAGCATGTGTGCGTTTGTCCTTGGGGCTTCCCCCAAACAACAGGATCTCTGCTTGTAAATATTAAACATGCTGAATATTTATGATTTGCGATCGGAGCAGCCCCGACGTGCTTCTGAGCAGATTCAGACGCTGTTAACGCACCACGCTTCACAGGTACATCTGTTGAGATAATCGGTGCAATCACGAACACGATCGGGACTGTACCTAGGATTGTCGTAAGGGGGGAATCGGCCCAAATTCAGACTGAATATCTTGTGGTGTGTACTAGAGGTCTTCACAGGTCCACTTAGATCTGAAAACCCGAGATCCGACCCGATATAATAGCGGCACCGGGTCTCGGGTAATTTAAAATGAATCAGTTTTTGCTGAACGGACCCAAGAAGACCCGAACTCTCTCGCTTGTGTGTGTCAATGTCCTTTTCAAACCTCTCATCTGTTTGCCAAGAGCGCTTGCGACATTATGTGGCTGGCGGTACGTTCATTTTCATTGAGACAGACATGTCAGTCAAATTTAAATGTAAGTTTTAGCGGTTACCTTGGTGTCGTCGTCAGATAACAAAGTGAAATGAATGGAGCAGCTTGCCAAATTGGTTGCGAGGCCACCGGAGTTTCTTTCTGTCTGACTGCTGCGTGTGAGTCTGCAGAATGCACACACGTCAGTGCCGTTTACATATGGGTCCAGGCGGGTTAAAAAAAAAGCTCGGGTCTAATTTTCTCGGGTTTGTCTCGGGTCGGGTCTTTCTTAAAAAAAAAAAAATTATTCATGCATGTTGGGTTCGGGTATAAAGTGATTCGGGTCATTTCGGGTCGGGTACATTTCTTTGGACCCAAGAAGACCTATAGTGTGTACCCAGCTTTACGTTCATTTACCTGAAGTCAAACCCATGTTAGGCACAGGTAAACCCACCAAATATACACTCATGAGAAACATATAAACAAATTTTAACCTTCTGGGAACTGAACCACCCGAGCACTG
This sequence comes from Paramisgurnus dabryanus, assembly GCF_030506205.2. Lineage (NCBI taxonomy): Eukaryota > Metazoa > Chordata > Actinopteri > Cypriniformes > Cobitidae > Paramisgurnus > Paramisgurnus dabryanus. Next base: position 5,210,696 of record NC_133358.1, on the reverse strand, counting down.
GTGAGGTTCTCGATCTGCGAGCGAAGGAACCTGCGATCTTCCTGCAGGTCCTGCACCTGTTTCTCCAGTGCATCAATCTTCTCCTGTTTGCTCTCCACAAGGC